>NC_045127.1:9375000-9730680 GCF_007655135.1 Punica granatum | reverse complement strand
TATATTCGATTAATTAGACTCGATTTATTAAATTCAATAGCCCACAAAGTAATATACATAAATATATAATCTATGTTTGTATGTGTCTGTGCACGCATGCAAATACATACATATATATATATATATGGCTATATGTGTATGTATATAAGATACAATTGGGATCCTTAAATCCTTTTGTCCCCAACCCGGTCAATGGCTTGAAATCCTTTCCCCAAGCCATTATATATACATGGCAGTGGATTGAGATATTAGATTAGATAACATACAACATATATGCACGTGTATATATGATATACATGTATGTATATAAAATGGGATTATTGAGTTGAATTGTTAAACTCATTAAGTCCAATTAAGTTTATAATTCCGGGTGTCGCACCGGTGTTTCTTTCGAGTTTGGCCGCTAGCACCGCCGATTTCGAAGACTCGTCGACAAAGTCGGTTGTGGATACCGGTAGAGGCGTCACGCGTGGGACGCTCGCTCGGCTCGACAATTTTAAAAATTCCAGGTACGCTTTTATTTACTCTTATTCTTCTAGTAGTTCTTGGAATTAGTTTCACGGGTAGGAAATTTTGATTTCTGTTCCTTTTCGCTTCCTTTGCGCCTCGTGGAACTAGCAATTGGTATCAGAGCCTAGCTAGTTAGAATCTGAGTAGATAATAGCATAAAATATGATTTTATGCTTGGTACTGTTATGATTATGTTGATATTTGCGGTGCATGAACTGTTAGACATGGACTATGTCCTAGTTGTGTTAGTATAATAGTTATACGTGTGGACTATTATGTAATAGTTACATAATAGTGTATAGTGAGATCGATTATGTTAATCAAATCCCTCAATATTAAGTCCATATCCTTCCCACGTGTAACGCTCGTCAAGACCAAGATCGATGAGTGTGTAGACCTTGCCTTCGCAGGATGCCCTTATCTATCCTAGTAAGACGTGTGTTTACCAGTGGGTCGGGACTTAACTGAGCAAGCCTAATAGGATTAGGAGTTCAGAGGCATGTAGTTGGGCATCGATCTATAAGATAGATTTGAATAAAGGAGTTATTCACTCAACTAATCAAGATTGCATGTGATGCAATTGGGAAAGTGAGTTCCCTACCTAAAATAGCCAGTTCTGGGTGAATCAGCTCTCGCTGACTCAGAGCTTGGTGAGATATGGATCTTGAGTTACTATGAGAATGATATTCTCTGAATCAATGTTGAGGGTCATTGATTTGATATAAATAGTGGGAGCAATATTTATAAAGTCCTCATTAAATATTGTTGTGTCATAATACTTATTTTGTATATTTCTATGGTAGTTTACCATGGCAGGGAGCCTTCTAGTACTTTCTGTTTGCGATCCGTCCTTGATAAGGACACAACTGTCAGGGAATAATTTCCTTGGTTGGTATCGAAACTTGAGAATTGTTCTCACCCAAGAAAAAGCTATATGTCTTAGAGCAACCTCTTCTTGCGCCACCGCCTGACGATGCCCCCCAATCTGAGAAAGATGCTTATAGTAAGCATCATGATGATGCCGTAAACGTCGGATGTCTCATGTTAGTCACCATGGACTCGGAGCTTCAGAAGCAACACGAGAACATGAAGGCGTACGATATGATCGTGCATCTCAGGCAGCTCTATCAAGAGCAGGCCCGACATTGAGAGATTCGAGATCTCTAAAGCACTTTTTCAGGCAAGGTTGACTGAGGGTAGCCCGGTGGGTCTTCATGTACTCAAGATGATTGGGTACGTTGAGACTCTGGGAAGACTGGGATTTCCTCTTGGTCAAGAGTTGGCCACAGATTTAGTCCTACAGTCGCTGCCCCAGCAGTTATAGTCAGTTCATTATGAGCTATAATATGAATGACTACAATAAACCATTGCCTGAACTGCTTAGCATGTTGAGAACAACCGCTGAGCATGATATCAGCAGGGGACATCCATTCTAATGGTCCAGGGACCAAAGAAAGGGCAAGAGCAAGAGTAAAGGCAAGAAGGCTAAAGGTGCATCCAATTTTGACTTGGTGCGTTGAAGCCTAAAGCCAAGGTGGCGAAGAATGATTACTGCTTCCATTGTGGCAACACTGGACATTGGAAGCGGAATGTAAGATATACCTGGAAGAGTTAAAGAAGAAGAAGGGAAGTGAGACTTCCACTTCAGGTATCCATGTTATAGAGATTAATGTATCTACTACTTCTACATCTTGGTATTAGATACCGATGTGGTGCTCATATTTGTGGAAATATGCAGGACCTAAAGGACAGTAGATCGTTGACAAAGGGCGAGGTGGACCTACGAGTTGGAAATGGAGCAAGAGTTGCTACATTAACTGTAGGGACTTATCACCTAGTTTTACCTACTGGCTGTATTAGATCTTAACGACTGTTATTATGTACCTGCTATTAGTAGAAACATAATATCTGTTTCTTGTTTGGACAAGAAGGGATTTTGTTTCACTATAAAGAACAAGTGTTGTTCTATGTACATGAATGATGTATATTATGGCAGTGCACATTTAAGTAATGGTCTGTATGTTCTTGATCTAGATACGCCTATTTATAATGTGGAAACCAAACGGCTCAAATCTAATGATTCGAACCCGACTTAACCTCTTGCATTGTCGGTTAGGCCATATTAGCGAGAATCGCATCTCTAGACTCCATAAGGATGGATTACTGGACTCGTTTGATTTAGAATCGATCGAGACATGCGAACCTTGCTTAATGGGGAAAATGACTAAGGCCCCCCTTTTACCGGAAAAGGTGAGCGAGCTAGTGATCTTTTGGCTCTCATACATACCGATGTATGTGGACCAGTGAACACAAGCTTGCTAGAGGTGGGTATCTCTACTTCATTACATTTACTGATGATTTCAGTAGATTTGGATATGTGTTTTTGATGAAACACAAATCTGAATCCTTTGAAAAGTTCAAGGAATTTAGAATGAAGTGGAGAATTAGTTGGGTAGGAGCATTAAAGTTCTTCGATCAGATCGAGGAGGTGAATATTTGAGCTATGAGTTCGCTGACTATCTTAAAAGTGTGGGATTTATCTCAACTGACTCCACCTGGACCACCACAATGGAATGGTGTGCTTGAGAGGAGGAATCGAACTTTATTAGATATGGTTCGATCTTTGATGAGTCATGCAAACTTACCTGACTCCTTTTGGGGATATGCTCTACAGACAACTGACTCTGCTCTATATTAACAATGCTCCGTCGAAAAATCAGTTGAAAGGACACCATATGAGATGTGGTATGGGAAATGTCCCAAGATGTCTTTTCTAAAGATATGGGGTTTGCGAAGCTTATGTGAAGAGATTGTCTTCGGATAAGCTTGGCCCTAAATCGGACAAATGTTACTTTCGTGGGGTATCCTAAGGAAACTCGAGGATACTATTTCTATAATCCCATCGAGGGCAAAGTGTTTGTCGCTCGAACTGCGGTATTCCTGAGAAAGAGTTTCTCTCCAAAGAACTAGTGGGAGGAAATTAGAACTTGGGGAAGTTCTACCACAAAATGACATTGACCAATCGACGGCGATGTTGCAGAACAGTACCACAAGTTGTTGTGGCACAATCTTCTACACAGGTACACAGGAGCCTCGTAGGTCTAGTAGGATACGTCATGAGCCTGAGAGATATGGATTTCTCGTGACTCAAGACAATGACGTATTGCTCATAGATAATGATGAGCCTACAACCTATGCGGAAGCCGTAATAGGCCCAGACTATGAGAAATGGCTGGAGGCCATGAGATCTGAGATGGAGTCCAGTACACTAACCAAGTATGGACTTTGGTTGATCCACCTGAAGGGGCAAACCCATTGGGTTTAAGTGGGTCTTCAAGAAGAAAGACTGACATGGACGGTAATGTGATTACCTTTAAGGGCCGACTTGTTGTGGCAAAAGGTTTCAGACAAGTTCATGGTGTTTGACTATGACGAAACCTTTTCCCCGGTAGCTATGCTTAATCCATCAGGATCTTGCTTGCAATTGCAGCTTATTATGATTATGAGATCTGGCAAATGGATGTCAAAACTGCTTTCCTGAACGGGAAGCTCCTCGAGGATGTGTTTATGACACAACCTAAGGGTTTTGTCGATCCACATTGGCCGGAAAGTTTGTAAGCTACAACGGTCTATTTATGGACTGAAGCAAGCTTCTAGGAGCTGGAATCTTCGTTTTGATGATGCAATCAAAGAGTTTGGTTTTTCATCAAGAATGAAGATGAACCCTGTGTTTACAAGAAGGTTGTGGGAGCGTAGTAATCTTCTGGTGTTGTATGTAGACAATACTCTGATTGGGAATGACATTCCTTCCCTACAGTCTGTGAAGACTTGGTTGGGAAGGTGTTTCTCTATGAAGGACTTAGGCGAAGCTACCTACGTGCTAGGTATTAGGATCTATAGAGATAGATCCAAGAGACTGCTTGGCCTAAGTCAGAGTGCATACATAGATAAAGTGCTTCGGCGCTTTAGCATGCAGGATTCTAAGAAAGGGTCGCTGCCTATGTTACACATGGCATAAGCCTTTCGAAGGCTCAGAGTCCTTCACTCGAGAGGAGAGGGACAGAATGAATAGGATTCCATATGCGTCAGCTATTGGATCTATCATGTATGCTATGTTATGCACTCGATCAGATGTCTCGTATGCTTTGAGTATGACGAGTCGATACCAATCAGATCCAGGTGAAAGACACTGGATTGCAGTAAAGAACATCCTTAAGTACTTACGAAGGACTAAGGAGATGTTTTTTGGTTATGGAAGCGAAGAAGAGCTCGTTGTAAGAGGTTACAACCGATGCTAGCTTCCAGACCGATAAGGACGACAGTAGATCGCAGTCAGGGTATGTGTTCTGCCTGAATGGAGGTGCTGTGAGTTGGAAGAGTTCCAAACAGGAGACAGTAGCCGACTCTACCACAGAGGCCGAGTATATTGCTGCCTCTAACGCGCAAACAAAAGAGCCGTTTGGATCAAGAAGTTCATAACAGAACTTGCTGTGGTTCCTAGCTCGCAGACCCAGTGGATCTCTATTGTGACAACAATGGAGCCATTGCGCAGCTAAGGAACAGGGCTCACCAGCACAACGATCCAAACATATACTCAGGCGCTTCCATCTCATTCGCGAGATTATCGACAGAGAGATGTGAAGATATGCAAAATACCAACAGATGAGAATCTCGCAGATCCACTTACGAAGCCCTCTTGTGCAGCGCAAGCACGAGGCTCACACTAGATCTATTGGCATTAGACAATGCCAGATTGGCTCTAGTGCAAGGGGAGATTGGTTGGGATGGTGTAAATCCCTAGAGGCAATCTATCATCAGTTCTGTAATATGACAAATTATTTCATTATATAAACGAGGCATATCTGTTATTGTGTAGATTGCGTTAAATATGATTTTATACAATAATGTCCTTGGAATAGTATGTTCATAGGCATCAAGTGTGACTTGATTGTGAGATCCTATAATTACCGAACATTATTCCTAAATGTCCCATAGTCAAAGTATTATCGTTAATTAGGACAACGATAATACGGTTAGACTATGATGTGGGTGTTGATTGATGACCAATCTCACAGGTCATGGATATGGAGATATCAAATCACATCACATGTATATATTAAGAGTAATGTGTATTGGACTGATCCGCCATGAGATTGCTACATGGGTTGTTACGTGACTGTCATTAGCATATCTCAAAGTGACTATAGTGTAATGGTCCTTGACTTGAGGTCACCATGGATTCCTACGTGTAATGTCGTATATTTTGATACTGTCAAACGCCACCGTAACAGGGCTGGTTATAAAGATAGTTATTGGGTATGCACAAAGCATGAAAAGAATGTGAGTGACCAAGATAGGATTTGTTCCTCCTACGAAACGGGAGCGATATCTCACGCGCCACTGGTGGTGTTAGTCTAAAAGTGTATGCATACCCAAATGAGTCGATATAATGATATCGAGCTCATTTGTTCTGATAGACTTACCGGTAAACCAAGAAAAAGAGATATTGAGCCATACAAGGATGTCATCGACCATGCCTTGGCTCAATAGAGATATAGAGGACAAAGGGATTTATATTACACGGTAGCATAGGTCACAAGGTTGTCGAGAAATTGACTTTCCGATTACTTGAGTAATAGTGATGCATTGCTAGATGCCGCTCACTGTTTGTAATATTGAAATAGAGATTTCGATATTACTGTCAACGTAATTGGGAACCTACAGGGTCACACAAGACGACTAAATTGACGGGATATTTTGAAACAAATAAAATCGTCTAATAGAGATTAATACGATTTAAGGTGCGACCGATTAATCGGATATTTAATGAGATTAAATATGTCGATTAATTAGACTCGATTTATTAAATTCAATAGCCCACAAAATTATATACATAAATATATATATGTTTGTATGTGTCTGTGCACGCATGCAAATACATACATATATATATATATATATGGCTATATGTGTATGTATATAAGATACTTGGGATCCTTAAATCCTTTTTGTCCCACACCGGTCAAATGGCTTGAAATCCTTCCCCAAGCCTTTATATACATGGCAGTGTATTGAGATATTAGATATAGATAACATACAACAATATGCACGTGTATATATGGATATACATGTATGTATATAAAATGGGATTATTGAGTTGAATTGTTAAACTCATTAAGTCCAATTAAGTTTAATAATTCCGGGTGTCCACCGGTGTGTCTTTTCGAGTGTTGGCCGCTAGCACCGCCGATTTCGAAGACTCGTCGACAAAGTCGGTGTGGATCCGGTAGAGGCGTCACGCGTGGACGCTCGGTCGACAATTTTAAATATTCCAGGTACGCTTTTATTTACTCTTATTCTTCTAGTAGGTCTTGGAATTAGTTTCACACGGTAGGAAATTTTGAATTTCTGTTCTTTTTTCGCTTCCCTTTGCGCCTCGTGGAACTAGCAATCGAGGTCGTCGGTACCGGTACCCCACCGCCAAGGACGTCGGCGACCTCGATGGAGGGGTCGGGGTCGCCAATCGTCGTGGCCCCAACCCCGAATCAACCAAGGACTCCGAGTTGGAGGTCCCCGTAGATTCTGGGTTAGGGCTGCCAATCGAGACCCCGACCCCTCTTTCCCTTTCAATTTTTTTATAGGACTAAAATGAAATAAAATGAAAATTGAGGATATGAATGATAAAAGAAAACGATTTAGAATAAAATGATTAAAGTTAAAGATTGAGGACTGAAAATGGAAAAAAAATTACGTTAACCCCTATATCTAACGGAGCGAATCACAGGGGGCTAATTGTCCCAAATAAAACATATGGTGCGATTGTCCCGATCCCAAACCACAATGGGATTTTTGTCTTTTTCCCAATATTTAACGCCATTTACGTCCACGTCAACACGGTTAATAGTCAGTCACGATTTGATAATAAGTATCTAATGGAGCAAACATTCAGAACTACAAAAGCCAAAATAAAACTTATAAAATTTGATATTAAAAATGACAAAAATAGAGGACCATTTCTGTAATTATCTCAAGAGTAAAATATTAACAAATTAATATAGTAAGATTTATTTTACAATTGATATAACACTTCTTCAAAATTGTATATAGATCCAGAGGAAGAAAATGAGAATCTAATAAGGTGATATGATAAGAAAATAAAATGTAAACATTTTGTGAAACTTTAAAAATAGTTATTTAATAGTACTTACATAAAAGTGAAGGAAAGGACCAAATTATCTTTAAAGTGTATATATGAAATGAAGACAATAAAGACATAATAAAAGTTTATTGAAAAAAAATTAAGTTTAAAAAATATAGATGAGAATACTCCTTATCGACATAACCTTGCATTCCGTAGAGGAAGAATTAGGACATTCTAAACTCACAATAAAAAAGACTACCTACATTGGCTATTTAAGGGTTTAAAATTCATTAAAAATATCCTGTTAATGACCAATTAATGTCCAAGTAAGGATATTCTCATCATGGATGGCATGACCTTTTATTTTGACTGTAAAAAGAATTTAGAAAATTTGTAATATCACAAAAAATTTACTTGAATTTATATTATTATTTTTTATTTTTAAAAAAGAATTAGATGGTGTCCCAAAATCCACCGCACTTGCTCTTGGCTCCACGGATCCAAGTTTATTAACTGATTATACTAATATACTAATTAGGATGTCATATGGCATTAAGCTATTACTTTAATCTGCTATTTTTAATTTGGATTTGCATTATTTATAATTAGAAAAACATAATCGCTTAGTAGTGTTTGGTTTCACAATATCATCTTAAAATCACAATTCTAATTCAACTCTACCCACTAAAAACAAAATAACACATCAAAAGTCAATAAAGGTGGGTCCCACACATAAACATTACTTTTTACTCCATTATAATACAATTCCATTACAATTAATTCTCAACTCCACCCGTTCTTGTACATACTAATAGGCTCGTCCTCTTTCAATGTGCCAAATTTGATATGCATACGGTCACTTACTGTATCCATCTCCCTACTGCTCATGTCATATCATTCGGATTCCATTTTGTTGAGGCGGATTACGAAATTCATCATAATATTGCCACGCATCACCATACTCCTCAAATAATCTATCGCGATAACTATTGATCCGAATAAAATTGTGCAACATAAAGCAGGCAAGCGCAATTTGTCCTTGACGACGCGGTCTGAAGTTTGACATTTCCCGCAATATTCCAAATCTGTTCTTCACGACACCGAAGCACCGTTCTATTACGTTACGAACGGATGCGTCGCTGATTAAACAACTCTTCCATCGTCGTTGGAGGATTGTCATTATTGAAGTCACTGCGGTGATACCGTTGTCCTTTGTAAGGGGCCAAATAACCGGGCATATTTGGGAAGCCCGCATCAACTACATAATATTGTTCTGCGTGCAGACATGTACAAATAATGTATATATCTGTAGTTTCATATGTTTATCGAAAACATAAGAGCTTAACAAGAGAACATGGTATATGGAAAGTAACAACTTACCGCCTTGTGGTGCAGGGAATGTCGGTAACGTTGCCGCATCAGAAAGAATTCTAAAGTCGTGTGCCGAACCCTCCCATCCGGTCATGACATAAGTGAAGATCATTTGATGGGAACAAACAGCAAGAACATTTTGCGTTATGTCACCGTTTCGATCACGATACGCGCCTCTCACCGAAGCTGGCATAATAGCTTTAACATGAGTCTCATCAATTGCCCCGATGCAATGCTGCAGTAATAATAAAAATCGATACGAATTACAGTACATGTAATAAAAGAATAGAAGTTCATTTCGACAGTTGTACGATAATTACCCAAAGAATGGATACCATTGTCGGTAGCCGCGAATTTCAGGCTGCTCCTCAACGTTCCTCGGTCTTATGTACATTGGCACTAACGAATGAGTCCTTGAAGTATTAAATTGAATGCTCGTGAGACTGTCTCCTTAGAATGCTGAAAGCGTTCGGCAACAACGGCATATCGAGTGCTATGTGCAACTACCAATAAGAACATTCCAAGCATCTCCTCGACGGTCATACCTTTCCTTGTATTTCGAATGCCACAGTTTGCTCTTAATGTGTCGCACAAATTATGAAATACGTGAGGGTCCATCCTGAAATTCTCGTAACATCTTGTGTCATTTGAAAGCACTTCGTTAATGTACTCACTGCCTCGTAGTGCCGACGTTCTACATGACGTGCACGGGGGACTTGCTGTTCAGACATTGCATCGTGGATCGCCAAAAGGACGGGCAAATCATCTACGCTGCTGTCGTCATCATCGCTGGATGAATTATCATATCGCAGTGAGTTCACATACCTTGCCATAATCCTCTTCCATTGAAGATGACGAGCTGTATCAACAAACGTTAACATGATAGATTATCAACAAATAGCACGAATTGACGAAGGGAATAACATTTCAAACCAATAGCCAATGCATTAGCAAAGTCAATCAGGTTCAAACATAACAGTAAAGGAAAAGGGTCTGGTTAATGTCATAACAGAAAAACCGAAAGTAACAAACACATATGAGGAGAAACGTTCGGGCGTTCAAGGATGAACAAGGTTGTGCAACCATTCGCGCCTAGCTTCATCGTACATCCAAACGAATGCCTGTTGCCATCGTTCATCCTCCGTAATACGTGCTGTACCGGCGAGATACTCGCGTACAGAATTGTTTCCTTCATTTGATTGAGGACAACCATGGCTTCTCGATGCTGTTCTGTGCTGGTTTCTCGGGGCTCGTCACTGACTTGCTCTTCTTTGACTCCGGAGGGGTAGAATTTTTCGCTTTGTCCTTCTTCACCTTACTTTCCTTGTACAAGTCGATCAACTCCTGCAACTGCGACTTGTTGTTTGAACCTCTCTTTCTCACTCGTCGCCTCGACCCTGTAACGACAGGTTCCTCAGCTTCATCAGTTGGGTCATCACTGTCGCCGGATCCCTCTGCAAGATCGATGGCTCTTTGCCACGGCTGTTCCGTAATGCTAGAAATTCCTCTTCTATGCGTGTATAGGATCGGGGGCTATGAGGTGGGTCGGTTGACGAAATTCGTAGGCCCCCTGTTACTGTCGATGTTTTGTACATCAGTTGTAAGGTCTCATAATGCTTGCATCCCTTTGACCGAAAAGTCCTGAAGTTACTGTGCCTCTACATGTTATACACATGCAATACTTAGTAACAACGACTTTGCATTAAATAGGCAACTTTAAGAAAGAGTAAGCGATAGAGTACCTTGATAAACTTGTCCCAAATATCAGGATTCGCCTTCACGGTGTTAGTCGGCCCATCCCAACCTACTCCAGTGTGCTGAATCAGCTCTGTGAATTGTGTGTACTGTGTCTTCAGCCTTTGTGCTTTTGTTTTCACCTTGTCGGCGCCAAATCACACCTGGGAATTTCTCTTCCAGTTCCCTACTTATCTGTTCCCAGTCCTTCAATTTCAACTTGATGTATGCGTCCTTTGGAATTTATCGATCATAATGTCAACGAAAGCACTCTCAAGCTCGTCTGTCCACTCAACTATGCCATCACCCTTGGGAGCCATCTCAGTTGCAGAGCAGTACCGATAACTTAATAATGCACATACAACAGTAAAGGTTAACTAGGCAAATAACACTCATACATGCAAGACATGTAGAAGCTAGGAATTCAAGATGTATTACGGACTAGAGACATTGATAGATAAATGCAAGGAAAGAATGCCACAGCGAGGCCACAAGCACATTATGTTCCAATGCAGCAACAACATCATTCAATCAGAGGCACCATTGTAAGGAATAATATGCAGCTTAGCGTAACAAATAGAAATGACAACCAGCAACCAACAACAAAGGCACCACCAGCAATTTCGAAATACAACCATTCCAAGGAAACTTCTGTGCCAAATTTCTGGCAAAAAATCGAGCAACACAGGGCACCTATACACAGTAAGCAGGCAAGCAGAAACATTCCAACTCCATACTTTCCAAACACACCGCTAATACTCAAGTAGCGGTCCTTTTCCATACGTACGTGTGGCTAATTAAGTAAGATGATCGGATAAAAGTCGGCAGAAAAGGCACCAAAATGCAAAAGCCCTCTGGCTTGCTCAATTAATGTATATAACTACATGGTGGGTAGTGGAGTTGCCAAATTCAAATCAAACTTATACATCAAATTTGGAATCGGCTTAGCTAGAAAAGTCTAGCTTAATATAGCTAGAAAGCTTAGCTTACTAAGGCCACAAACAAGCAATGGAGGGCCATCCTTTTCGATCCCTAATAGGAACTTGTCTCTTAACTCTTTACCGATTTCTTATGATCAGTTTGTTGCCCAAGGGAAATCGACTAACACACTTTGCGACATCAACTCAGACACAATGAGGACTGAGCTTGTCATTCCATCTCCCTACTGTCCCAAATTTGTTGCAAAAAATCGAGCAACACAAGGCACCTATACATAGTAAGCAGGGCAAGCAGAAACATTCCAACTCCATACTTTCCAAACACACCACGTTTGTTGCCCAAGAAAATCGACCAACACACATTTCGACATCAACTTAGACAGTAATGAGGACTGAGCTTGTCATTCCATCTCCCTACTGTCCCGAATTTTTTGCAAAAATTCGACCAACACAGGGCACATCTACACAGTAAGCAGGCAAGCAAAACCATTCCAACTTACTACTGACCAAAATTCCTTACAAAAAATAGGCCAAAACAGGGCAACCTCTACTCACGGCAGACAAGTGAAATGCAACCCTAACCCTATCACAGAGTATCAGATAGAATTGGAAGGACTCTTGAGTAAAATGTGGCGGAGAAATTACCTTGGATTTGGGTATGGAACCGTGAAACCGCAATCGACCCTTTTAAAGAAAAATGGCAGTGGTAGGGGCCCGGATTTTGCCGAATGCCTTTGCTGCTCAAACTGACAGGGGAGGAGTCGCTGGAGTTGGGGGAGGGGGCTGGATGCACGCGAAGCTGACGGGTGTAGAAAGATTCGGTTGAACAGCAACTCACTGCGAGATAGAAGTCGGCAAGTTGTCGATCAAAGAAGAGGAAGAGGGGCGGGGGGAAGGAGGGGGGCCGGCTGATGAATGATACAGAGCGGGTATGAAGGAAGGGGCTGAGTAGGGCCGGGTTAGAGATAATAGAGGTCAAACGCTTGTAAAGGATTGCTGAATATGCGGGGTCCACAAGTCCCCAACAAACGGTCAAAATTAGCATCATTCAAAATCAAAATCACAATTTTAGAATGTTACTATGAAACCAAACAGGCCCTTAATAATATGCTATGAGTAACCCTGTTAATTTGAAGTAACAAGCTTTACTTACAGTATATGATTCAAAATTCGTAAAAGAAATATCACAGTCATGGTCAAATCAATGTTATGAGTCATAGGTTAGTATTGCATCGTTACGTTTTATCTCAAAAATTAGGACAACTGCAAGGGCTTAAATGGAAAGAGTATATTTAATTGGTGATTAATTTACTACCAAAAAATGGTATTCAATTCAAGTAGGTATTTCATAGTGGAAATAATAAATAAGAAATGAAAAAACTTATTGAAAAAAGATCGGATGGATGTAGCTGCGGGGTAGAAAACCCACCCACTTGCTGCCTCCATCCCATGGACAAGAATTATATGATACTATATATTACTATGATACTATGATATTTTAGAATAAATAAATAAATAAAGGAAAAAATCATTAAAAATAAAATTGGATGGAAGTGGCTGCGGGTGGGAAAAAACTCGCCACGTCCATCCCATGGGCGAGAATTCTATTATTACTAATGAAATAATAATTCTTAGATTTTGATAAAATTTCAACTATGCCATAGGGACTAGTTAGATTTAGCAAAATTACACCATTTGTTTGGGGTCAGGAAAAAATTCACACGGAAACTAATTTAGAAAAAGTAATTCATTGTGAGAATTAGAAGGGCATTATGAAGGTTATAAGAGGAAAAAAAACACTTTTAGTTTTCAATCTTTCGCGTTAGTATCATTTTCGTCATAAATAGTCTTTTCCATTCTCGTCCTCAACCTTTCGTCTTTTGCCACTTTAGTCATGCCATCTATTTTTCCGTTAAAATATTCATTTTCCATCAAAAATTAATTTAAAAACAATTATAATCTTTAAAATTTTAAAAACATAGAAAAACTATATATAGAAAAAAAAACTAAACGATAGGGGACAGGGCTAGGGGTGCCCCCGATAGAGGTCGCCGGCAAGGTTAGACCTTGTTGGTGACCTTTGTTTCGGGGGGGGGGGGGGGGCGCTTGTTTTCCCTCGATTTAAAAGATTGGGCGAAATCTCAATCTTAGAGGACTATCAAGCTTTAAGATAATTAAAAAAAAATCGGGATTGATGGGTGGTCTCATCGGCGACCACCGCCTCTTAGAGATCGTTGCTGCCAAAGGAGGCACAAGGAGGCACTGACAATCTCGAAGGAGGAGATGGTGGCCCCTATTTTAGAATTCATATTCATAAACTTTTTATATACATTTTATTTTACAATTGAAAAAGGCTTTAAAGTTATTTACAATTGGGCCACAGATCTTCTTAGATTTTCTAATTAGGCCCCAAACAAGTTCCGACTACTCGTGACCCGGTTCCTGCGCGAAAAGCCGAAAATAGTCCGAAAATAAAAAAAGCCGCGGCTTCTCTTTTGCTTCTCTGTGCGTTGCTCCTCTCCTCCGCCCAATCTCTCTCTCTCTCTCTCCTCCCATCTGCCCAATGCTCTCTTCCTCCTCCTCAAACCACAGCAAAACCCTCCTCACTCCTCCCCTCTCCTCCTTCTCCCACAAACCCTAACCGCCAATTCCTCTTCCGCCACCTCCTCGGCCAATCAATCGACCCCAGATGGCCTCCCGGGACCAAGCCCTATCACTCCTAGCCGCCGCAAACAACCACGGCGACTTGGCGGTGAAGCTCTCGTCTCTCAAGCAGGTCAGGGACATTCTCCTCGCCGTGGACCCTTCCCTCGCATCAGAGCTCTTCCCTTACCTTGCCGAGCTCCATCCAGTCCTCGCCCCAGAGCCTCGTCAGGAAGTCTCTCGTCGAGTCAGTGCCCCCTAACCCTATAAATTCTTCTTCTTTAGTCCGGGAAAGTCCTGAATTTTTGACCTTTTGGAAGGGTTGAATCGGAATCGTGTGTGCTGCCTGCTAATTATGCGTCGAGTCAGTGTTGGAAGCTCGTCTTATGGCATAGGGTTCAATTTTTAACATGCTAACTCTAGTAGCAGAAAGAAGTAAAAGGGAAAGGAAAAAGAAAAAATTTACTGCCAATGTGCTGCATCTTCTCTTCTTTTCCCCTTAAATTTTATCAATTTGATGTGTTATGGGAATGAAAAATGAAGAATTTTGTGTTAAGCTACTCCGTTCCGGCAAAAGAACCCTGTGACTATTCATAAATAAGACATGAACATATCCCTTAACAGCACAGTGCCTAATACTGGATCTGCCAAAACTGACAGCTGTGGTGTTCAAGTGTGTGAGTTGTGCTTTTATTGTTGGCTCCGAGTCATGTTGGTTTGAAATCCAGTCTGATGTTATATTTTGTATTTATTAGGATAGTGGAAGAGATTGGGTCGAAAGCAATGGAATACTTGGCAGTATTGATGCCAGTCTTACTGGCATTATTGAGAGATGCTGATCCAGATGTTGCAGCACAGTCCGTCATCAGTGGCACGAAGCTCTTCAGTGGTATTCTCGAGGAGATGGCAGTGCAGGTCTCTCAATTCCCTTACCCGGACTTAATATCCAATTCTAGGATGTCATGATCAGGTCAAACAGCTGTTATATCATGTAGGATTCTTACGGTTACTGCATTGGATTGAGGTCATTGAAGAGTTTTAAAAGCAGTCAATGCTCGTGATAGATTTCTATAGATGGTTGTTCATAAATATTCTTGTGATTGTTTATATCTCATTTTCCTAATAAGTTACTTGAGATATATGGTCAAAATTTGTACACAAACATGGTGTTTCTCTATAGAATATTTGTAGCTCTTATAATGTCTGTTTAAATATCTGAGTTCTATCATAGGAACCTGAACTAGCTCTCCTGTATTTCATGCATATGCATACGCGTGTGTGTGTTTATCATGTTGGGCGACAATTGCCTTTTCTTTATTTTTATTTTTATTTTTAAATTATATATAATTTAGTTTAGCCTATCAAACATCCTGGCATACGGTCGAGCTGATCATGATTTCTGTGGCTTCATGCTATTTGAATCAGTATTCATGAGTTCCTTTTCCTGCTCATATCTCATACTGGTAGTGTGACATGTGCTAATGATTAAATTCTGATGTCCTTTCATCCTCTAATTCCAAATGCTCATGGACATTGTTCTTAACTAGATGCATCACCGAGGAAAAGTCGAGAGGTGGCTTGAAGATCTTTGGACGTGGATGGTTAAGTTCAAAGATGATGTGTATACCATTGCAATTGAGGTATTTGGAGAACGTATATGTGGATTTCATCAGCTGGTCATGACATCCGAGTTAGATTCATTGTTGATGGCCCGAATTCTAACTAATTGTGGACATGGATAGTTTTCTCATCTTCTGTTTTGTAACCATTGTGCAAGATGGATAGACATTGGAGCTGTACAAAAGTTATGCAGTGAAATGTCTACGGTTACTTTGTTGTAAAAGGTGCTTGATAATTTCACTTTCTAAAAGATAGACTGATAAAATGCAATCCCGAAAGAATTTCAGCCAAGCTGCTTTGGAACTTTACTTCCAATTTCACTTGGTGTGGTATAGATATATGTTCAATCCTTATGGCTATTGTTGTCTAGAATCCTAAAATGGATGATTTCTGAAAGTGGATTAAATGGTTAGGTATAATACAGATGTATCAAGATTATGGTTGCTCTACAATGCCCAAGAGTTAGCTTTGGGGAAAAAGAAGAAGCCACCTATATATCTCTTGAGGCATTTGGTTAAATGAGCTGTGCACATCGAAAAGAAGTCATTTGGGGCTCTGATGCACTTTGGGAATAGTTGGAGTGTCCCTACTTGTGTTGACAGCTTGTATACAAGTTTTTCTCCCCGTCTTTCATTCAATTACTGCTTCTGCTTACATATACTCAGCAAAAGAAAAAAAATGGGGAAAAATCAGAGCACTCCATTACCACGACGACTCGAAAAGCTAGAAGAGGGGAGGACTTGGGGAAGAGCGAAACTTTTAAATTCCACCATTATATTTGAGCTTATAGCCAAAATATATTTGATGTAAGAATTTTGATGTTTATATTTCATAAATGGAAGCTGTATCCACAACATGTAAGCAAATTTTGAAAATTTGAATTTTTAAACTCAATAATATTAATAGTAATGTCTGTGGACGGCCTACAAATACAACTAAAATTGATAATTATGGGCACTAGAAAGGACATTCAACTCATTATCTTATAAATGTATTTAGGAGAGTCAATCAAGAGAATTAGTTTGTCAAGACATTTTGTAGCTTTTGATTAGGATCTTTGTCAATACCAGTTGCTTGCTTGCAATGTGGAGGTCGGTCTCTGTACTGATTGTGAAGACAAATTTTGTCCCATTTGCAGAGGCTTGTTTTTCCCTTTCTGCTGAAATTTTCAGAGGCATCTTGATTGTAGCTCTGAGTTAGTTTAATTAATTATTTCTAGATAGACAGCACTTACTCTTTCTTTAAATAAACATGATGGTATGAGCACAGGATTATGATCTTTGTGCAAATAGAGACATTAATGGGATTCTGAAATGATATTATGTATCTTCTGTGCAATGACAGTTCCTGCTTTTTAAAACTCAAACTGCTCTATTTTCTTGCATGGGCACATCAAGTTAAGAATGCAGTTATCAGGCAGGCTGCAATAGTGAAAAGCTCAAGTTTTATTTTTTAGCATTTTCATTTAATTTGTGGTGCTAATTTGGGAGTTTCTCGATGTTGCAGATAGGTCCTGTTCGTACGAGACTGTTGGCGTTAAAATTCTTGGAGACATATGTTTCACTTTTCTCACCTGACAAGAATGATTCTGGAAGACCTGTGGTCGCAGGTACTTTTTGTCTCTTTTTTTCCAAAATGAGAGTGTTAACATTCTGCTAGGACGTTTAAGTTGTGTTTCGTCAAGGTTGACTGTGCTTTTATGTTCATTTTTCTCTTATCGTGACATGACGAGCTGACTCAATGTGTATCATTATTTGTAATAGGGAGCAGACACGTATTTAATGTTTCATGGCTAGTTGGAGGCCACCCTGTTCTTGATCCAGCTGTGTACATAGCAGAAGCGAAAAGGATCGTTGGAACTTTATTCGATCTGCTCAAAACAGCTAGTAGTCTTCCAGGATGTCTGACAGTTACCATTGTCAATTGGTGAGCTCACAAACTACAGTTAGTTTATGATCCAAATTATACTGCTAATTAGCGTGGCTTTGTTAATCTTCAAGTATGACAATACACTAGTCATGACACCACCGTGCATGTGTGTTTACATTCCTTCATGACTTGATTAGGCTCGCTGACATATTAAATACTGACTCTATTATTTGGTTAAACATATGGCAAAGTTAAGGATTGAGGCTTCCTTTCATTTAGTTGAATCAAACACTCATTGCATTCTCTTTCTTGTTGGTAAATCATGGTGTCGAGTTGTTGTCTTGGCATGTATGCTTGATCTTTTAGGTTGCATATATAGTTGAACTAGCTTCTCCTGTTCGCGGAGCCCTGACATTTTAAATTCATCCGTGTCTGCCATCTTAATTTCTGTAGGAGAGTCCTTGTTGGATTGGCGTGCAGTTGCAATTTTCATTATTTTAGGATTTGAATTTATTGTGATGATTTCTGTGTAGTCTAACCTGAATTTGTTATGTTCAACTACTTGGACTTGGGCAAATTAAGTAGATCGCTCTGTTTTCAATGATTGATGAAATTAGTTCTGGGAAAGTGTTTGAGATTTCTACTAGACATTGACCTTGCAAGGGTTTAGACAATTGGTGGATTGCTTGAGAGCTTGCTATAGTCAATAAACGGCATAGGGATCCTCAGACTCTTTTGTAGTATGCATCTGTCTTGATTGTGTATACAAGATTGATCAGCAATTGTCTCAATCCTTTAGAAGATGTAGTTGTATAAGTTGTTCTTTGCTTCCTACACTTATTAGCTCGGTGCTGTTTGTTGGATGGCAACTTTTCCTTTTGAGGCCAGCATTTTCTTTATTCCAATGAGGCATCTCCATAAATGCCAGCCACAAGGGGTAGCTGATAAAATTGTCAGAATTATTGTTTTCACTCTACTGGCTGATGTACTAGGGAGCTTTAGTTTGAAGCATAAAAGGCGATTCTGGGTGATTTGGTTGTGGTTTCCTTTATTTTTTGCAAAGAAAGTGATATACTTATAATTTTGATGCGTGCATGGCATTAACTTTTTAGTTTCTACTGCACGGCAACTTTCTGCTCTGCTGATGTCTTTAAATAGCTTCAGATTACAAAGGCCTTAAAATGTTAATTTAGAGATAAAATGAAGTTTGCCTGCTGTTTTACACACTTAATTTGGAGGGATAACTGAGGCTTGGAACAGGTAGTACAACGCCTTCTGCATTTGCCTGATATTATTGCAGTGTGCTGTCGAGCTATCCTTTAAGGAGTTGATGGCTTCAAGTACTGCTGCCTTCGCTGGTTCTGAAACTTGGAGTACCTGAGCTAGACAATGTGATACTGGACTACTTAAGCTGATAGAAACTTTGCAGTTAAAGGAAGCAATTATGCCTTGTAAACTGTCAGCTAGGCCATAAAATATAACATTCTTTCATTTATATCTGCTGCATTTGCCTGCAGCTGGTTATGTATATAAATCCTTGATAACAGATTATACACATTTTATACCATAATGATTGAGAGTACTTTATACAGGAATTTCTTCTCTTTCATACTGGGCTCACTTTTTCCCTCTCTGGTTGCCATCAAATCTACAAATCTTTTGTTTAGATTTGTTTGCCTTTCAAAGCCAAGAGAAACATGAAAATGGTCGGTTTATATGAGTCAATTTCCACAGAAACGTCTAAATTGCCATCTGCCTCCTCATTCCTATCGAGTTGTGCTTCTGCATGATATGTATTAAGTGTGTTTTTGGAACATCACGTTCTGTTCAATGTTTAATTTCAGTTACTTTGATAAAATTTGCACCCAGCAGAATTCTGATCTTTGGGCAAAAGTAGTAAGAGAGCTCACTGGTTGATTTTGCCATCTGATAAGGGAGCTAAGGGTGAAGCTGAGGCCGATATCCTTTCTACTTCTATCTTGATCATTTTTTTAATTAAAAAAAAAAATCAAAGTTTTGGTAGTTTAGTTTGAAATCTGACTTTTTAATAACCAAACTATGTACCTTTCTGTTTTCTTCAGTTTGTTGGGATAAAAGTCCCATGGGAAATGTAATTTAAAAGCGCATAGTATATTGTCTAAACACGCAATATCTGCAGCTTACCATAGCAAAGTTTATTCCAAGGTTGTGCAAAACACACTTGTGCATGAGATGTTTAGCGGACTGACATACGGAATGCAGTTGTCTTCAATATGCCCTGTAATTATCCATTATTTGCAAAGGCTCATGTGAAAATTCGGCTTTTGCGAAGATTACATGTCTTCCTTCTGCTTATTTTGGTCGTCAACAAAATTCGTAAACTGCTAGAGAAGATGCATATTTTCCCAGTTGGTGTCAAATGTTTATATTTCATTCAAAGGGAGCAACTACGCAGTGTATTTTTTTGGTGTGAGTCGAAATTGGACATGTAGTCAGATGATTTGGTAGAGTTCTGGCAAACTTGTGCTATCGATTTTGTAAATTACTTTTACTTTTTATAAGTATTTTGTAAATTGTTCTCAAAGCAAAACAAAAATGACTTGCTGTAGTTTGAAACCCCTGTTTTGTGCGGGGGTAAATAAATTCTAAGTGCGTGATCTGCATTCTGTTCATGATGTTGATAAAAGAAGTTGAAGGATGTGGTTTGTTAAGTTGCTGTTGCTAAAATCGCAAGATATGGTGTGCATTGTTTCTAAAAGCCTAAGAAACAAATAGGAGTCTTTGCTCCATTATCACGATAACGAAATATTTTTAAAGTTACAGTACCTGGGGTTCTCTTTGAGTATCTGCACTACTTGCTTCACTACTCTAATTGTATTATGGATTCTGAATTGCATATTTGGATTTTTTTTGATACCTTATGGTGATGGTTCATAATTTGTCATTCACAATACTGGTGAAATATTGAGGGAGCTGAATTTGCAGATGCATCCTCCAAAGTCTTATTGGATCAGTAAACGATAATGTTGAACCTTCTTACGTGGGGTTCTGTCTGAAAAGTTAAACTATGACTAGTCAATGTTGTTATAGACTGCTCTTGCAACGTAGGAATTTGATGTCCGGCTCTGTTAGTTTCCTCAGGCATATGCTTCATGGCAGTCCTGAGTTGGTTCTGTGTTTGTCTAATTGGAAGTCAATCTAGCTGAGTCTCTGTCAGATGGAATGGACTATGGAGCCTCCTAAGACACAGTCAGGCATGTCATTAGGAGCTATGAGTTGGCTGGTAGTTATCGTTAATGTAACGGAGATAAAATGGATTTAGTATGCCGCTGGATGCATCTTACCAGTCATTTAAAAGGGAGTGTAGAGAATGCGCAACATAACTATGCGCCGGAACATCTCTTTCATTGCATTCATGACTACCCCTGTCCTCTAGGACTTAATGGCTTTGTTCCAATGCTTCTGCAACATCCTCAACATAGGATGGGATCAGGCATGTCTATCGGTTAAGATTCATGATTCTGATGTTCTCGTCACGACTCTTCCATTTCTTCCCCCTTTTGACAATGCGCATTTTTGGGAAGAGTAACCTTTGATAGTGGTTTTCTTACAATATGTTGCACATAATCATATCTATGGTTCTTCTTACTTTAATGAACCATATTTTCAGTTGGCACCTACATCCTTTTTTGCGATGCAGGGGGTTAAATTTGCATCCTGTCCTTTATTGTACTCCTAATGCTTTTGAAATTTTCTCTTTGACAGTCTTGCAGCTATTGCTAGAAAGAGGCCACAGTACTTCAGCACAATCTTCTCAGTATTGCTCGACTTTAATCTCAACTTTCAGACGGCGAAGGGTTTTCATGCTCCCAGCGTTCAATATTCTTTTAGAACTGCTTTTTTGGGATTTCTTAGGTGTACATATCCTCCAATTGTAGAGGTACAGTCCTTTTACTATTTAGCCGTGTTTTAAGAGATATACATTTTGTTCTCTTTACTGTATATTTAATAGTCAAAAACATGATAATGGGATAATGGTTTTTGATTGTGAGACTCAGAATCATTTGTTCATCTATATATGTGGATCTTGCTCTAATTGTACTCTCCTCTCGTATAAGTTACAGTTTTACTTCAAATGGTTTGTTTCTTCAAGCATCTCTGCAAAGTGCTGCTTTGATGTTCAAATGAATGCAGTTTTTCTTTTATCAGTAAAACTTCATGTTCTTGACTATTTATCCTGGGGTTGTCAAGGGTAAATTTTCAGTTAGTAATAGCCGCTCAGCATTTTTCCTGGCCTGTCTGTTGAAACTATAAAATCTATTCAAAGGAACTCTCTTTCAGCCAATTCTGGCTCATGATTCATTCGTTTGGTTTCATTTCGCTTTCAGTCAAGGGAGAGATTACTTAGGGCTCTACGAGCAATGAATGCTGGAGATGCTGCTGAACAAGCCATTAGACAAGTTGATAAGCTCCTAAGAAGTGCTGAGCGAGCTTCTCGTGATTTCCGTATAACTAAGGTTTGATAGACCAATTGATGAATTCCATTATTATTATAGGCTATAAGCTTAATAAACACAATCAGCTTTTTGTTGGATTTCTCTAACAACTTTCCATAACCGTCAGGATGATCACCTAACCATCCAGACGCCCTTTCCTGGGGATATAATGAAGAAAAGGTCTCTCCATCAGGAGGAAGACGATTTTTCCTATAATAATCATGAAATGCATTCTAAGCGAACTCGCTATGGTTTCCAATGCCAATCCTGTTTTGCCTGTTCAAACCACTGATTTAATGAATGGTTCTCTCTCTGCGAATGAGGACTCCCCTAATGTTCCAGCATTTGATGGTGACGAGTTGACGCCGGCTGAACAAATGATTGCTATGATTGGTGCTTTGCTGGCTGAAGGGGAAAGAGGTGCTGAGTCACTTGAAATTCTCATTACAAAAATGCATCCTGATATGTTGGCAGATATTGTAATAACGAATATGAAGCACCTGCCCAAAGTCTCTCCACCATTAACAAGGCTTGGGACCTCGCAAGCAACCCCACAGGTTGGATCTCTAAGTCTTCCATCCCAAATTTCTGCACTGCATGGAATTCAAGTTTCCACTGGACAAGTGCCGCATCCTTATGCACCTGCAACAAGTTCTCTGTATTCTGATGCAACTACTGCTGTTAGTAATTCACCAGCAGAGTCTAGGCGTGATCCACGGAGGGTAAGCCCACCTTTTTTCATCTGTGTTGTCTCCCTCTTGTTCTCCGTTTGTTTTCCTTTGTCCATTAGTACGAATGTCTGACTAGCAATATGATCAATCTAATTTGTAATTTATAAAAACCAGTCTGAGCCAGCTGGTTCTCTCAGCAAACTAGCCTGAAGCACAACAATAATATAATTTCTATATTATGGATAGAGTCATTGTCTGAAGTGGTAAGGAGCAGAGAGGAGAGGCTCAACTCGCTCTTTTAACATGATATGTTCGCCCAAATGGGCTTAGTGCGAGGGCCTGGCCTTACCTGATTCCATGGGCAAGTAGGATGTCTGTTGGGCTAGAATGAACTACACATGGAGTCTCTTACCAGGGAAGAGAAGAAAACGTCCAGTCCTCATCTCTCTGCTTTGGTGTCAGAGGCAAAGATCTTGGGAGTATGGTTGTATGTTGAACTTATCTTTCCTACTATTTTCTTCAGGATCCACGTCGCCATGATCCACGACTAGCATTGCCAGCTGAACTTCCTTCTACACCAAATATGGATGAGTCTGTTGCTACAAAATCAGACTGGGAGAGTTCTAGTGTGAGTAAGCCTCCTCCATCAGCTGTTGCAATCAGTGGTAAAACTCCTATAATGCCGTCCATCCCAAAAATCAAGACTGATGAAGACACGTTTGAATATGCTTCAAATTCCGAAACTATCAAGCAAACTCCTGAAGTCGAGGTTCCTGATGATGCTAAGGATAAAGCCCAAACTATTGAGGTCAAATTTTCATCAGATTCTCCCTTTTCTCCAAGACAAATGGATGAAAATGATTCAGTTGCAGCTAAGGCAGAGGTTATGGAGCCGCATGAGTCTGAGATGACAGATATTGAAGAAATGGAGCAACATTCTCCAGCTGAAAGCCCTTCTGTGTTGGAAGATACGGTACAGGAACTACCTACTGTTCCTCCATATGTTGAACTTATCAGAGAACAGGAAATTAATGTGCAAAAGTTGTCAGTAAGGCGGATAATAGAATCGTACAAGCACCTTACTGGAAAAGAATGTGAAGACATGAGGATATCATTAATTGCTCGGTTGGTTGCTCAGGTATCTCTAACATTTTATAGGAATTTCAGTTTCTTGAGGCTGAACTACTCTGTAGGTGGTTATTGCAACTTCCTATAATGAGTTTGTTGTTGTGAAAGTCTTTTGAGTGGATTGATTTATGTCCTTGGAGTATTTTGCTAAACTTACATGCATGTTTTTAAGTGATGCTTTGATTATGTTAACACACTGATTAGAAAGATTTTATATCAGTAAGAATAATTAAGAAAATTTGGTAATAATAAATTCAGTTGCTTTAAATAAGCTGATAGTTTGTTGTGCATATTCCCTTTACAAAAGTTGTGGCTGCTTTCTTTTCTTCCTTGTACTTTTCTCATTACTTATGGGACTTGTTATCTTCTTCTGCTTGGAATATGGAAAACCAAACTTTTATTTGTTCAAGCAGATTGGTATTAACGTGCTTCTCTGTATTCCTTTAGTCCCGTTTATTCTGGCTTTAGATATTTCTTTAGGTATTCCAAATTATATTGCGGTAGCTGCATAGGTTTTCGTGAATAAACAGGCTGTGGTTCTGTCTTCTTTGAGATGCACTACTTTCTCAATCTCTTCATTAATAAGCAGCTAAGACTAAAATGAAATGTGAAGTTTAGGGATAGTAATTTTCAGCGATGAATTTGTTAGTAAAATGGCTCTGATGCTCAGTTTTAGGCACTTGATAGTGAGTTCATGCAAGTGAGATGTCACTTGATATAAGTACCATGTGCATAGAAAGCTCTTCTTAGATGATGTTGGTGATCCTTGTGTTTTCAACATTTGCATCTGCCAAGCAACAGTGCAAGTTGCAGATTCTAGTGGTGAAGTGCCTCTGTCGGTGATTGTACTGAGAAGGCTCGTCTATTGAAGGTCTATATATGAGTTGTTCCATGATTCATGTCTTGTGTCTTGTTTTAGATTGATGCTGATGATGATCTAGTAGTGGTGCTGCAAAGACATATCCTGGAAGATTACCAATTACAGAAGGTACTTGCTGCTTAAAATCTGAGGATTCATCACTTATTTCATTTATCTATTATTCCTCTTTGATTGGTAGGCTCAGTTATAGTAAGTTTGAAATATGATATATGGGAGGATGATGTATTTAAAAGGAGAAGAATCATAGCCTTAGTGGCAAAAAGTTTCTTATAATTCGGCCTTCAAATTAAGTAATTTATCTTTTGTTAAACCTAAACTAATAGCAAAAACTGAATTTGTCTGGATTGCGTTTCGGCCTTCTGGCTCATCAAAAAACACAAAAATTGCCCTGGATTCTCATCAAAACACATTTCCTTGTTTACTGTTCTATCTTCCTATGGGCAAGACATGTCTGTCAAAAAACTTTTAGGTCAGAAATGTGCTCGCGAAAGTCGACTTGCAGTTTAGATAGTATAGTTGTAGGAAATATGTTTCAGAATCAAATTGAAAGGGTATAAGATTGGCCGAGAAAAAGGTGTATCTAA
The DNA here is from genome assembly GCF_007655135.1 of Punica granatum. NCBI lineage: Eukaryota > Viridiplantae > Streptophyta > Magnoliopsida > Myrtales > Lythraceae > Punica > Punica granatum. The sequence continues at coordinate 9,705,116 of NC_045127.1, read as the reverse complement.
TCAGGTCAGCTCCTCATATGAATTATGTATTGCACGTACTTGTTTAAAAAGCACATAGTAATCCCCTAGAGGTGCACTTTGGCACAACACATACTAGATTACACACTTAATGGATTGAGTCATCCTTTCTGTAATAACATTATTAATTAATCATCGTATCACTTCATGTTTCAGGGGCACGAGCTTGTTTTGCATATCCTGTACCATCTCCATTTCCTAGCCGCCTCCAGTGATGTCCCAAACTCTGCTGAAGTTATATATGAAAAGTTCCTCTTGGCAGTGGTAAGAGTTTGTCAACTCTGTGAACTGATCTCTCATATTTCTTTACGTCTGTGGTGAACTTTATATGAATTGTTTTGTGGTTTAATTTTCCTTGAAGGCCAAATCTTTGCTCGATCATTTTCCACCCTCGGACAAGTCATTCAGCCGGCTTCTTGGGGAAGCTCCATTGTTGCCTAGTTCTTTGTTGAAGTTATTAGATGATATCTGCTTCTCTGATGTTTCTGATGATCGGGGAAAAAGTCTGCGGGATGCCGATCGGGTCACTCAGGGTCTTGGTTCTGTATGGAGCTTGATTTTGGGGCGTCCACATTATCGCCAATCGTGCTTGGATATAGCTTTGCAGGTAAGTGGAGCATTTGGAGTCTCTTTTTGTGGCTTTGAGTATGTGGGAAGGCATAAATTGAAGATGTCTATCTTTGCCTACTTTGTGATTGTTTTCTTCTTTTTACAGTAATGGAGGGACTTAAAGAAACAAACAAGTGCTGATGATATTCTTTTTTGTTCATTATATATTTTTTGGTTAAGAATTCTTTTCCACTCAAGATACTCCTGCCTTTGATTGACAGTGTGCTATACACCGACAAGAGGAAATCCGAGCTAAAGCTATTCGATTGGTACGGAAACTTATGTGGCCTATTGACTTACGATAAGTTTTTTGCACTAAAATTCTCAACTTTCTGCCTGGGAGTTGGAATGAAAGCTAATGTTTAATTTCTCGACAGGTGGCTAACAAGCTCTACCAGCTGAGCTACGTATCAGACATTATAGAGCAGTTTGCGAGGAATATGTTTTTGTCAGCTATCAATCAGAATGTTTCGGGTGCGGAGCAGAATGTTTCACAACCTGGACAGAATGAACAAGCTGAAGGGGAGGTAACGCGAGCTTTATATTCTAGCTATTTATATGCCGGCAATTATTTTAGATGGTCATATTATTGACTAGTAGTTTTGGGGAGTGTTTATTATTTTTGTACATACTGGAATGGAGATACAGATATCTTCTTATTAGTTTTACCATCCTATATCAGATTAACCAGTTGCAAAATTCCATGGTCCAGTTCTATTATTTAGATCCATCTGAATAGACTAGGCCTAGAATTCTATTAGACTTAAGGTGTCCTAATTCGGAAACTTGGGAATTTTCTGGCAATTTTTGAGAAGCATAATGCCCTAGCTCGATTTGTTTTTTTAGCAAAGTACTTGAGACAACTTAGATCTTGTAGGTTCAATCAAGCTTCCCTATCCCATTGAAGAAAAATCTCTGCAGCAGCATCTACCATACAATGATTTGAGAAGGCAAAATATTATATAACTCCGTAAATTGTTTACTCCAGAACTTTTTCAAATAAATAGAAAAAGCTCACTCTTCCAAAAATTACTTTCCTTTTCTAGTACATTACTATTTACTGAGATATGCATGTAACATTGCAAGAGAAGCAACAAACCAGCCCATGTTTGTTTAATGTTTCTTGTCATGTAGTTTTTACTGAATTTCATTCTTTCCTTTTCTCAGATTGGCAGTGATAAGACTACTTTTAGTGGTTCTGAAGTTTCTGAGACTGTAACCTCTGATACTGAATCTGCAAGGAGCACTCAAGCTCTGGGCCAAAGCTCTTCTGTTTCATTTCTTGAAGCTCAAAGACTCATTTCTTTATTTTTTGCATTGTGTACAAAGGTTGGTTCCTTTTAAATAACAACTGGTGACTGTACACGAGGCAGTTCATTTTGGCAACTATATCAATGGTGGCTTAATCCATTGACTGAATTATGTTGGTGGTTTTCCATTTCTAGTGAACTGACTTTTTCTTTCCTTGCAGAAACCTAATCTTCTTTACCTCGTTTTTGAAACTTATGGGCAAGCTCCTAAGACCGTAAAGCAGGTCTTTTTCTAATGGTCCTTTCCTTTTTCTTTTTTTTAAAATATTCCATGAAATTTCCAATTTTAGCCTTTGCCTTCATATGTAACAAAAAATTTGTTTCATCAAATTAGAGATTGTGCCCAAAATAAAACGCTGTCTCACTAATTTGCTGTTTTTATCCTCTACTCAGTGAAAGAACCGTTTATTTTGAATATAAAATGACAGAATCAATGAACAGGGGAAGAGGGAATTGCTGTGACATTTCAAATCTCAAATGTTTTCTGATTATGCAGGCTGTTCATCGGCATATTCCAATCCTTATCAGGGCCTTGGGTTCATCTCACCCTGAGTTGCTATATGTAATATCAGATCCACCTCAAGGAAGCGAGAATCTTTTGACGCTGGTAGCTTCCAGTGTTCCTACTTCATATTTCTTCAAACCTGATTTGCGTCTTTTATAAAGCTAGGTAAATGTTAATTCCGGTCTTATTTCTTTCTAGGTGCTGCAAATATTGACTGACGAAACAATACCTTCTCCGGAGCTCGTAGCTGCTGTGACAACATTTATATGAAACTAAGTTGAAGGTATCACCTTTATATAGGCCAATCTCCTTTCCTCCTCCTCTCCCATCCCTCCATATCTCTCTCTCCCTCTCTCTCTGTCTATATCTGTCCTCCAGTTTTAAGCAAGTATCTCTGTTTCTGCAGGACGTTTCTATCCTTATTCCAATGTTACCTTCTTTCTCGAAGAATGAGGTTAGCCCTAATACACTTTATCACTCTTTTAATTTCCATTTTCACTTAAAAGGCATCTTGTCTATGAATAAACTGTTTGTTAGCCATTTTAATCTATTCAAATGTTCAATAATTTTGGAAAGTATTATAATGTACACTGTTCTGAAAATGATATTGCTCTATGATCTCCAGCTGTCTTTTTTATGTTATGGGTCCTAACACTTAGGAAAATGAGTTCTAGTTAGTTCTAATTATACACGTGATATGGTAGGAGTTTCATGAATACACTGAAGTTTGACAGATATTAGTAGTCTGAATATGGATAATTACATGAAGTACATATTTCTATTACAGTTATCTATGTCCATATTTTGTCATTTAGTGTCACTTAGGAGGGTTTTTCTTTGAACTCTTTCTTTATCTCAGATAGAAAATCTCTAACATGTAACCTTTTTTTTTTTTTTTTTTTTTTTTCAGGTTTTGCCTATTTTCCCGCGGCTTCTTGACCTTCCTCCTGAAAAATTCCAGAAGGCACTTGCTCACATATTACAGGTACTGCATCATACAACTTTTTTTATTGATATGCTGAATATGGATTTATGGGTTTCAACTGGAATTATGGCGGAGTCTGTGATATCCAAAAATAGGAAGGACAAATTTGGAATCTAACAATGTAAATGTTTGTTACAGGGCTCAGCTCATTCTGGTCCTGCTTTAACACCTGCCGAGGTGCTGGTGGCGATACATAATATTGTCCCCGAGAAAGATGGTATTCCCCTCAAAAAGGTAATCTTTGTTTTTCTATCAATGCTTTACTGTGCACAAAGTTTTCTGGGATTTTCCTCATACATCAGCATACTTTTTTTCTAGGTCTCCTTGTACTGTTTGGTTTTTTAAGTTTGTTTGGTTGGTGAAGGTCTATTAATTGAGTTTGTTTTGCAGGTGATGGATGCTTGCTCGGCTTGCTTTGAACAGCGCACAGTTTTCACTCAGCAGGTCTTGGCAAAGGCTTTGAATCAGATGGTGAGTGACTTTTCCTCGAACTTAAATTTGTTCCGTCCTTCTAGGTCCGTGCCCTTGCCTTCTGGCGGAGGTGCTGGACCTGATTTTAGAGCCCATTATTCATTGATCCTTTCCTGAAATAAGAACTTGGTGTTTTTAGGTTGATCAAACTCCGCTGCCTTTGCTCTTCATGAGAACAGTCATTCAGGCTATTGACGCCTTTCCTACGCTGGTAATATAATAGGTTTATGCTCTTCAGTTTTGAACTTTTACTTTCTTTTCTTCATGGCTGCTCGAGTGCAACTGATATGCCAAAAGCATGTAGTATTGTTATACACGTCTTACAGAAACGTGAAGGTGATAAAAATGCGTGAAGCTGAATCTTTCTTGTGCATATTCTCCTCTCAGGTCGATTTCGTCATGGAGTTACTGTCAAAACTCGTGAGTAGACAGGTATCATGCCATTCCGTATTTTCAGCCATCTCATTTGATTAGTTTTGCAGCTGCACAACCTAGACTTACCACTGCTTGAACAAAACTAATAAAAGTCTGTTTATGCTCAAACAACAGATCTGGAAGATGCCGAAATTGTATGTGGGCTTCTTGAAATGCGTAGCTCAGACTCAACCACATTCTTTCCGCGTGTTGTTACAGGCAAGTGCTAGCCATTCCTTAATCATCATTGCGGACAAATTTGCTCATCTGCCCTTTGCTTTGTATTTGGAAGCGGCCTTTTTCTGTTAACCCATTTCGTTCTCTTGCAGTTGCCGCCACCACAGCTAGAAAGTTCTCTGAACAAGTATGCTCATTTAAGAGGGCCCCTCGCTGCTTTTGCAAGTCAACCCAGCGTCAGAGCTTCACTGCCCAGGTAGCTCCTATTCTTTGCATAAATTGAAAATCTTGTTCCTCTGCACAAATTGCAAAATTGAAAAGAAAAGAGACTGTCCTTGTGTTGTTGGGTAATTAATTTGAATTGCTTAGCCATATGCCTCAACTGGTTAAGTTAAGCCATTATTTTAATTATGTTTTTTTCTTCCATTTGTTGGGTTCCGGGAATCTCTCTAGGCCAACACTTTCAGTCCTTGGAATTGCAACTGAACCCAACTCGCAGCAGCCTCACCATTCATCTGCTCTGCCACCAGAAACGAGCTCTTCCGTGCGTGGAGCCACCATGACGTGACAGTATTTCCTGCCCCTTAGTATTCGATGATTTTACCGTCTAGATCATGACAAAGCTGATACCCGAGGAAGTTGCAAGGATTCAAATCATCAGAGGTGCAACCCACGATGTTGCAAATTGGCTCTGCTCGTTCCTTCTCAGCTCACGGCTATGAAGGGCTGCTGTTCTAATTGGCAGGCAGTCAACCGTGTTCGATAGTTCTTGACCTAGTGCTATCGCCCCACCGGAATCTGTGCCATAGTTGTATATTATCTTTCGTAATCCCCTCTTTATTAATTTTGCTCTCATGTAATATGTTCTGAAACATTGGTTTCGGTTCGGCATCTACATTACATCAGAGAAATTGTTGCGTTGGGTGAGTGAGAAATATTGAATTGAAGAGAGTTTTTAGCAGTACAGATGCCGGGGAAGAAATAATTGATAATGATGGATTGTTCTGCTGTTCAGTTCTGTCTCGTATCGGAGATCAAAAGAGTAGTCCAAACAGATAAACCTAAATTTCCGTATGACAGAAAACTAATTGCCGGCCCCTCTTCTCTATTTGCCCTTTGAATCGGAAAGAATTACACTTATAGAACCCAAGAAATCGAGCACTAGTGGTTGAAGAGTCAGAATATCTATCTGACAAAGAATATCACGTCAAAATATCATACACAGAGAGAACAAAACCAAAGAAACCAAATGGAGAACTCTAGTGGTTTTTTTGTGCTCCCTGCTTCGATCCAATTCCGAGTATTATCCGAGATTGCACCTCTATAGCATCAGTTAGCGACTGACAATGTGAGCTCATGATGTTTTCCGAACATAACCCGCATGGACAAATGCAGGAGATCCTGTAGGAGGTGGAGAAAACAAAAAAGACAGACAAGGTTAGATATTCCAAGATTTCTAGAGCTCAATTAGACAATAGTTTACTAGGATGTTTGAAGTATGTAAGTCTTAACCTTATACCAGGTCTCAGATAAACCAAGAGAAGGACCGGATCATCATCAATTATTATTAGCAACGTGTTGTGAGTCACATCACAAAAAGTGTAGTTTAGAAGCAACGACACTGGATGGTTGCAATTATTTCGGCCTAGAAAATGTAGCACGAGGCCGTCTAAGAAACATCGACCATACAAGTCAACAGACCAAGAATTGGTTCAATAGCTCAGGGAAATCAATGGACTGAAATGCTCTCTACGTTGATATTAAGGGAAAATTTTATTTTCCTAATCAATATTCCATGACAGTGGAAAGAACATTGAGGCAGAAATCAAGAAGAATCTTACACCATACCTGCTCATGGTCAAACATAATGTGCTGGAACTCCCATCACTAAATCGGGAGAACGGCATCAAGGTTCTTAGGAAGCAGCCAACCTTTTGGGTAGTAAGGACCTCGAGCTCCCAAATGAAGATGCCAATTCAATATTCTAGAGCAAGTAGGAGGGACTGCTTCCATTTGACTTTCATCTTCCACTACTTGTTCTATAAAAGTAGTCTCCTGCAAACGGGAAGGAGGGACAAAATAAGGTAAACATCCTAAATGAGAGAGTTTCGGCCATCATATGAGCTGAAACGGACAGTTGTAAAAGTTCAATTATAATGCAGCATAATTAGCCAGATCAGTAAAAACCGAGTACATAAGCAACACTAATTAGTGGACCAAATACAAATAATTTAACTAATCACGGCCATTTTAGTTATCGCCAGGAAAACTTCAAAATCTAAAGCATCAGAACAAGTAATGAGCTGGCAGTGTAACAGGATGGTCAGAAATTTCAGATCAAGGAAGGTCGCACGTTCAACTTATGGAAAATGTAAGGGTATTATACGCCGTTTACTCCTTTAATGATCACAGATCGCAAATTAATGTCATACCTGAAAGCCTTCTTTCACAGTGTCAAGCTGCCTTACGGGGGCCAAGGTGGGGCGGCGCCATCTTTTCGGGTCCCACAAAATCGTGCCGTTGAAAGCAAATCCAGACATATCAACATGGTAGCGGCGAAGTCGCTTACTCTTCTCATTCGTGTGCCACCCGATTACCTGACTCCCATTGCATACTGGACCTTCCAGTATGGCCTTGTTCTTACCCGGTGCAAGCATCGCAACAGGCCAAGTGCCAAAACGACTAGAAAAGCAAGAGAGCAGTATTAGAGCTTCCACATTACCAAGGAAAAGGCACATAGGTTGCAGACAGCACATCTGATATGAAGACTAATGCAAGTGAATAAGTATAAAGTGAGGTATGAGGTCCAGCTTGGGGAGGAACAGACGAAGAGAAGGTTAAGAAGGGCAGAAAAGTGATAATTACCAAAGTGCAGACTGGAGAGTTCATTAAATGTCAGGCTTGTCCAACTATAATGCATGCTGAAATAAAACAACTCCAAAACTTTACTCCATCAAACTGCAACATCTATTGCAAGATTCTAGAGATACTTTAGTAGGGCAAGATTTTGGTGATACTTTAGCAGGGCAAGATTTTACTGATACTATAGCAGGGACTAATACTTTCCTATCTTCTATGAACCATCAAAAAACGAAATTCAGAGATCCCCAACAAACCACCAAACATGTTAATAATACAAATCAAGAATAGCAAGACAATCAGTACGTAAAGCAAATACGAAAAATGCAACATGTAGCAATCATGATTTCCGTTACACTAATTTTAGTAAAGTAGCTGTCGGCCATCAAGTTGGAGAGTATTAAAAAACTGTAAATCTTCAATGGTTAAGTCATATTATTAAGTCAAAGCATGACCAGGATTGCCCCGATAAATCTTCACTTCATACTGCCATATATTTGAATACAGGGTCACACAATACCAGACTATAACTTGAAATATTCAGAAAAATACGCCGGCAAGACCCAACAAAGCCAAGCACAACTGGGGCTCAATAAAGAGAAAAGTTTGTCTCTAGCATCAAGCAAGTACCTGATTTGCCTCAAGTCCTCAAACAACTCCACCGAATATATATTATCATCGTCTGCAAAGTATACAATTCCATCAAGCCGATGGAACTCAATGTGCTCCAATGCAGTGTTCCGCTGATGCACACCCCTATCCTTGACACTGGTCATGTTATTTTTACACACCAAATGCCTATACATAACACCAGATTTCCTTAAAATCTCAGCCGTCTCCATAGACGCAGCATTCATCTCCACCACAATCCACAGCAATGGCGGCTTCACGAGCCTCAGTACCTGCCCGACTCTATTAAGGAAGTAAGCCTGCAGTGCCCTGTTATATGTTGGCGTGATCACAATCAGCTGTTTCATGGGTACGAATTCTCCGTCCTCTCTGGAGCCTGACCCGAGAGTAGAGTCTTCTTTCACTTCAAGATGGACATGTTCGACTACTAAATCATCCCGCCTTATCTGGGGCTCTTGGAGCTTGTCCTCCAGTTGGGCATTTACATGAGTCGGCTTGATCTCGAAGGAGAAATCATGCGCCTGCAAATCATTCTCAGACCCGAATGGGGCCATGCCCAGCAAAAACCCAGCGAGGAAAAACAGCAAATACCGGGTTAGGGATCTCCACCACGACTTCCTCGGGGACTTTCCGAGGAAAACCACAGCCAAGAATCTGCGGACTTTCACCCCAAGTGCAGCAAAAAGCTGGGTATCCCCGGAGGGCTTCCCGAGCCGGTGAGAATTCGGCAACTGCTCGACGAGCTGCGCATTCCCGTTCTGGTAATGGCGGTCTTGATATGGCGAGAGGGTCCTCCTAATTGATGCCATTTTCCAACAATGCTGATTGGCCTAGAGCTTACATGATCAGAGCGAATCGATGCCGCCCCAACTGACAGTCAGCAATGGCAACCCGAGAGAAATAGCCAGCTCAGGAATCAAGAAAAAGTGACGATTTTTACTTAAAACTGGCAGGAACTGAAGAGGGGTTAGAGCCTGCTATCCACAAAGATTCGAGTTTGATCACTGGAAATCGAATTCTTCAACTGGAGGAGGCTACAGAAATTGCAAAGATCTAGAGAGAGAGAGAGGGTTAGAGCAAGGAGGAGGTTCAACCAATCAATTAGGTTTTGCTGACTGGGAGAGACTGGCTATAAGGAGAAGGAGAGAGGCAATTGCTACAAAAGCCGCAGCCCACCATTTGTTTATTACCAACGACACAATACGCATACAAGAATGGGGTTTTCCAAGCGAGTAAAAGAGAGAGAGAGACAGACAGACGCGCAGAGCTCAAGAAGAAAAAGAAGACGACGAAGCAGGCAAGAAGGTGTTGAATGGATTACAACTTTCGGTTAATTCTGTGAAGTAAACTTCTCCTTGTCGGAGACTTGAGAGCCAAAAAATGGCGAAACAGTAGAGAGAGAGAGAGAGAGAGAGAGAGAGAGAGAGAGAGAGAGAGAGGGAGGGAGTGGAATCGGAATGTGTTTGTGTAGTGTTGCTTTTACGCTCAACCAACCTCCTTCAAACCCAATCAATCATCTTCCCCAATCCAATGATTCGATCTCCCTCGAGGTCGAGCCCCATCATCAATGGCGTCTCCTCTGCTGTGATCTGCCCTGCTAACAAAAAAATAAAATAATATATATATATATAATAATGTAAATTACTCTCTCCTCAATGTATTGTTGAATTACGCTCGTCTCTATTCTTAAGAAAAAAATACACCCCACCCCGTTCTTAATAGAAATTAATTTTTTGGTCCTCAATCTATAATTGCTCTATCAATTTCATCCTGATATATTTGTATGTTTAATATTGTCCTCAAGATATCATGGTTGGTCTACCTTAGTCTTGCTATTTGAATTTCCACCAAAATTATTGACGTGTGAATTTTATGAGAATAAATTTAAGTTGAAGAAATTATTAATTTAATTTTTTGAGGAAATTCCCTCGAGTAATATTTTTATTTTTTAATTTCTAAAGGACTTTCCTTGAAAATTAACTTTTGCTTTTAATTTTTCGACAGAATTCTTTAGGAAATCTATTGGAAATTCTCAATGCAAAACTTGGTCGAAAATCTTCCTCCAAAGTAGCCAGTGTCTTTCTTTTTTCTTTTGTAGCATGAGTTTATTAGCCGTTAGAATGGTCGCCCACAACTTGGCTATTGTGTTCGCAAGCGCTAATGCAAAATCACAAGTTTCTTCTAATATAAGTATTTTAGCAAGCATTATGAATAAAAAATAATCTTTAAATTTAATAAATTAGAAAAAGAACAACCATAAAGAGTATAAAAAGGGACTTTACAATCACTTTTTTTGGCAATGTTGCAAAGACCACTAATTGGCAGTGCCCAATGAGAGGTACGGATGCCAAGGGGTCAAAGCGAAATGTAGTCACACTCTATCCTAAATCACTAACGGCTTTAGAAAATATTATATTCATCTACTTTGAACATACTTCTTATAATTATTGTCTTATTCTTTAATTTTATTTCAAAAATATTTTTATTTACAAAAATGTTGTATGGTAGTAACTAGTAAGCTTCATCTCTCGAGATCAAAATGTCAAACATAATAATTTGGGATATCGATATTGAGGAGTGAGGTCTTGTCAATGATCATCATCAACTCTCGAGATTGTAGAAAGCCTCAATTATTATCGATGTATTGGTCTTTTTTTTTTAACTTTTGAAAATCTTTTATTCTTAAAAATATTACATATTAATAGGTCTATCAAAATTTTACTAGCGAGAGCATGAGGGACAAACAGCGTAATATTGACGATAAAAGTGAAAAGCGATTAAAAGTTAGGGATCAAAAGAGATTTTTCCTACTAAGTCAATATAGTCAATGAATGGAGTGTCATTTTGTATCAAGATGTGATTGAGTGTCATTTAGCAAAAGTTCAAGGAAAGGGAGTGTATTTTATCTAATATAATATTGGACAAAAATGCTAACAAAATAAATTAATCAAAATAAACCGTCATTCTTACTATATGGAAAGGTCAATTACAATTAGGGGTTGTTTGGATTTATGGAAAATTGAAACTTTCTTGGGAAATCCCGACTTTCCAACCTAGTTTACGCCGTCTCCCGGGAAAGTGATTCTCGAGAAAATCTTTCTCAAGTTAACATTTTTCGGAAAACATTTTATGGTCGAAACACTTAGTATTCTTAGATTACGACCATGGGTTCCACATTTTATCTCTACAAAAATAAATTATTTATTATATTATTACACACATTTCTCGTGATCCAATATATTTACCAAACACCATAATTTTACTTTCCGACCTTTAACCCATGTAAAATGATTTCCTGGTTAAATTTTCCTTATAATTTTCACATTTCCTGTAATCTAACAATCATGGGCTATTTGATTCGGTGTAATCATGGGCTATAACTCCCTAGATTACACCTGAGTTTCCTACTTTTGGCAGGAAACTCGGGCCCAGGAATTTCAATTTGAGATGGCTTTAGGGTATTACACCAAATGGTGTAATCTTGTTCTTACATATATTTATATTTATATATTATATTAATATTATATATACTTTACGAATATTTAATATAAATATTATATATTATATAGTTATATTCAATTATTTATATATTATATTTTTATTTATATCAAGATAAATATTTATATTAAATATACTTTATTTATATATATTTATATTTAATATGAATATCTAAATAAATATTTAGTTCATAAAAATATTTATATTAAATATTACTATAAACATTTAACAAATACTTATATATAAATTATCTAAAATTTAAAAATAATAATAAAATATAATGTATGGAGTTATATTTGTAAAATTATTTTACTTTCCCATACCTTTACTTAATATATCAAACGTAACAATCTCACATTATTTTATACTTTTCCAAATACATAATAACTATACAGTAATATCATCTTTCTTATAATCTAATATTCCCGGGCTTATTTTCCTCGCAATTTAACATTCCCTGTAATCTAACATACCAAATGAATAGTAGTCCTTGCACATTGAGGTTTTCTCTATTTTCGTCCAACTACTTTCGATTTGCTCTAATCAGGTCTCTCAACTTCCAAAAACCGTCCAATCTCGTCCACTAATTGGATTGACAGAAGGAATCTCTCAGGCCTCTATTGATGCCAAAGTAGTCTGCAATTCGAGATATTGAAAGTCATTGGTGTTGATAGCTGGAATCCTGCATCAATTGGTGGCGACTGATTAGATTATGATAGTTATCATATGAAATGAGTCGGGCTGGTAATATTTCACACGACACGATAACACGATACGGATACTACACGAAGTTAAACGGGTTTGGGTTAGACGTTTTTGATAATCGGTCTAAACGGGTCCAACCCATTTAAACATGGATAATAAGCGTGTCTTACCGGGTTGAATTTGTGTAACTCGATTATACACGATTTAGACATGTTTAATCGTGTCACTATAATCGTGTAACCCGTTAACCTGTTTATGTATTTGGATATACCAAAATATCCTTATGTAACCCTAAGTTCCTAAGTCCCTAACCTAATTTCCTTTCCTTTCTTTTACCCAATCCAACACAGCACAACCGCACTACCACTTCTACTTCTACTTCTCTACTACCCTCTCTTAGATCTCATCTGCGATTTAATTTCCTTCTTCTCATCCATCAATGGCGAAGTTCTGCTTCTTCGCTCTCATTGCTCTCCTCTCCGTGCACCTCGCATTGTCCGCAGATCCGCCTCAAATCTCGCCCTCCCCTGCTGCCAAGCTCGCCGTCGACTCCACTCCAACCATCTTCCCTTCGAAGCCCACCTCTTCGCCGGCTCCCGCTCTTGCCAATGCTGCTCACGACTCGATCTCATCCTCGCCGTCGCTGCCTCCCTCGGATGCGGCTCCCGCCTCTTCCCCATCCACATCCCCCTCCCCTCCATCTCAATCTCCGTGTTAACGTGTAAACATGTCGTGTTAATGTATTCGGGTAAACGAGTTGATCGAATAAACAAGTCGTGTTAATGTGTCGGGGTAACCGGGTTGATCGGATAAACAAGTCATGTTAACGTGTTCGGATAACGGTTATAATCGTGTCGTGTATATGTGTACCTATTATGACACGTTTCGATAAACGAGTTTAACGTGTTTAAACGGGTTGACACGGATATAAACGTGTCATGTACGGGTTTCCAAAATCTGACCCGTTTAATAATCGTGTCGTGTACGGGTTATGACTTCAATGACATGAACTCGTTTAGACACGACACGTATAAACATGACACGACACGACACGACACGAATTGCCACCCCTAGAAATGAGGTATTTATTTAGGGTTGACGGACTTGTTTAGACACATGATTGACCTAGAGGGAACAAAATAATAAGATGCGGAACTTTAGGGATCATTTATACTAGTTGACATAAGAAAAAACATGTAATTATATTCTATTGTTCATACTAAAATTCCACATTGTCCATACTTCATAATTAAACGCACGAGAGAATAAGATGAGTCCACACTTAGATTGATTACTGTGGTTGCTGTTCATTATAGCGGGTAGAGTACATACAGATTTTATACAACAGAAAGATGTCATCTTATCTTAGTAAGATCTCGACTCAACTAAACACTTTTGTCACGACCTGAGATCAAGCCTTAGCTTAATCTCGAATCATGACCGATAATGGCTGATCAAATGACATTACGGAAGCGTGCACAACCTTAACTTGAAAATACAAGGCACCTCTATTTATATATATTAAACAGACTTTATACAATCTGTTTGATCGTTCAGAGCAAACTAAAATTTATAAACAGCCTTACAGACCTTTTTTCAAACACCACATATGCGCAGGACACAATTACACATTTAAGACTATTTTTAACCCCTTTAGAACATCTACATAAGGAGTCTCTACCAAAAAGGTCCCAAAGGACTTGGACTCCATTCAAGTACCTTCTATTCAAAAAGTTACTCCCGAAAACTGATCCCGTATCCTTGAGATCTACTGATCTGAAATGTTAAAATTAAGAGATGAGCTTAAAGATTAGTAAGTTGACAATCCATAACCTAGACATTCATATTCAGTCCCAGTAGATGAAGATAAAATATCATAAACCTCTATCAAAACAAACGAGTCATTACGTTTCATGATTAAGAAGGTTGAATACACTGCTTACCACTAGCATATCAACATATAATCATGAATTTAATCACATAAGGGCATGAATCGATGCTATACTACATAGCTATCATCACCGATAAACTCAGGTGAGTAATATTACCAACTAGTCAGTGGTTCATTTCATCCCTTTTGAGGAACGCTTAGCATTGCATATCATCCCTTTCCGGGAAACGCTTATGGTATGTTTGGTTTTAGAGTTAAGTAGAGTTGAATTTTGATTTTAATGTGGTTGTAATGATTGTATTGTTGAATTATGAGAAAAAAATGTGAAAAAGTAATGAATATTTGAGAGAATTTAGTATTAAAAATTAAATTGAATGGTTAAAAAAATTGAAGAAAAAGAAAAAAAGTAATAATTGTGTTGTTGACTTTTATTGTATAGTGAGTAGAGTTAGAATTAGAGTTAAAATTTTAAAAACCGACCCTAAAACCAAACGGATTGTTAGCATTTGATTTCATACCTGTGTGAACCTGAATTTCGTCTCATCAGGGCTTGCATGCGTGCGACCGATAGCACGGCTTGGGAGTGTCCGCCTTCCCAGAGGACGCATGACGAACACGCATGAGAAGGGAGTCGCCACTACCTGTTTATGACTCGGAGGTCGAGGGCCGGCGAGTTACCCGGTTCTGGAGGTATTTGATACACCTAGTTGCTAAGGCATATGGTCTTGCGGAACCAGAAATTCCGAATTCAAGGGTTTTATTATGTGCGGGCTTATATCCCGCACGCCTTATCAATACGCCAATTTGTCTAAGGTTTGCCGTTTTTAATTTATTTACCGCGTTGATTAGGTTTTGCTCGACTCGCCTGATTTGACACCGTAAATTCGTGGAAATGATCGATTCGGTTTAAGGGACTGAAAGAGGAGCAGATCCTCCAGTCAGGGGATCGGTCCACCATCCTCACATCTCAGCTAACCAGGCCATAATGGCCGGTTCATCGGGTGGACCGGGCCCGTGACTCGTGTGGTCTCGCTCGTCTTGGGGACCCGTAAATGGACTCGACCGGTTCCGACTCTCGAACCTTGCGCTCGTCGATCGGGATCGTTAGAAGAATAAATATACAAATAAATGCCTCACGGATGTACTCTCAAATAAAAAATAAAAATTACAACAACGAGATCCCAATCGGTTTGCGCTTGGTCAATATCCCACTCCAGCTCACTGTGAGGCTTGAAAGACCGAAACCAAATGCTACATCATGTCTGTCAAGTCCCTAAATCATTAAACATGGCAGACTGGTACTCTGAAGAATCTAATTATTTACATGAAGTACCATTTAAGTAAATGTCTTTTTCTTTATTTTTATTATGCTTCATTTACTTAATATATTTACACGCAAATATCCCATTTGGATTCAAATAAAATATAAAAAAATGAAATTTCAAATGAGTAAAAGGTCAAATTTTATGTTGAAGAACAAAAACAAAATTTATGCACTTTCTCCAAATTTAGACGACTTTTTACTAAGGTAAAACTCACAAAAAATTCATTAAAAAACATATTTGAGGTCCAATAATATGAGGGAACAATTGCTGGAAAAAAGTTTCTCAAAATTCAATCATTTTCAAAAATCTCAAAATATCGTCAAACCTTTTAGACATAAGCAGATTCGGGACACCATCAATGAATTGACCATCCTAACCCAATATTAATTAAAGAACAAATAAACAAATACTATTGACTCAATCTTATTATTAGAAGACTAATATATGGATTTGGTCTTGGGTATCACAATATTGACCAAGGATATCCAAAAAATTATCTCTATTAATAATGTTCTAAGGAAAGACAGACGAGAAAGTATATCCTGAAAAACTTCTAAGTAATATAAAAAATATTACATTTTTTAAAATTTTCTAACTATAGGCTATGGAAATATGCTTTATTTTTTTGCCTCATGGAAAAAAAATGTTTTTTTAAAAAGGGAAAGAGTTTTTTTAAAATTAAATGATAAAATACACTCACCTTCCCTTAAGTTTGAAAAAATGATACTCAACCCTATTTGTTGGGAAAGTATGCCCATTTAACTTATTTGACAAAATTATTATTTTTGATAAAAATACCAATTGAGATCATAACTTTTGGATCTCTTTCTTTTTAAGACCATGCACCAATATATATATATATATATATAATAATACTAAATGATTTGTCCATCTCGTGCAAGCACCTCCCATATATGAAACGTGGGGAAGCCACGTCATCGAATTACAGTCGCTCTTGCGAAACCACGTCGTCACCTTAATTATGTGAATATTACATACATTGGAATCTTTGATATTCAATGAAATATGTAATGAAATCTATATATTGATAATCCACTGAAAATCTACGTACTAATAGTTGAATTTAACATAAACACATATTATAGGAATAAATATATGTTTTTGATACAACCCAATACATACTGTATCTTTTTATAATTGCATATACATATATATATATATATAGCCGTTTAGAAATATTGAAATGAATATATAGTAAACAAAATCATTTTGTCAATATATAAATAAAAAATTATATATGGTGGGAATTTCGGGTATTGTGTAGATCCATATCAACAGAACTCATATTGATATATATATATATATATGCAATAATTATATATCGTTGATATATACCGAGGTATATATGTTGATATATGTAGCCGTTTTTTCTTTTATGAGGCAACGGAACTTGATTTGGGATATGTAATTTTTTTTATTATAATTCTGTTTCCATTTGCAAAAACATACGCAATTCTATAGTGCTAGATATAGTTTCGAATCCGGACTGATTTATATATCCAACACAAACACTGATCTTTCATCAATTTGGTCTAATCTGACATCAATTTGGTCTTTTCAGAAAGGCTTCATCAATTTGGTCTATATTAGTGAGTTCATTAATTCTTTTTATTGCTATACATGCATTATATATTTTCATTAATTTTTTCACATATTTAAATGACACTTTATTTTTATTCATATTTTTATTTCTCACTGATTCAAGGTGCCACAATGATTTATCATATGTTAAAATAATTGGGACCGGAAAAAAATACATAGACGATTAGAGTGAGGTCGACAAGATTGTGAAATACCGTAAGCATAAGGACTAATGAAGTCATCAGTCTTGACATGATATTCCTTGATAAAGAGGTATTGCTTAGCATGTTTTGAGTAAACTATTAAAAATTTATGTCAAAATTTAATTATTAAAATTTATTTTTCTAATGAAATTAGGGTTCATTAATGCATGCAAGCGTAAGAAGATCTCAAATCGATCTGTTTAGATCGTTATTTTGTGAAGGAGAGTTTTACACTACTAAGAATTTTAAGATAACTACAGCCTCATCGAAAATCACTCATATGTTAAATATTAGTGTCATGAATGTTATTACAAAACATGTATTTAAAAAAAATCCACCAAAAAACAATAAACAAATACACCTATATAACATATATATATATATACATACATGTTTTTTTTTCGATATATATAATTACATTTATTTTGTAAGAAGATAATTATAGATTTTATTTATGGACTCGCCCGCGCAATGATAATCACCTAGTTTATTTTTATTAAAGCCCACATTACATAAAATTTTTATTTTTAAAATATTTTCTTTATTTTGAAAAATAAAAAATAAAAAATAAAAATCAATGAAGCTAAAAACTATAAATGGATAAGAGAAATAAAGAGAAGAAGGGGCGATCACGGCGTCATTGGTCATTGCTGCCTTCTGCGATACCACCAGAGGATGCTGCAGACCTCATCTTGCTAGATGGTGGCTAGAGGTGAGCTAGCCGCATCAAATGGTTATGGGATAGTAGTGTCTATTGTAGGTGACCACCACCCAAAACAATGTTGCCAGTTGTATTTCTCCTCTCTCTTCCTCTGCCCTCTTTTTTTTTTTACGTTATTTGATTTTTCAAATTTTCATTTCTAAAATTAAAGAACATAAAATAAAGAGTAAGAAGGATTTATACGAACATTTATTGTAACACAGTGGCCATGTTAGGTAAAATAGTACATGTATAGTTTTAAGAAAAAATTTAAAAGTTATGGCCCAAGTACATATTTTTCTCAAAAAAAATAAAGCCCAGTCAAATAAGTCAAATGGGGCTAAATACATATATATATTTTTAAAATAAATGGGGTTATGTGTTATTTTTCCAAAAGGGAAATGAGTGCATTTTATCCTAAAATTATATTATAAGACTTGTCGATTACAAAATGAATTATTGTAGGATTTGGTTTTATATGTGTCAGCACTCCATTTTGGTCCACCAGCTCCAACAAAGTCTTGAACCAATTATGCCATAATATGAGCTCCAGCAGAAAATAATCAGACAAAGTCGGTTTACTATTCAAGGTAAGATCGATAGGGCATACCAGGCGACTCAAGAAATATGATGACAAAGGAAGGTTTCAGGGCCACTTAAAAGGTTTACGAAAGGATGACAGATCTTGCCCAGACAAGCAGTATAATGCACAAACATGCAAACATGCAATTGAATCAATTAGTGTTGCTCCGGTTATCCGTACCAGGCAAAACCGACTCCCAAGCTCCCAGTGCATCAAGTCATGATAAACCAATATCAGGCTTGTCGGGATCGCCCTTCTACACATATCAACAGTACTTTGTCCTTTGTGTTACGAAATTTGAATGTGCAATTGATTGGGATCTAGACTCCTCCAACATCCCTTAAATCCATGCGGGACCCACGGCCACTTTTCCATTTTTATTTGCAAACCAGCTCCATGCTCTTTCTTTATTTGCAATCTAGCCTTTTTCTTATTATTTTGCAAACTAGCACGTTACTTTTATTTATTTACAAAACTAGCACCACCTTTTCATTATTCACAAATTGGCCCCAATCTTTTGTTTTTCATAAAACTAGCCCCATTCTTTATTTCATTTGCAAAATTAGTCTCATTCTTTCCTAATCTAGCACATTCCATCCATATTTCTCTTAAACTCACATCCAAGTCTTTTCTTTCCTATTTTATTTTACATTTGGTCACTTTTTCTTCTTTTATTTCCCATTAACTTTTCTTCCATTTTTGATTTTATTCTTCCATTTTGAATCCCACTTCCAACTCCAATTTTCTTCTTGCTTCTTTCTCTTTATGGCCGAATCCTTTTTACATCAATTATATTCATCTCTTGCATTTTCCTTCCAATTATGTTTCTTCCTTCATATGGCCGAATTTCACTCATTCATTGTAGTCTTGCATGGCCAAATCTTTCCTCCTTTAACCGGTCTCCAAACTCATTCAATCTTTTGCTATTCTAAGAATCATTCCAAGCTCATTCCATCAATCAAGCTTCCACATTAATTTCGGCAAACACATGGCTGCATTCATTTCCTTTGACCGGCCATTCATGACACTTTATGCCAGTTGATCATTTTCCTAGTTTGCTCTTTGATTGGCAAAAATTCCTTCTTTAATAAAATCATTCATTTTGCAGCAAAGAAAGGAAGAATTCGGCCAAAAAAGGGCAGCTGCAAAGGAGTAAAGAAAGAAAAAAATTTCATTAATCCTCATCGTGTGACAATTTCTAAACTCGCATTCACCTTCCAAGTTCACACTCCCTCAAGCATTTACTCTCTTAATTTCAGCAGAAAAACACATTCAAAAGAAGCCAAGAATTCGGCTAAGTTCAGCTGAAAAAGAATTAAAAAAAAAAAAGTTTGTGAAGGTTTTTCCGGTTTTACACAATTTTCCTATCTAAGCCTCTCCTCCTTTTCTTGCCCGAAAATCACATTCATCTCTCCATTAATTCTTGAGAGGATTCGGTCAGCAGGAGGATGAGGAACACGGCTAGGTTCATAGCAGAAAGGAAGAAAGGAAGTTTGTAGAAAATTTCCCGGTTTTTGCGAAACTTTATTATCCAAGCCTCACCTTCCTCTTTGCACATGACATTAATTCATTTCTCCCATTCATTTTTTAGCAGAGATTTAGGAAGATTTCGGTCAGCATGGTGAGCTGAATAGGGGCCAGGTTCAGCTGAAAAAGAAAAAAGGAAGTTCGTGGGAATTTGCCCGATTTTTTGGCACAACTTTCCGATCTAGAACCTTCATTCCTCTCTTACCCATCACCCTCATTGATTCAGAATTCATTCAGCAATTTTCGAAAGGAAGGGAGTGAGCAGAGAACATAGAGAATTCGGAAGAAAAGAGGGCTGTACATGAGAGAACAAAAAAAAAACCGTTATTGTCAAAAAACGTCGTTTTTCGGGCAAAACATCCATCTACCCTCACCCAAATTTCGAAAAAATACATACCCCACCTATTTTCGACCTTTTCAATCCATTGGTGACATCCATTTAGCCATTTGGAGTCCCTAGCCACCTGCTCCAGAGCTGAATGGAAACGAGCTCTTTGTAGATTTTAAGGTTTCCTTGCGTTCTTCGACCCCTACGATTAAGGCGAGTCGTACGATTCTTCCTTGACAGGTCTCTAACGATCTGTTAATTGTTGAGCTGAAAAGCTTGAATTTCATTGATACTCAAACGTGTACATATACTGTTGATTACATCAAAAGAGGAAAGAAATTCTAATTATCTATTGCCTAATTTGTATGTAACTTAATAAGGCTAGGTAATATACAAGGGTAGTAAATCTCCGCTAATCTTGGCAAGATATATTCTGCAATACTCCCCCTCAAGTTGGAGTATGAGGATTCCGAATGCCCAACTTGCCCAAGAGAAAACGGAATCGATCTCGTCCTAAAGCCTTCGTAAAAATATCTGCAAGTTGCAATTTCATAGGAACATGCGAAGTCTTAATGATATGAGACCGAATGTGTTCACGAACAAAATGACAATCTATCTCTATGTGCTTCGTTCGTTCGTGAAACACTGGATTTGCTGCAATATGTAAAGCAGCTTGGTTGTCACAAAATAGTCGAGTAGGCTCACTATACTTGATTCCAAGAGAATTGAGCAAACTTCGAAGCCATAAGATTTCACTGACCGCCCCTGCCATGGGTCGATACTCCGCTTCAGCTGAAGAACGAGCCACCGTGGATTGTTTCTTCGTTTTCCAGGAGATAGGACAACCTCCTAATGTAACGAAATATCCTGTAATTGAACGACGAGTCATGGGGCAACTAGCCCAGTCCGAGTCACAATAAACTTCAAGCTCCAATGACTTTGGCCGAAGAAAAATTCCCTGACCTGGAGACTGCTTTAAGTAACGAAGTACCCGCATCGCAGCATCCCAATGTTCCTGACAAGGAGCTTGCATAAACTGAGACAGAATATGCACAGGATAACTAAGCTCCGGCCATGTAATTGTTAGATAAATCAGGCGACCAACCAGCCGCCTATATCTCCCAGGGTCATCAAAAGAAACTCTCGATCCTGTTGATAATCCATGATGTTGCTCCATTGGAAATGAGGATGGTCGAGCGCCAAGCATCCCACACTCTGTGAGAATATCGAGCGCATATTTTCTCTGATTAAGAAAAAGACCGGATTCCATTCTACTTACTTCAATTCCAAAAAAATACCGTACCGGTCCCAAATCCTTAATGCGAAAACAACGATCAAGGTATCGCTTGAAGCAGATGCATTGCTCATGGCTATTGCCAACAACTAGAATATCATCCACATATACCAATGCCGCAAGAAAAATATCGCCACGATTAAAAACAAATAATAAATGATCTGCTCCAGACTGTCGGAATCCATAATGTCTCATAGATTCAGCAAGTTTGTCATACCAGTTTCGTGAAGCTTGCCTCAACCCATAAAGTGATTTATGAAGTCGACACACCAATCCTTGCCCCCGGGAAGAATATCCAGGAGGTAAACGCATATAAACTTCCTCATCGAGATCTCCATGCAGAAATACATTATTCACGTCCATCTGATGTATCTCCCATCCCTTCGCTACGGCCACTGCCAACAGACATCGCACAGTGACCAATTTTGCCACGGGTGCGAATGTCTCATTGAAGTCCACTCCCTCGACCTGAGTGAACCCTTTCGCAACAAGTCGAGCTTTATACCTCTCTATGCTCCCATCAGCTCGACGCTTGATCTTATATACCCATCTACAATCAATTGGACGCTTCCCCGGTGGCAATCGCTCGATAGTCCATGTATTATTGGCCTCAAGCGCTCTGATCTCCTCGGCCATAGCTTCCTTCCACCGTGGATTAACTGCCGCATCTTGAAAAGACACAGGTTCCACCTCCGAATCTAAGGCACTTACGTATGCAAGATATCGATTAGAAGCACCAGAATATGATAAATATTGTTGGATCGAATGGACCATACCTGAGGATTTCGATGAAGTAGGTGAACTGGGGGGTGTGTGTAAAGCGGTGTGAATATGAACCTCAAAATCCTTCAAATATCTGGGCGTAGACTTAATTCGACCGGAACGCCGCAACAGATGATCTGCAGTCTCCACTTCTGGTCTTTCAATTTCTTCCGTCTGTAGTTCGTCAGAAACTTCTTGTTGATTACCCATCGGGCTTAAAGAATGCTGATGTCCATTTTCTTCTTCCCTTTCATCCGAGTTCTCAAATCTCGACTCCCCCTGACTCCTCATTTTACCGACATGCTTCTCATTGTCAGTAAAGAAATGAACCCGTGTACTAGCTTCCTTCCCAGTATCGTTTATTTGTAAGAATGGGAACTCCCTTTCGCAGAACCAAACATCTCGAGTCACAAATATCTCGTTCTTTTCAAGATCATAAACTCGCCACCCCCTTTTTCCATACGGATATCCAACAAACACACATCGGTGAGAACGAGGTTTGAACTTATCCCCGTCTCTCGATTTATCACGTGCATAACATAAGCATCCAAAGACCTTCAAGTTAGAATAATTCGGTGATCTCTCAAATAAGACCTCATATGGACTCTTACCTCCCAAAAGTGATGTGGGAGTCACATTAATCAAATGTGCTGCCGTTGTGACACATTCTCCCCAGAATTCAGTTGGAAGTCCAGCCTGAAAAAGTAACGATCGTGCGACATTCAATATATGCCTATGTTTCCGCTCGACACGCCCATTTTGTTGAGGTGTGTCTGTGCAAGATGTTTGGTGAATAATCCCTGCAGTAGAGAAAAAATTCTGCAACTCTCGCGAAACAAACTCCTTTCCATTATCACTTCGCACTATTTTCACAGTGCGATTAAACTGATTTTTCACCAACTTTCAAAAATTTATAAGATGTTGCTGCGTCTCTGATTTCTCCCGCAATAAATATAACCACACTGCACGACTGTAATAATCCACAATCGTCAAAAAATACCGAGCACCAGACATAGATGCCACTCTATAGGGTCCCCACAAATCACAATGAATCAGTTGAAATGGAAAAACAGCTTTATTCATACTTAGGTCGAAACTTGACCGAGTCTGTTTTGCACGAAGGCAAATATCACATTCCTTATTCATAGCTGTATTCAATTCTAAAGTAATACCATTAAACTTGATTCGCCGTGATGGATGTCCAAGACGCATATGCCACAAATCACCCGTCTCTTCACTGATGACCCGATTAGCCTGCTCCAGAATAGCCACACGTCGAAGATAATACACACCCCCTTGGAGCTCACCCACTCCAATCGTCCTCCTCGTGGTGCGGTCCTGTATTAAACAAAAATCAGTGTAGAATATTACACAGCAATCCATATCTTTTGATAACCGAGATGCAGAAATGAGATTGCAATTAAATTCTGGGACCAATAAAACGTCTGATAAGACGAGAGGGCCTATATGTACTCGTCCAGTTCTGCAAGCAGTAAAGACACCCCCATTTGGTATATGAATTCTTGGCCTCTCAGTAAGTGGCTGTGACTCAACGAATAAGTTGACATCTCCTGTCATGTGGACCCAAAAAATTGAGAAGCTTTTGAAAAGCCGTGTCTGAAAGTTGGGATAATCTGTTCAGCCCACTTTTCGGCTGCCCAGAGGGTGCATGATGGGCCTGAAGCCCGCCCATTTCATTTGGGCCTAAACTGGATTGCCCAATCTGCGCCTGATGGGCTTGCAGCCCACCGAAATGGCCCATCTCACCAAGTTGGCTCAACCCCGAGTTAAAGGACCCAATCTGCGCCTGATGGGCTTTCAGCCCACCGAATTGGCCTGAGCCCAAGCCCGTCCGCTGTTGCCCTGCCATCGTCTCCCCGATCCTCTTCCCTGCAAACCCTAATTTTCCTTTTTCCTTCTTCGAATCCCAGGTACCCGGGAACCCATGGAGTAACCAGTAGGAATTCTTGAGATGCCCGGGACGACCACAGTGATAGCAACTCTTACTCGTCCCTCCTCTACCTCCTATCTGTCCTCCGTAGCTAGGGCCGCCGCCACCGCCCTGCATCTTCGCTTTATTCCCGGTAAGTTTGCTCAGAAATACCGCAGCATCCGGTGCTGAATTCTCATGAGACAAAGCCACCATTTTTTGTCTCTCTTCATGCAAAATTAGGGCATGTACCTTGTTCAGAGAGTGGGCCGGTTCGTGGCTGAGGATATTCGACCTCACCACCGCATATTCCGACCCTAATCCCATCAAGAATTGATGGATTTTCTCCCGTTCTCTCTGAGCCGCATACATTTTGGCCGCCGAACAGGTGCACGCCGGAATCTGGAGATAATTATCTAATTCATCCCAAAGCCCCTTTAGCCGAGAGTAATATTTCGGAATCGTCATGCCGTCTTGCTTCAATTTTCCGATCTCTGCCTTTAATTGATAAATCCTTGTCTCATTCCCTTGCGAATATCGTTCTCTGAGATCTTCCCACAGGTCCTGAGCCACGGTCGCGCAGGCCACGATGGATTGGAGCTCCGAGTCCAGCGTATTGAAGATCCAGGATATCACTAAGGCGTTGCAGATTTCCCATTTTGGCCGATTTGGGTCTCCTTCCAGTGGCCTTGCTACCGTTCCGTCAATCATCCCGACCTTGTTCTTAGCAGTTAGTGCAGTCAACATGGCCCTCGACCACGTCAGGTAATTCGATCCATTTAATTTGCAATTAATCAGACTAACCCCAGTGTAGTCTGATGGATTAACAGCAAGAACAGAAAGCCAATATGCTTCCACGCTTCCTGTACCCTTTCCTGAGGTTTCGACCCCCTTTTCCATATCTGCCTCCACTCACAATCAACTAGCAAACACTAAACCTGAGAAGGTAACACTCTCCCAGAAATTTCTCGAACCTGATATTGCTCTGATACCATGTTAATTGTTGAGCTGAAAAGCTTGAATTTCATTGATACTCAAACGTGTACATATACTGTTGATTACATCAAAAGAGGAAAGAAATTCTAATTATCTATTGCCTAATTTGTATGTAACTTAATAAGGCTAGGTAATATACAAGGATAGTAAATCTCCGCTAATCTTGGCAAGATATATTCTGCAATACGATCCTCACTCTCCCCGTGACACGAAGGTCACGGCCCGAGAGCCGTTCCACTGTGCAAACTACCCGAATTTTTTATTTCTTTATTTTTATTTTTCTTTCTCTCTCTTTAAGGTTTCACGGTTTTTTCTTTGTTGATTCGGGTCAGCTAGGGTACTCACCTCTTGAGCACCATCCACAGCCACTTCCGTGGACCTCTTAACAACCTTGAACAAACCGTGCCTGATCGGAGGAGACACCCCTCCTTTTCCTCACAGTCTCACCTCACCTGAGCTCCAAGGAAGGCTTACTCGGATCATTGTTATACCTGAGCATCCAGCAGATCACCTCACACTTTCCCCGACTCATTTTCATCCTTAAGGCATAGGTATGACATCCACTAAACCCTTAGAGGATTTAGGTCTTTTAATTTTCGAGTATTGTGGGGGTGATAAGGCGGTCCCATATCGATTTCCATGCATGTTTTGGTATGAACCGATGCCCCTTTTTATCGATTTCGTTAAATCCCATATTGTTATGCATGCTTGAATGTTTTGTTTGAAATTTCGAGATTATGTGGATACCGATTTCAGATTTGTTTGTTATTGTCGTGTTGTCGATTCAATACTCGCATGAATTGTGATGATGAGAAATGTGTCTTGGATGAAAATAACATGAATCGGTCTAATCATTAAACCCGATTTTTAAAAAAAATGAGGCTTGTGAAAAGAAATCGATATGAATACGAATTTGAATATTTTCAAAGAATCGGATTTAGAATTGATTGTTTGAAATGAGAATGAACCCACACGAATTAACCTCATGCTCATTCGGCTGTTAAAGATAAAATCGACTAAACAAACCAAGACCGGTTTAATTAGTCACTTGGACTTAAAATCGACGAATTAATTTTATTGTGATCATTTTGCCCATATTCTTGTGCTTGGAATGATGAATGTGTCTTTGATTAAAACCTCACATGAATTGGTTTAATCACGTAAAGTTGATTAAAAATTTTGATTTAACCCCAAGACGGTCGGAAATTAAAGTTTATCGGGCGGTTCACCAATGGCCATTCCGATGGCTCGAAACCCGTAAATTAAAGCATTCGGCAAGTGTTAATTAACTTAAAATTCCACACACGGGGTAATCGGGACGTTAAATTTGGCTAAATTAAATCACTTGACTCTTTTAAATGAATTGCACGAACCGATTAATAATTTGTAATCGCATCGACAGTTCAAGAACTGTTAGTCATTCCCTTTTTAAATTCACAATTTCAAAAGCATTGAGATACGTGCCACGTAATCTTGATTTTTCATACACACATATATTTTTCGGTTCAAGGGCATGACTACCGGTTCTTGTCTTGCGTCACTCTAGTGTAGGTTTGTATTTAGAACGGGTTAAAACATGGAAAAACAAATTAATCTCAAACTCGTCTTAAATCAAACATGTGCAAATAGTCAAGTAGAGGGTTATGTTTCGGGTTTTAGGTGAAAATACTCTTAATCTGTAAAAGCCATATTATCACGATACATAATAATCTAAAAATAACTCACACATTCGAGACTTGATTACAGACATTGTGTTTTGTCAGGTCCATTAAAATAATACTGAATGCTACATGCCCTCTCTATCACTCTTTTTGTTTATTTTAAGGTAGGATTTGTATGCCAAAATACCCCGGTTAATAATAAGTTAATTCACGTAAATTCGGCTATAATAAAAACTCATTGTTTGTTTATTTGAGCTTGCTTGTTACATTTTTGCACTTGTTTGTTATGCGAGTCGAGCCCGATCCTTTAGGACACGATTCACACAGGGTCCAACGCCCCTAACCGTCGATCACGGGGTCCAATGCCCCCATACACCGAGTGCGCATTTAATTTAATTTTCGGTCTTTTCCAAAACCATACGGTGAGCATGAGTGGAATAATGGCCGAACGCGAACCGACCGGGATTCAGTTATTGTAATTTGTCTTTTATTTATTTGAGAGAACAATGTAAGGGTTTATATTGTATATTTATTCATGTAATAATCCCGGTCGGAGAGTGTGTGGTTCGAGTGTTTCTTCGAATTTACGGTGTCAAAACGGGCGAGTCAAGTGCAACCCTAAATCATGCGGTAAATAAATAAAATGGCAAGCCTAGCAAGCTAGAGTACCGAAAGGGCGTGTGGGATATAGACCCACACGTAATAGAACCCCCGAATTCAGAATTTTCGGTTCCGTACAGACCATTGCCTTAACATACTAGGTGTATCCCATACCCCTAAACCCGGGCAACTCACCGGCACTCGACCTTCGGATCGTAAACATGTAGTGGCGACTCCTTCTCACGTACATCCGTCGCGCGTCGCCGGGAAGATGGACACTCCCAAGCCGCATTACATTTAGGCGCGCATGCGTGCCCCGACAAGACGAAATTCGGGTGCGCACAATATGTATTCCTATGACAAGCTTTTGTTGTGTCTTCTCTCTTTTTAGTTTGTCTTGGCGTTGCAAATGTTGTTTGTATATACATACACATTTATTAGTTGCGACAGTCCAACTCAGTTGAAGTGTATAGAATCGTTTCCGTTATCCATTTGACCAATCATATAAATATATATTAGATTTTTCTTCAAAAGAAATATAAATATATAAAAACTGATTCCATATCAAAGGTTACTATTACAGTCTCGATCTCTCTTTTTTTTTTGCACTAAATTAATCGGGTCAAAATGAAATTGTGATGAAAAGTTGACGATGATTGGTTTAAACAAAAAGGAAAAAAAAGGCATATTTTGATTTCAAAATATTAGAGGGGAAATGGAAAAGAAAAAAAGAAAAAGAATCGTCACAGACAATGGCTAGATTCAGGTTAAATTTGTTATTGCTGTTGCAGTTTTATTAAATAGATATTTCGAGGCCATTTGTGGAAAATAATTAAGTATGAGTTGGCAGCAACAATTTTTTTTTTCAATTTAATGTCTCCTTCAACATATGGAGTATGGACTGGGAATGACCCGAGATCATCATATTACATGCCAAGAGGAATTAATATGAACGTGTGTCGGTTCCACTTGGGCATGTCAATAATAAATTCAAGTACTATTGAAGAGTCCCTATCTCAAAGAAAAAAAATTATTGTATTATATTCCAATTTTAAAAATACTTTGATATGAAAAATATATGCATGTGCAACTCTTTAAGATAGATAAATATGAATTTATCCAAGAAAAAAAAATATAAATATGATATAATTCAATAATATATCTTACATATTTAAGTTATTAGAATATCATATATCGTCCCGTTATTTGAATAGTAATAAAAGGTGTTGGATTATTTATCTACATTGATACCAATACATGATTTAATCAGCTGGTTATATGAAAAGTCTTTACATGTATTATGATGAGAAAATCAATGGAAAATCACGGGCTATGAATTGTTATAGTTCTAAACTATTCTTAAACAGATAACCTCAGTCAAAATAATAGATCATCGAAGGAGTTAAATTAATAACTTATATATTCATACTATTACAAAAGAGATAGAAAAGCTTTTGATCTAACTTTCACTTCCTTCTTTCAATTCCAATTAAAAGTATTGTAACTACTAGATTAATTCTATAAATTTATTTCTTTTAATCTACTTTTTTTTTCCCATCTATTCAAGTACTATATTTATCTTCTCCCTCCAACATCCCTATTTTTCTCTATTAACATATGCACGGCCGCCTTCCCTCTCTTTATCTTTATTTATTTATTTTGTCTCCATTTCATATTAATTTCCCAATTAACTTTCGAGGTACAATAACATTTTTTTTAATAAGCATGAGCACGAACATTAATTCAGGTTATATTATAACTTCATGTCGCAATGAACGAAAAAATTATGACAAATTTTTTTAAAAAAATTAAATAAAATCTGCGCGTTGCGCTTCTCGTCATTATCTGGTGACTAATGACTCCCTCCAAGGACCGAGAGGATCGAATTGAGACGGCACGAAACCTATGGGGGGCGGGAGTGAAGTTAACCACAAAGTTGAAACCTCAGCCTAGGCCACGGTTTGATGAAGAAACCGGCAACCGGCCCATAGGATTGACCGGATTCATGAATTTCAGCCCCCAATTCTTTTCTATTTATGGCAATACTGCCCCAAGTAAACTATTTCCACCCATAGTTTCTTTCAAATGATATATACGACGTCTGCCCCCTTTGCGTATATTCATCTTCTTGAACTAATCAATTTGCTGCCGAGAAATTCTTTACGGTCGAGGAGGGATGGCACCAACAGCCGCAATGCTCACACTGCCTCACCACTCTCCAGCTGATGTTCCGGGCGCAGGGCAATCTGCA
Organism: Punica granatum; assembly: GCF_007655135.1. Lineage (NCBI taxonomy): Eukaryota > Viridiplantae > Streptophyta > Magnoliopsida > Myrtales > Lythraceae > Punica > Punica granatum. The sequence goes on along the minus strand of NC_045127.1, from coordinate 9,675,282 downwards.
GCTCCGCACTCTCACCATGTCCTCAGTCTTTTCTTTGGGAACTGGATGATGATGGGACTCGGGCACGAACAAGAGACCAGGGATAGCTCGAGGAGCCCTCCGTCGAGCTCGAACTCGGTATCCTCAGAGTCCTTATTGGCCCAGAGGTTCGACGAAGCACTCAAACTCAGCTGCTGGTCCTCTTAATCCAGATGGTCTCCTCTCGTTAACGTTTCTGCAATCAACATGTACATATGAAAGTTTTTTGCTCTCCTTTACTTACGGCAAGAAGAAAGGAATTGTATATATGTTACTATCTTATTTTCTCAAGAAACCAAGGGGAAAAAAAAAAAAAAAAAAGCTCATATAGTTCTAATATCGCTGAATTCATCACCTGATTCGATTTTCCTAAAGAGTCTAATAACTCGTAGGAGAGTGCATCGACAACTCAAATCATGTACGTATAATCTGATACGCTCGCCCGTGCCAATCACCAAACTTAAAACGAGAGTTGCATCCTGGTACCATTTCTCAAGCAATTGATAATTATCGTGAATGTTTAAACTCATGTAAGGCATGTAAATAGTATATCACCCCACCGGGATCGATCATAGACACAGATCTTCTAGGGGTCGGGCCAACATTAGCATATGGGCTTACATGGCTGTCCCAATTTTGATTTCTGTATGGATCTAGTTTCCATTTTGTTGCAATTTTGCTATGTCTTTGTTTGTGAACTTATGACAGTCTTTTCGGATAGTTACATTCGTCCGATAACTGTATGCATTTGTGAACTTATTTTTTTTTCCCGATAACTATATATATTGCATATATGGTATACATGGACCGGAATCAAATCCGAACTGATTTTGGCATAGTCAAACTTAGCCTCATACTTGGATTGAGCTTGCATTTTATGCCCTTATTTAGCAAGGCCAGACAGAAAGATCAGACCAGATAATCAATAGCCCAAGACCCGATTATTAGCCGTACTTGGCTGTAACCACGTAAGCAGGAATGAGAGCGACCGAGTTCTGATCTTTGTTCGTGCATGAAAATCTTGTTTATCTATGCTCATTGCGTCTAGAAAATCAAACTAAAAAACCGCAACTTTAGGGAGAATGATGTATAAATAAATCTGCTTGCGTGATTGAACAAGCGAGATCTGTGGGGTTGGATCTGATTGGTTGGGCTCAGGAAATGTTGTGTTGGGCCGTTCAGCCCACGACTACTTTTTCCACGGATATGAAATCGATAAAAGCATTTTTGGGCATAGGAGATAATTCACCCAAAAAAAAATTAAAAATAAAAAACAAAGGGCATACGAAGAAATGAATGAGGTTTAATGCAGCAACACTCGTTCTTAATTTGGAATTAACAGTTTCCTGATTGGATTCTCACTCTTGGAACTTATATATTCATAAACCACGCTATCGAGCTTCCCTCATAAACCCAAAAAAGAAGATGAGATTTTTCCTCTACACATCACATATACATTTACATATTTGTTACAAGCTAGAAAAAAGCGGAGGCAGATTGGGGAGGATAAGGTCCATTATTTTGGAAAAACCACATGACAAGAATTGAATATCTAAAACTTCATAATTTCAAATTATGAGGTGTCACACTAAACTCTTAATCCCTTGTCTTGAATTCATGGCAAAAATTGTAAATGAATTTTACCTCATTATAATAATGTGAAGAAGAACCAATAGCTAGGATTTCCACTATTGGCAAAAATTATGGCATATTTTTAGTGTTCTTAATACCGATGTACCGTCTGCTACATTTATTTATATTAATGATTCCATACGTCACGTGTCGTTGATGAAATTCTTAATATATATAAGAATGTCCAGTATTAAGTTGATATTTGTCGTTAGTGATAAGGTTCCCACGGAAGAGAAGAATTGCTTATTAGTAAACCCATTATATAGTAGTGATCATCATATTGTTAAGAATTTTCCTCTTCCTCTTTCAATTTGTCCTAATCGTAATAACATGCCGTCTTTCTAGAAAGAATATTTACTTACGGAATGCTGTAGTTGTCGGGTCGACACCAAGTCGCCACTTCCAGTTCACTTCACTTGCAAACGTACCTAATAACCACAAAAACTAAAAAAGAGTCCAATCTGAATTGGTCTTTTAGCTATAGCTTAGGTAGTGCTTTTCTTCTTTTGACCCTGGTCCCCTATCGACATCGACAACGTCCTCGTGTCTCTCGCAGTTACTTTGACCACATCTGTGTAATATGGTATTTTCTCGTAAGCCTAAGATGTCACCGATGATACGGGGACGATCTTGCTTACGACAATAGAAAGCATAATAAAGAGATCAATGTGATCTTGTCAAAGGTTGTGTTCCACCCAAAGAAGGATAGATGAGTTGCCGTTCAAACTTGACGAAGAGAGGTTTATCCCTCTGTCGTTGCTGTTGTTCTGACCAAAAAATTATCCCTTTCTTGGCTTTGAAGCACATTTCTTTGGACTTATCCTATTTGTATTTTTTAAGCTGAAATTAATGCTTTTGTACTTGAATTCATATGCCCAATAGAGTGGCTCTTAGAGAGCTGACCACGACTCCCAAAACATCATGCATTTCGCTTTTTCCCCTAACTTAATTTGTAGACTTTGTGAGGAAATATGGCACATTTTTTTTCTCAACTTTTCATTTTTAATAAAATTACACAAGAAAAATATTGTAAAGAATTATTTTCATTTTTATTTTAAGATATCAAGGGGCATCGGTGTCTCGCCATGAATTTTGGAATAGTAAAGAGTATATCTGGACACAACTTCACAGTAACCCAAATTTGGAATTTTACAAAAGAAAAAAAAAAGGAAAGGAAAAAAATCACACCATTTAATCGCCAAACCAACTCCATTTGATTTACAAATAATTATTATCATACATATTCAGTTGCTCTTACAAATGGTAATAAAAAACTTGTTAAAGCGAAAAGATATGTGCATACATATATATATATATATATATGTGTATTCCACAAATAAAAATAAGAGAGTAATGAAAGTATGTTATCAAAGAATGTACAGCGTAATGGCGCAGATTCTCACATGATAATTAAAAAGTTTCAAATTCGATATTTGAAGAGGACAATATATGTCTCTTTATTAGTTATTAATATATTTATTTTGATTATACGAGAGCCTCCCTCCCGCAATTGTGCACATAATTTCCGACCTCATTTGACCCAAGCCCTAGTAATCATCATTGTGAAGCTGAAATATCATTACATGTACTTGTCCAAAAGTTTGACTTCTTTCAACCCCACCAATAAAAGCTATAGATGTCCCGAAAGCATGCTCATGGAGATATCTTTTTCATTAGAGTTCGTAGCTTCTTGGAGTATTATTCCTCGTCCACTCTCTCTCCTATTATTACCTTGGGAAGAGACTGATATATATAATACCTCACATGATTATATAGCAAACTAATATATACACAATTATCTGACCAATATAAAGTATAAGGTATTCATAATATAAAAATTAAAATGAAGCAAACAGGAAAAAAATGATATAAAATCGCATTAAAAGACACGAGATCAACCTGCATTTGTATTGCAAACCTTGAACAGATGGGCATAATCATTATTAAACACCGACTCAGATGGACAGTCAAAACAACAAGATAGTTGGGGAATGAGTCAAAACACTCAAATTGGTTGTCTATATAGGACAAAAAGGTGTGAACAAATTAAATGTCAAACCCCCCACTAATAAGTTCGAAGGAGTGGCATTTCTATATTTGTTCTTTTATGGTTTCTTTAGCTTTGAAGGAAGGAAAAGGCATTTGCAATCGATTAAGATAAGAAAACCTATTACAATTAACAATATGCATGTTCTATTTTTCGACCGTCTTTTAGATTGTCACGATCCACGTGTTGTGCACATAAACTAAAATTTGTTCCCGTGGATTTTTCCATGAAAACAAGCGCGTCTTCTCCCCAGCAAGAGATAGTGGCAGAGGGGCTTATATACCATGTGGCAATAATGGAGGTTCTCAATTTGTGGGGGGGGGGGGGGGGGGGGGGGGGGGGGGGGGGGGTGGGGTGTAGCTATTTATATTGATTGACCTTGGGTTAAAGGCTACAGTTCTATCTGTTTGTTGAAATTAATGCTTTGAAGGGAGTTGCCCTGGGTCGGTGGAGGGAAGTTCTTGATTGGTCTATCTTTAAGATAATATAATGTCACATAGGAAATATGAAGGACACGTGGTATAAGTGAGTTACATGTGGCATAATTCATGGAAGTGTTTCACTCAAACATGTGTTGATGTTGGCGCACTCGAAAATCAATACTAACAAAAGCTTTTCATGTAGTACACAATCAATCGAGATTCATTGGACAAACACGTACTAATTAGCGCATGCAGTGTTACAAGTTCTTAAGATGAAGCTTGCGACGCTGTAAATATATCATATGAGCCAATCCGGACGGCATGGATGAATTTAACTTTCCATCTGGTTGACATTGTTTGTTATGTTTCTCAACTAAAACACCATGCATAAGGTGGGCCTAAGCGAGACTAAATAATTTTTAGGATGAAAGAGGAAGCATTCCCCAGAAGAAGGTCCTTGTCATTTCTTAAATAAATGAAGAAAGGGAAAAGAGGAGTATCTCGCGTACAGCCGACTGGCTGCTTAACAAAGAGACAAAGAATTATAATTAAGTTACTCCTCCGGTAATTTTTCGATTACAAAAGACATTCGTAAATTTAATACATCAAAATGAAAAGGTAAATAAGAGGCATAAGTAATTTCACTGTAAAGAATCAAAATTGAAACATCTTAATTTCTAACGTGCGTATGTTACTGCGCACCTCGCTTTTCTCTCTAAAAAACAATTCAAATGATAAAAGAGGTTAATGTAATAATACTTACCGTTAATATTGAATGATTGGAGTTTTAAGTTTCACTACGACTTCTCATTTACCCCATTATTTTACATTTTCTTTACTTCTTATTAGTCCTACGAGCCTCTCTTGCCACACAAAAAGAAATTTGAGGTTCAAAGGGGGAAATTAATTGTGTGTGGACCTGCCGTATTTAATACTATCAAACCCTTTAAATTCAACTCCGCCATGTTTGTTCCCTCTCAAGTGGTACCCCATGAGATGCGCCCAATTAGGTGAACCTTCCCCAATAAGGTCACAAAACGTGCCCCACAACTATAGAGTTCTTAATTCCCCTCCTCGGTGATGCATATGTTCTGAACAGAGAAGCAAGCACTGGTCCATCATTTTGAATTCAAACCCCGAATATGTATTGAAAAATTAACTCACAAAAAAACAAGCGGGGGGGGGGGGGGGGGGTGGGCATATAAAGTACTGTGAGATGGTTCAAATAGTTTAGCACGTATTTTCCTTAATAAGGTCTCGTATTCGAGTTTTACAAAAGAGAAAATCTAAGCTAAGAGAATTTTTCTATTTAGTGGATCGACGCGGCTCGAACTAAATTAGTTAGGCCTATTAGACTTTCGAAAAAAAATTATTGGGAAAAAAATACCAAAAAAAAACATGCACTAGCGTCGATGCCCGTGCATGCATGGAATGGTTGTTATTATGTGTGCACATTATGGTGTTCGTATATATCGCATGCAAGTTTGTTTAGATTACATCATTTGATACAACTAATTTTGCAAATTTTAACTTTCAAGAGCTTACCGTAGGAGGTTCACATGGCCAATGGGTTGTTTTAGTCGATAATAAAAGTTGATAATATGAGGGCAATCTAAGAGACGGCCCAATAGTTTACGAGAATATTAAGAAAACATAAAAAAAATATTAACAATATTCTAATTCATGATGAAAATAATATTAAAGAAAAAAATGAATTTTTCTTAAGTTTGAAAAATAATATAAATAACACACATAAAAAATAGTGATTACTATCTTAATGAATTAATCAACATGGAGCAACTATCTTAATGAATTAATCAACATGGAGCAACGGAAATTTTTTTATAAAATACAAATCTATTCATTTTTCTTTTTCATGAATTTAATAATTTATTTATTTTTAAATTTATACCTAATAAAACGAAATGACTAAAGTAAAGAATGTCTTTCTTTTCTTTCATTTATTAGCTAGATATTGAATAAATTATATGATAAAATAGAACATAAATAAAATTATATAAAATAGTTATTACAGGTCCCTCTTTTGGCCCTGGTGGCGAGTAGGGATTTTTTCCCACTTCCCTCTTTTTTTTTTAACTTCTAAATTTCAATTTTTTTTTAGTTTCTCTATTTTTTTTATATCTTCAAATCCTACCTGAATAATATATCACGTAACTTGATCGATTTTTAATGACAAATGATGCGATCAGTATAGTTGGATCACTTATTTCTATAAAAATATATATATTTTTAAATTTCTAACTTTTTAAATTTCCAAGTTTTTTTTTAAAATTTTTCCCTTTCCCATTTGTTCAAATCCGACTAAATAAGGCATCTGGTAATATGGCCGAACCGTTAGGCCAAATGCCACTTATTTCCAAAAAAAATTTCCTCCCAATATTTATTTTAAAACTTAGAAGAAATTTCACAGTAGAAGTACTATATATATGCGCAATATTTTTCTTAAATTTTAGGTTGCTAGTATGAAACATTTTCCCTCTCCCAAGTGTCTTTTTTCTTGTTTTAATTTCCTTCTTTTGTCCGATATCTTTAGGTCCGGGTCGGGAAGGTAACAGTATAACTGGGCTGACCAATGGGTCAAATGATCCGATCATTATGGTTAAAAGCAAAGTTATGGAAGCAAACCTCTATATTCATAAATAAATATAACGTCATATTTTTTGCCATATGGTTACAAGCTTTTCTCTCTCTTTTTTTTTATCATTATAGAATTTTACATCATGCGACTCGCATAAGGTATTAGGTAATTTGGTCGACCCGTTGCGTTGAATAATCCAATCGTATAGTCAGACCACTTATTCCCAAAACAAAATTTCCCTAACTTTTCTTAGAAAATTCAAAAGGAATTCCATATTAGAAATATTATATATAAATTAGGATATATGCAATTTGTTTTTCAAAATTTATGTTGTTAGTGGGAAACTATTTTTCTCTCATAGATGTCTTTTCTTTTCGTTGTAATTGTTTTTATCCAATGCTTTTAAATGTTGTCTGACATGATAGCAATGTAACTTGATTAACCCGTCAAGTCAGATGATTCAATCATTATGATTGGACCTTTTATTTCTAAAAAATATTTGTTGCCCTTTTTATCTAGATTTATCCCTAATACATACAAGTTCTTCCCCTTTTTTACTAGTAGTATATATATATATATATATATATAAAGTCACCTATTCAAGCAAATATTTAGCATTTACAAGTAATTATAACATCACATTTTTTACTTATATGGTTACAATCTTTTCTCCCTTTTTTTTTCCCTTGATCACTATAAGATTTGACACAATGTGTTTTACATTATTCTCTCTAACTATTTTACCATTTTTTAAGAAGTTATACGTGTACATACCCTATACTTTTTTGTTTATATAATTTTCATTCATAGACAAAGACTTCTTTCTCTATATTGTATCTTTCATAAGGAAGTATACTAATTATGTACAATTTTTTTGAATTAATATTCTTTTTCTCTTTATGCATACGAGAAGACCCATAAACATTACAAATATATTGTTTTAAGATATTGTGATCATATATAAATAAGCGAAGAAATAATAATTTTTTAATATTATATAGAGCTAAGAAATTATTTGAAATAACTTTTATACTTGTGCCAAAGTGCGGGCAGGTTGCCCAGTATAAAATAAAAGCAATTGCAAGAGTATGAAAACCATGCCAAACACTCCCTTAATAAAGTCCAAAAATATATAAATTTGTAGTGGTTAGAATTTAGAATTTAAATATATATATATATACATGTATATATATTCTGAGGTGCTTCAGAATATGAAGCCATTCTAGACAAGATACATTGAAATGTCTCATATTGTTTGCAGGATTGCTTCACAAAGTAGTCATATTCTGTTTGAATCGAGTAAACTTTGGTTCTTTCAATTTCTTCGTACCCGCGATATGATGAAATTACTAGAGTACAGTGATCAGGGCGCCAACACACTTTGAGCCGATAAAAGCAAGATAGAAAGCTGCGATTGGGGGAGAAAACTAGTATATGTCAATTATAAGAGCCAAGTGCGAAGCCATTGGCTGGTTGGAAAGGCCTATTAACGATGGGGACGATGTGCAATAATAAGTTGAACATAATATGACTCTTTGTATATGTGTCTTTTCGATCGAACTTATTGACCCGCACTTTACTCGGACATATACACCTTATGGCCACATAGAATTCCAGAAAGCTGCTAATATAGCTCTTTCTAGCTCTTTTGGGCCCTGCGTGTCCTTTTTGGACTCGTATCAATGCCACACGATTGGCATCTTTGAATGGTACCCACACCCACACACACTGACTTGATTTAATATTTATTTCAATGTGTCTGTTTTTCCTCCCCCCACCCCCTCTTCCCGTAAAAGGAGGGCCGTGCGTGCTATAGCTAGAGTTCTTGTTTTCACTAGATGAATGATTATTACTTTCTACTATTAATAGCCCAAAAAGCATGAATTTCGTTTCTTTTTAATTTCGGCATGAACTTTATTTTCTGACAAAAATATGCACGAATTTTGATTTTCTTCTCAAATTAGACATTTGTATAATTTTCCGTCCATTCTTCCGACGTGGTGGAAACCAGCACTTACGTGGTAAACGGTGTCACGCCATGTCAGCAAAAATAAATTTCAAAGAAAAAGAGAGAGAAAGGCCTTGATCAAAGAAACTCAACTTGCCACCGTAACCGCGATTGGGGTTGTTGATGACCTCAAAAGGCGTCGACGACCCTAATCGAGGGTGGTGACTGAGATTGAGTCAGCAAAATGGATGGAAAATGATACAAATGCCTAACATGGTAAGAAAATCAAAGATTATGTATTTTTTTTAAAAAAATAAAATTCGCGCTAAAATTAAAAAACGAGTTAAAATTTATACTTTTTTGAGCCACTAACCCTTATTTGTAAGAAAGTGCTAACTTGAACTAGTCACATAATTCTGCCAAGTGTGTATATATATATATATATTATATATATCCTATTAACCCACAACTTTAACAGCTTGTTGACTCTAAGCATTCAATGTGATATATTTTGCCAGATTTCAAGAATTTGCTAGATTATTTCGAGTACCCTAAAACCCCCCTCCGATGACCACAAAATAATTATAGATCATGATTGAACATATATTATATAATATTCTTTGAAATAAAAATTTCAAGGTCCTAATCCTAGCTCCTTCAATTTTTCCACCCCACCATACCATGACCAAAACCCAACGAAAAAAAATTGTCTAATCGATCCAAAGCTAATTGAAGTTAAAAGGTAATGAAAGCTCTTGTTCTTTCGGTAGACGGTAATGAAAGCTCTTTATCCAAAAACAGAAGGGTAATCAAGGCTAAAATATATGCTCTCTCTTCAACAAAACAAAAATAAAACAGTATATATACTACTATAATCGTAAAAAAAAAGTTATAAAACGTAGTAATACTTTTCAAAATAGATTAAATTAGAGAAACTGAAGAGAAAAAATGGATATATATATGGAATAAATTTGGGGAAATTAAATAGTTTTAAGGTGATTCAGAGTAAGAATGTTACGTATGAATTGTTAATTATCCATAAAGAAAAAGTTTTTAATTCACCGAAAAACAAGAAAAAGTTTTTATATATTTATGTTTTTACGAAGTATCAAAACTGGAAATACTAAAAAATATGGGTAAATTACACTGGTGGTCCAAAAAGTTTTACAAATTTTTGGTACAAATTTTTTTTTTGCTATTTGATAGTACAAAATGTTTTAAAGTTGTTTCAATATAGTACAAACCATCATCTCGCAATTAATGCTGTCAAGCTGTCCTTTACAAGATTTGTAAATTTTGCATCATCATGTAACTTACGTAAAACATTTTATACTATTAAATTACAATTTCAAAACATTTTGTACCATCATGTAACGTCCCACAAAAATCAGTTTTGCACCATTAGAGTCGGTTTGACAATGTCAATGGCGAGATAATGGTTTGTATTATACTGAAACAACTTTGAAACATTTTGTACCATCAAGTAGCAAAAAAAAAATTTATACCATATTGAAATATTTATAAAACATTTTGGACAATCAGTGTAATTTACTCAAAAAATATATATTAGTAATTTTATTATTTTATCATATATGTCACCGTCTTATATGTACAGATTATTTGGGCCATTTTCGATGTTCACTTAAAACAATTACCGGGATATATATTGCTAGCTAGAGGTCTAGTTTACTGCCATGGATGCACAATATGTCATGTTGTATATAACACGGCCATTGATGTGACGATGTAGGATTAATGCATCTAATTAATTGAAAAGCAAAGTGCAACCTTTATATGTTCAAATTTGTCTAGCCAGGGCATATATCAAGAGAGACTGTGGTGTGTTGGAACTATACATATACGCTGCCGTGGTGGGTGGGGGCATGCCGCATGCATGCATGTCACTACTTCACTTTTCAGACTTTGATAAACCCTAATTAAAAAAGCAAATAATTATATGTATAAATTAAAAAAAGCAAAGACTTTCGGCAAATGGAAAGGAATCAAAATGAGTTGGGATTTTGACGCTCGAAAATTAATAAGAATAGAACCCTTTTTTTTTTTGAGGGGGTGTTGAAAAAGGAAATTTCTTTTTGCCTCTGCGAGAAAAGCTCTACACTTGTTATGGAAACCTGATCAAAGAGATAACAAAGAAAATTAACAAATAAGACCTATAACCAATTTGGGTCGGTTCAAACAGTTCGAAACTTGTTCCGCTTAAGTAAGGTCTCGAATTCGAGTTCTTGTGAACGCAGAAAATCCACACCGAGAGAGTTTTACCCTTTGGTGAGCCGATTCTGCTCTACTGGATTAATCAAGCTTAATTGAGTTTTCGAAAATCAAGATTCACACAGAAAAAATAAGTCCTAGAAAAGTTGGTTGGCCTCTACTTGTAATTAAGATATTTTAAGATTCAATTCTTACTGGTTTCAATTCTTGTATCTTTTTTTTTTTTCAATTTCACTGTCATTTACTAGATCTATGAGTCTTTATTTGTATTTTAAAAGAAAATGCCAGCAAGGAGACTGTACCAGAAGATACACCTAAGAAAAAAGAAAACAGCTTAAAGGAAAACAGTTAAAAAATATTTTTTTGAAAAAGGAGGGATAAGGTGCAGTTTGCCATAATATCTTCCACATCACAATGAAGGGTGGTGCTGTTGACAAGACATTTATGAGGAAAGCGCACATATACTTATTGCCAATTTAGGCGCGTCTCTGGCTCTTAAAACTTTTCTATAAAACTATATATATGAATATATTACATAAAAATTTGCTTTCATTAAAGCTTTTTTTTTTTCTTCTTTTTTTTGACAATTTCTTATCAAGTTTCGGCTGATTCCTCAATAATATATGCACACGGCCTCTGTTTTTGTGTGAACTGCAGAACCCATCATTTTTTGATCATGTTCTATTTTCTATTATGAATGGTAAAGCAATTACCATTATAGGAGCACTAATTTATGAATATTGATCTAACTATGAAACTCATGCATATTTTAGATCTTCACCTTGGGCAGTCAACATATTGGAAAATAGGAATAGTCAGAAATGTTTGGTAACGAAATCAAATTTACTTTAATTAATTTTATTTTTTTCTCGACTCAACAATACAATTATTATTTTATTATCTTTTCTTCAAATTATGTCTCATATTTTTTATCTATTATTTAAATTAATTTTTAATTACTAGATTATCTCAACTATTCAACTTTTTTTTCTTAATTCAATAATACAATCATTACTTATTTATCTTCTTCTTTAAATTCTCACACATACTTTTTCTAACCATTTTTAACTTTATATCTTCAAATAAAACTAAATCAAATTTAATTTTATTATCAAACGCTATGTAAATTAATTCTCTTTCTTTTTGAATAAAATGTCCATTATTGCTTTAAGCCAAAGTACCTTTTTTTTTCTCCGTCCCTTTTTCTTGATTTTCTGTGGTGCATCAAACCCTACCATTATTTCCACCAATAAGCGGCTCGGGTTGTTGTCTTCTCTCACTTTTGTATTAAAAACCAATTTCTTTTTTGTTAGCACACAATTGAATATTTTTGGTGCTCTACTATGCTTGATAAACACTGTGTGTGTGTGTGTGTGTGTGTGTGTGTGTGTGTAACGAAGCTTTGGCTTAGTGAGCAATTGAGGGTGGCTGCCACGTGTTGGCCCGCCAACGGCTGCTTTTCGTTAAGTCACTGCAGATGACACATGGCATGAAATTATTCGATTCCGAGTTTATGATGTTTTGGGAAAGCGATGGTTTTGATAGAAGGATGGCGATGTAGGGAAGATGCCCATTGAGAGAGGGAAGAATAGACAAAGAAAAAGGTCCGTATTGCTAATTTTTATAGGCTTATCGAAAATGTAAAGGATCTGTCTACTATAGAGAAATCATCATCCCATAAGTGTGTATATTATATATATATTATCAATATATCATCATATAGATGGAAGGGTTTTGATGGGGGCGATGATGACTTTTTATCAAAAGTAGTATTTGTTCGTATCAGTTTAGGATAATGCTAATAAACTTTTGCTAATTGAGATTGATTAGGTAATGAAATGATGTTAGTTTACATCGGATCAATGACATATGTACAGTCCCTAACTGGAAAATCTTACTTTGATTGATGTAGGTCTTAATCGCACTCCCTGCGAATGCTAAACCAAGTTTACAATGAAACTACGTGATGCTTTTTTTTGGTAGATTAAAATCTCTCCTACCAGCATTATATATAGTATACGAGCAAGGAAAATTTCCTTATCAAAATATGAACTTTTAGGTGCTGCAGATGCATCTAGATTGTGGTGCAACCAAGTCAATATTTGGGGTTGCCTAATTGTTTCAAATAATTAACTTGCCTCAGTTCAATCGTCTCTTAATTGCAAACCAAGTCGACACAACATATAGAAAATAAAGTTGTCGCGTAGTTATTTGTACTTTTTCACTCAATCGGATTTAATGAAAGTAAGATTGTGTTTTGTCTATCCACTGAAAAAATAAAAGTTTTGTCTTACGATTTGTTTGGGAGTAGTGATAGTTGTATAAGTGTTTTTTATTGAATTTTAAGCAGAAGCAGTCATTGGTAAATTATTTCAAAACCGTGATTTAGTTGATTTTAACTGTTGGAAACGTGATCTTTTCTAGTAAGTAAATAGGTGTTTTTAAAAACTATTTTTTCTTATTTTCTATTTCAATCTACAAGTATTAATTTTAATTTCAGTAGTTTCGAATTGTTACTCCTAAACATTTTAATAATTATTATGAAATCATTATTTATTTTTGAGCAATTATATTTCTATTAGCAACAGCATCCAAACCAAGCCTTGATCTTTTCCTTCGCTTTCATTCTGATCTTTTGTATTCAGTCAATCAAAGTAGCCCGGATTGTTATATGCAATACCTGATATGTATAATCATCGCATTTGTGATTTGACTAATCTTCTCTTTTAAAAGAAAAATATAGCTCTAATGCAAACATCGCACAACATTCAGATAACATTAAATAAATAAAATAAAGTAGTAATGAATAGTATACACCGAGTATATTTGTATCTACATCTTTAACATATATATCTATCAGTCTTTATATATAATACTTAAAGCACATCCCAACTCTTCATACTGATATGTATGTACGTACTTATATATATATATATATATATATATATATACATATTATCAGTTTGTTGCAAAAAAAATATTATGGTTTGGCAGGCAAGTGGATCGCTATACACAGATCTTTGTTCTTTTCTTTTCCTTTTACAGAATAAAATGAATAAATATATGTATTATTTTTTCAATCCACCCGGAAAAAAAGAAAAAGAAAAAAAGATATATGTTTAGCAAAAGGGTAATGTGAACACAAAGTAGCATTGTCCCATAGGAGGATGAACGCAAAGTATCCAAACATGGAGCTTCGAGAACTCATCGGTATCCATTAAATTAATGCGGACATATTTATATATACGTTTTAGATTAAGAAATAAACATGCATGTGCCGATGCTCTATACCACCCATTATATGGACATGATCAACATATATTCTTTTGCCAAATTTGTGCGGTTGTGCCACAAAACTAGGATGACCCATAAAAGGAAAATTTGTTATATTTGTATATGTGCTGCCACTCGATGGATCACCCACGACACATTATAAACTCATATATCTATATATATATATACACGTGTAAATATGTATCCATCTGGAAGTAAAATGGAAAGAAAAGAAAAGATCTGCAAAAGAATGATAAAGAATTATGTTGCAGATGGGCTTACGCGTACCACTCACAAGAATCTCCAATCTATGTATGGCATATGCAGTCCTCAGTGTCAATACACGAAAAAAGAGAAAAATTTTACACGTACACACACTCGCAACAAAGAAAGTCTTGTGTGAGACGGTTATATGTAACGGAATTCACGTGGTAAAATCACAAAAAACTTAAAATTTCTATTTTGGTGATATGTATGTATGTTAATTAAAGAATGCAATCTGCTTCAGTTCAGCCACATAATTACTCCGATAAGTATACTACGTATGTGTTTGGGTATATGCATGTGCAAATATTGCAGCAAAATACTCTCAGAAGCATCACAAATACGAATTATTGTCGCACTGTATTTGAAAACAACGGGAATATCGCCAAATAACAATTGTCAATACATACATGATACATATATGTGTGTGTGCATTTATATATATATATAATATATATATATATATATAAAGCACCCAAAAAAATGATTGAAAAACTCTGATGTTTCGTTTTGTTTGGGCTCTGCAGTGCTTTTGTATTAAGAACAAAATGGGATCAGAGGGATGGTGCTAGCAGCTATAGGGTGGGGGCACGCATTGGGAGAGAGAGACAGTAGAGAGGGGGAGGCTGCATGCAGAGAGTAATGCCGAGAGAGAATAGAGATGTAGGAGGAGAAGCAAAGACACTCTGCAACTAAAATTTTGTCACAAGAGGCCAATAATAGTTTTTTTTTCAATTACAATATAGTTTCATGGGTCTATTATAACAAAATAGAAATTTTAATGGTGAATTAAAGTGCATTAACAATTTTATCATGAAAATTGAACCTGTAACATCTTGATTAATAGGCAAAAGCGTGTATCACTACAACACATTCTCTTTTTCGTTATAGCTTATAATTAATAGGGGACCCCCACACTCCAGTCCCCTCACCTCACCCCTCTTTCTTTTTCCTCCTTTTTTTTTAAAAGTAATTATAACCAATTATTCCCGCTCGTCCCCTCTATACTAGCACTTCAATTAGCTTGCCCAGCCAATGGCAGAGACAGCAGTTATTTGAGAAGTACGAACGCGATAAGACTCCATTAATTGAAACCCTATCTCCACACTTTCAAGACATTTTCGCGCCTTCTCGTCACATGCACGCTTCTATATAATAGCCAAGGGCTACAATTTGTGGGTACTGTGCTATTTTCACCCCATGTGTCTCTGCCCACATATATCCTGTAAAACAAAGCTTGAGCGATCATATCTTGGAAAGTATATGTACGTATTTACAATCGACTCGTCTAGATCGTGATAAGACCAATTTATAATCCTAAATAGTCCATGTGAAATTAAGGGCAAAGCATAAGGTGCAATCACATTAAAAGTGGTTGCACCATACATCCGAGAAAACTACTTTAAATTGTAGTACAAGAGCTTAATTTTGACTAAATTATACGTCTTTTGAGTAAGTTATACGTAATTTGAGAAATTGATATACTTAGATTCTTAGTAAATTACTCACATTTGAAGTAAATTATACAAATTTCAAAGAGTCTTAATTTACATTTTTAATAAATTACATGAATTTAAAGGGAATTTTCCTTTAGGGTTGGAAGAGGAAACTTTACTTAAATTTTTAGTATAGAACTTATGTGCACCATACTACCTTTTCTTGTGATTGCACTATAGAATTTTCCAAAATTAAGACTATGTGATGATTAATGTGAGAATCACCTTGTTACACGGAGGAAATTCTATTGTCGCGTGGCTGAACCTTCAGCTGCTCAAGTGCGAAAGCTTGTGCGAAACGTTGATCTTCTTTTGCGTAAATTTTTGCACAAGGAGAACAATTTTTTTTGTAGAGGAGAAATCCTTCTGCACTAAATGATAGAACAATTGTGTGAAAAGTTTTCGCATTTTAATTCAAAAGTTTCGTTTAAAAAAAATCACTATGGTGCTTGTCTAAACAAAACATTATTCTTCTTGTGTGAAAACTTTTCATACAAGAACAATGTTAGTGCATTTTATTTTTCTCACAGGAAGTTTTTAAGTGTTCTTCAAATATGAAAACTTTTCGCACTTTGAATGGTGGCCCCTTTGGTTTCAAAATTTTTTTAAAGTTTATTCCACGTAACTTCACTTATTTTTAATTCAACTGCACAATGATTACTTTTAAAAAATATATATTTAAAAACTCAATTCAATTTTAATATTAAATTCTCTAATTATTCATTACTTTTTTCACAATTCAACATAATCATTACTTTCTCTCAATCATTAATTACTTTTTCACATTTTTTCTCATAATTCAACAACACAATCATTACAAATCAATTAAAACTAAAACTCAACTCTACTTAACTCTAAAACCAAACACCAGACTTTCGTCCCAGGACAGTAGAATTTTGGCGTTACACGGACATTTACTGTCGGTGCCTAACATATGTTCAGGGGATAAGATAGTCCTTGAGTGGTACGGGATGTGGTACCCTCCCCTATACGAATGCTGCTTTTGCAAGGTAGCCAAAGTTTCTGTTTGAGCAGGCTTGCTAGGGTTTCTGTTTTTCTTCACACACACCACCCCCCCCCCCCCCCCCCCCCCCCCCCCCCCCCCCCCCCCCCCCCCCCCCACCCAAGAAAAAAAAAACGTAAAAAACATTGCATATCCGCATAAATGTTAATTCTTCCCCATGACATAAAGCTATATCAGCTTCAATTCGTTAAATTTTCTACTGTTCAACACTTCTCAAAGGCCATTTACCAATACATATATATGTACGCGCGCGCACGCGCACACGCACACGCACACGCACACATATATATATATTATATGTATATAAGTAAAAACGCCGTTTATTTAGGGGAAATAGTGACAAACTCTTATTGGTGCATGAATATTCTCTCTCTCTCTCATAAAAGAGAGAGAACTCCATTTCAAGAAAGATTTGTCCACATTCGTTTGGGTAATGCTGCTGCAAATGGGGAAAAATGAATAATATGCGCTGCATGTGGGGTAGAGATTGAAAATTCTAAACTACATTTTCTTTTTGGTATAAGTATGATACATGCAAGTAATTTATAAAAAAAATTAAACTATTTTATTTATAATTCAAGTAAATTATGTAAAAAGTAAACAAATTATACGAGATATACATGTACTTTCTAATTCAATGTACTATAGATTAACTCGGCAGAGATTAAACTGTTTGCGAATAAAGGCGCCCTCTATAGCAACATTGTTTCGTAAATGCATGCATCATGCTATAAGATTAATATTTCTTCTAAGATTGTTGCGCGTAGAATTAGATGGATAGATAACAAAGGGAATCACATACCGAATTATTGAGATCAGATGTATGTGCATGCATGTGAAAAATAATGTTTTGTTGAAAAATAAAAACACTAATAAAAAAGAATGTGTTTCATTATTGGATGCAGTTTATGCTAATTTCCATTTTAGGCGGTCAATGGAATTGCCTAATATGGAAGGGAATGACAAGAAAGTCGGGACGTATCTCTTTTCCGCACATCTCTAAAACAACCGACAGCTATCAAGAGAGGGTATAGTGCAATAGTGCACTTCTCCCATGATGACCAAAAGATCCTAATTCGATATTTAGTAGGACTACCTGTGCCCTTTTATAGATATTTAGGATTTTTATCTTAATGTATTAAGGATAAAAACCTCCCTTGTAACAAAAAAAAACAACCGACAGCTTATTTTTATCTCTCCTCTCTCTCTCTGTCTTAACTATTGTGTGCCAGCATGGACGATTATTTTTTGAAAAAAAAAAGGAAAACTTTATAATATAATAATTATTTCCTTAAAATATATACATACACATCATTGAGAGGGGAAGGGAAAAAGAAGAGAAAAGAAAAACAAATCCACAAAATCGAATAAGAAACTAACTAATCATAGACGACACCCGCAATTGGCAGTCGATATCTAGAGATTAAAAGGGGCAAAATCAAGGGGGATCTGCAAAAAATGGGGGATGATCAAGTTAATTGCTTAGGGATCAATTAATGCGCGCACACGACCGGTCAATCAAGACTGTGTCAAGTTATATCAGCTTGTTGTCGAAGGAGGTATGAGTGAGTCTGCTTCTGATGGAGCCGAGCCGGCCACGAAGGGATCCTTGATGCAAAGAATCTCCTCAAGGTGGACCTTTTTGGTTGCTGCAGTCGGACTCGAGTTGCCCTTATTGTTGTTATCTTTGTTCGCCATGATAGGCAACTTAGAGGGATTATTAGGAGCTATAGTTTCGGTTTGTGTAAGCTCTTTGGCTCTCTCCATTTGGACTACCCAGTCTGTGCAGCCAAGCACGTAGAGCATGAGCAGGGCACACGAAGCTTGGGCTGCAAGCAACCCTATCCACAGCCCCGCGAACCCCATCTTGGCCACGAACCCTAGGAATATCGCAACCGGCATGCCCACCAGGTAGAATGATCCGAGGTTGATGTGGGCCCCAATGGTGGGCCGGGCACTACCCCTAAGGACCCCGCACCCCGTCGTCTGAGGGCAGTTCCCGAGTTCGCAGAGGCCCACGATTGGGAGGGCCACAGCAGTGAGCTCCAGGATCTCGGCGTCCCTGGTGAAGAGCCTGCCCCACTGGTGCCGCACCAGAGTGGTGAAGGCTGCGGCAGCCAGCCCCAAGGCAGCGGCGCAGAGGAGGGAGACGATCATGGAGATGCGTGCCCCGGCTGGCCGGCCAGCTCCAAGCTCGTTGCCGACACGGGTGGAGACACCGAGACTGAGTGAGGATGGGAAGACGTACACGAGAGACGTTGTCTGGATTAGTACCCCCATCGAGGCGACTGTAGCACGAGGGTTGGCAAGGAGGCCGCACATAATTATCATGAGCTCGTACCACCACCATTCCAGACACACTGACACACAGGTAGGGATGGCGAGGGCGAGGAGGGACGACCAGCCCCGGAGGCAGTCGGAGCTGGGGCTCACCCAGGAGTCCTCATAGACCCTCGAGAAGTAGACAAACCCGAGGAGGAGGAGGAACAGATTGAGGTTGGTCCAGGCCATTGCTAGGCCCACCCCTCCGACGCCCAACTTGAAGTAAACCACGAGGAGGAAGTTCAACGGAACATGGAGGAGAACAGAGATGGCCGAACAATAAGTGAGAGGCAGGGTAATGCTCTGAGTCCTCAAGTAGATCCTTAGAGGGTGGAGAAGGGAGAGGAAGAAGAGGTCCGGGATCGCGAAGAGGATGAAAGTGTGGGCCGTAGACGAGATCTCCTGGTCCTGCCCGCACCACAACAGGAGCTGCTTCATGTTCATCCACATGAACGCGATCGGGAGCGAGGTCGAGAGTAGGAGTAGGACCGTCCTCTGGAGCGTCAGCCCGAGGAGCTTCATCTGCTTGGCGCCATAAGCCTGACCGCAGATGGGCTCCATCCCCATGGCGAGGCCCGAGATGACGGAGTAGCCCGTGATGTTGGCGAACCCGATCGCGAGGGACCCGCCCGCAAGCTCCAGCTCGCCCAGGTAGCCCAGGAACAGCATTGAGATCATCGCCCTCGTGTACAGGAGCAGGCCTGTGATGGTGGTCGGCCCCGAGATCCTCCCTATGGCCTTGATCTCCTTTATAGCCTGGGAGAAAAGAATGGGGACAGAGTTCACTACTCATGCAAAAAAGTAAATGTGGGGATTTGACTTAATATTTATCCATTTATACAGTTTGGGTTTACATACATATGCATATATATGTGTTTACCTCAGAAGGAGTTGGCCATCTGTACAAATCATGTTGGAAAGCCATGGGAAGGTCATCACCATCACGTGGCTTATTGGGGTTCATGTACATGGCCCCCTCAGAGAAGTGAAACGAGGAAGAAGGAGAAGAAGGAGATGGTTTCTTTGGGTTGCACATGGTGGTTGAATGGATTCTTGGTGGCAAATTAATGGATCAATACAGACAGATATATATATATATATATATATTGGTAGATAGATATACAAGTGAGAAATATGTTGTCTAGTGATCGGGCAGTTCAGAGAGAGAGATAGACAGGGGGGGTTTTGGGTGTTTGGGTGTTTGTCTGTGTGTTTGTTGTTCTCAAGGATGTTGGGAATGGGGATGGGTTTTTAAGGAGATAGGAGAGACTGGGGGCATATATATATATATTTATACCTGAGGAGATGGGGGACCCACCCCTTAAATTTTCTTTTTGGGATACATTAAAAAAAAAAAGAAAAAAAAAAGAGAGAGTTGGGACGTGACGCTGGGGAAGAAGGGGTGACCGAAAATCTTTTTTTCTTTCACTTTGGGGTCCCCTTTCCCAAGCTTCTCTTTCATATATACATGCATGCCTGCATATATTGTATATGCACACACAAAATAAACATGTGTATATGTGTATGTATCCACCTCCATATATATGTATTCATCTCCAGTTTTAAATGTTCGAGTATTACCCGGTGCCTTCATCGCCATCACACTTTATGAGATCCCAAGACTAGAATGGCTCGGAAGCCAAGCCCTTATAGTTGAAAGGGTAGATATATATCATTCAGGGTCAACTCTCGAATTCGCTTCGCCGCTCCAGAGGAGTTTCTGCGCATGTCCAAGATAAACGACAAAATCCTACTGAGACTGTGATGATCGTCGCTCTAACAGCATGCAATAATTGATAGTTTTTCGAAATGACGCCTAATCTTATCCTAACAATGGAATGGCAAAGGAGGTGATTGGTGGTGGAAAATATTAATAATTTTCAACCGCCTTAACCGCTTTTAAGGTTAAAATTAAGAACATAGTGGGGAGTGGTCATCGTGGCCTCTTAATGGTTGGGATTACCCACTGGGACAAAAATTTCAAGGACCAAACTTGTCGGATAATCTTTTTAACAATGTGTGCTTCTTTAGGTAAATTTTTTAAAAATATTTAAAATAATAATAATAATATTATTATTATTATAAAAAAGGGAATGTTATCTAACAAAAGGAGGAAGCCAAGTGGAGGGGATCTATTAGCAAAGAAAAGAAAGAAAATTCGACTTGAAATGACAAGGTGGAATATTAATCGGCATATATATTATCTTTTTTTTTGAGAAATTATTGTAAAAATATATTTGGACGGATAATAATAATATCGTTGTGGACTTGGTAGGCAGGGGAAAATGTTGTGAATGTTCTGAGGCACAGCCCATGCAAGACGACATATATGCCTTCATTCTATATGCAGAACCCAATCCCATGTGATAAGATCAACTCAGCACCCCCAAAAAAAAGACTAAAAATATATATTCTCGATACCTCGCGTGACTTCGGAACGGCAAAATAAGTCATGACCCTTCCAGCTTTCATGAACAAGGGTCTTCTGGATCGCCCCGGAGATGACGCATGCCGGAACAGAAGGATGCACATAAGATCCATACTGAATATGCGAAACTCTAGGATGTTCAGATGACGTGGAATGCTAGACAGAATCTTGTAATTTTCCCCCATTTCCCAGCATTTCTTATTGCTGTCTGGAACCCTTCATACACCAAAACATCATCCAAGACTACTTGCCCAATTAGAGTGCTGACAGGCTTTTGTGCAAAATCTGCTCCAGGCCCCATCTGTCTCTCTCTCTCTCTCTATAATGGAAAAGTTTCAAAGTGTGAGATAAAAGGACTGCATATATATTACATGTATTACATATAAAATTTGGAATTATGTGGTGGGAGGTTCACTTACTGACCTCTGAGATAGAGCTCGGTGGAGAGGATATGGGTGAAGATTTGCGATCCATCAAGAGATATGCAGAGATACGACCAAACCTTCTTTCTCTCTCACACCAAATCCGCGACTCCGGCAATGATTCAATAAGGTTTGACGATAAAACGGGTGAAGGGTGAGGCCATTCAGTTAACTCCACTGGCTGTGATTCGATTCTCTCTCGGGCTAGGTCCTAAAAAGATCGTACAAAGACATAGTTAGCACCATTGACAAGGCGTCCCTAGTGTGGGGTGTCATCACTATTCCTCACCATACAAGATGATTTTTGAGATTTTTTGGCATACTGTTTGTGTGGTTGATAGGGATTAAACATAAGTAGGAGTACTAATAATGGTAGGCTTCTATAGAGTGGTCTCAAGTGTCAAAATCCGGTTGGTATCTTGACACCCCTTTCTCTCGAAATCTTTATTTTAATAGGCTTCATCTTATCTTCCCGAATAAGTACATGGGTGCTAGCGATCAGATGTGTTCGACCAAACACGATTATCATGCACTCCGTGCACACCCAGTCGGCATGTAGCTCATTGGACACAAAGGTTTCAACCAGAAGCAACTAACAAATGATATGGATGCTGAGCTAGCATCACTTGAATAAACAGATGCACAGATGACGTGGAATGATTGAAGGGGTCAGATATGATGATATTCCGTGAAATAGGACCACAGAGTTTAAAAAAGAAAGAAAGAAAGGTGTCGATTGGTTACAATAAGAACCGGCATAATGGAGAAAGGGAACACACACTAGAACTAGGCAGAGACAACTACGTGCACAATTTGCCACCATTTGAATATTTCACATTTCTTACCACTGAGTTAAAAAAAAAAAAAAAAGATGTCGATTGGTTACAATAAGTACCGGCGGAATGGAGAAAGGGAACACACACTAGAACTAGGCAGAGACTACTACGTGCACAATTTGCCACCATTTGAATTTTTCACATTTCTTTTTTCTTCTGTATCCCATTTCCCACAACAGGGCCGAGACTTCTTTTTTTTTTTTGGCTCTGTTCCATGCAAAGGAGGAGGAAAAAAAAAAAGAGCAAAGCACACAAATAAAGAGAAGCATGGCATGGAGTATTAACCTCTTTTTGTGTTTTTCCTTTTTTCTTTCTTTTTCTCCCGTCTTGAGCAAGAACCAGTTTCCTCCATTTCCTGGAACAAAAGAATTTCCTGTCCTTTTTTCATTTTTATTTTCGGCTTAATAACTTCTCTGAAATCCACATTCTCCATTGTCAGGGTCCATGTGTCTCCAGCTCACTCAGTTGCTGTACATGAGAGCAATGTGACCTGCAACAAAAAAAAAGGGGGGGGGGGGGGGAGGGGGTGCGGGGGCAAATTGCACCATTGTTTTCATCATCCTCATTCATTCTCATCTCACCCG
This sequence comes from Punica granatum, assembly GCF_007655135.1. NCBI lineage: Eukaryota > Viridiplantae > Streptophyta > Magnoliopsida > Myrtales > Lythraceae > Punica > Punica granatum. Next base: position 9,651,738 of record NC_045127.1, on the reverse strand, counting down.
ACCTTTTTAGCTTTAATAATGATTAGTGGAGGACAGTGAGAACATTAATCCTCTCCTCCCCATTTCCATTAAGTTTTCCAAAACAGAGCATAGATATGACATTAATAAGCAAAGCAGTTTGATGAGATAAACACATTATTAATTTCTGAAAGATGGCTTCTCAGTTTCACTATCCCAATGGACGAAAGTGGGGCTGACTATAGGGAGGGGGCCGGTCTCACCAGTCTGTATTGATGGAATTGGACAAGCTCCAGGATCACATGGAGATGCCATTTTCCCACTTTGTATCTGAAAAAGAACAGTAAAAAAATCATAAAATAATATGAAATTAATAACACCGAAGTCGGGTCTCAAACAAAATCTTTCTTCTCTACATAACATAACAGTGACTATATAAATGGGAAAAGGATTTTGCAACAGTGACAGGACCTGCAAGTTTTTGGTCCTAATGAAAAGATTATACCTCTCTCTACAAAGTAGAACATATTCACAGATTCTATCCTCCCCCCACTTTTTTTTTATCCCCCTGAACCTAGCGAAAAAACCAATAAAAGAATGATGCCTGATCTTTGGCCAACTAATCTCTCGGCGAAAAGCACCGGAAAATCTCTATTGCACTAGCATTATTTCCACTCAAGCAGTTAAGTTCACTTCCGATTGGGTTTTGTTCGAGTTAGCGCAAAAGCATTCTTCATCCTCTGTGGTGAAAAATTTTACTGATCAAGTATGATAAGACTCTATCCTCTCATGATTTTTAAAGACATTTCTTAACATTGTTACGAGAAAAATAATGAGTTCTCCCTTATGATATTCGGCGGAAAAGAAAATTTTCTTTTAGAAGCTTTTGGAATGATTCCAAAATTAAATTAGTGGCAGCTGAAAAGACCATTGCTCCCAAAAGGGCAGGTTAAATTAATTGATTTCCTCACCAAATGCATTGAAAGAAAGACAACGTCCTCAACTAGATATCGATAAAGTGCAATTTACCAAGAGAACCAATTCCATTTAGATGCAGAAAGGGAGGAAAGGCGAGAACAACTAAAAAGGGGCCTTCCACCAGAAAAAATTAAATCAAGCTTTTGAAAATTCAGTTCAGGCATCAAAACACACTGTCTCCATCAAGGTCACAAGCACAGCACAATCCATATGCAAGCTGTTAACCACTACGCATAATTCACCATACTTGTGCAACAGATTCGAGATGCGTTTCCAATCTCGTGATTAGACCATCAATGCGTAATCACAGTTACATCAACGCGAACAGAGATATTTTTTCACTAGGAATATATCCCAAACACCAACAACTTATTGGTTGGTGAAGAAATAGCATCAAGAGTTAATTCCCCATCCTATCCCTCCACGATTAGACAAATTTTACAAATTTTCCCAAAAGGGAATATGTTTCCAGTAACTAGGTTCTGCCTTTCTAGATTAAATGCTACCAAGCATATTATGCAATCGTATTCAAGTTTCCATCATGCATATGAATGTAATTGCTTTATACGCTGTTTTTATTCACTAATACTCAATAAGCAAAATGTCTACGGCTCTTCATTGTAGATGTATTTTTAGATATAACATACTTAAGGATGTGGTATTCTTAAAAGTTCAACTATCCCAAGAATGTACATATACCATCTCATCTAAATTTACGTTGTTAGGAAATTTGACTTTTGTCAGAATCGAGGTGTCAATGAAGCAGGAGTGGGGGCTCAGCAAACAGTACATTGAAGATACACGACTTCACTAATAAAGGAACTAGCAATAGTAATAATAGAACTAGCAATAGGTATATTAGTAAAATTCTCTCAACCATGCTTATAGACTTCAGGAGCAGAGTATAGGCACAATATGATACCTCATTTGCAGAGAGGGGCCTGGGCCTTTTGGGACTAGATCAAGTGATGAGATGAGCAGGCTATGCTATTAGTCCACTGGAGAAGGTTGCTATAGGTGTTCCCACAGGAAAAGCTGGCAAGTTTCCACCACCCTATAGCTGTCTTCTGGTCTACTCACCATGAAGACCATGATCTGCGTGCAAACACCACGCACTTAAGCTAAACATAACAGCATAAATCATTTAAGCAGAATTCTTTCACAAGATATTTTCTCTCCCACTGCCTTAAAGAAGCAATTAGCTTGTAATTGACTCGAGAATAGGGGGGGGGGGTTGGAAATTTAGCTTCTCATGCTAAATGCATGATAAGTAGGTCAGGTCTCATGTCTTCATCTCAGCTACCAGACAGAACACGGAAATTATAAATACTGATATGCCCTTGCCTTTACATCTAGAACTCATCCAAATTACGCAAAAATAAAGAGTCAAGATTCCGAATGCATAAACAGGAAATACGCCAATGACAGCACAAATGGGCGATTCCCGTAAATCAAATCATGTACAAGGCCACGTAATGCTTCCTACAGAGCTCACAGGTGATGTGGCTGTACCCAGGAAGAAAACAAATCAATAAGAAATGTTAATAAGGAGATGAGCAGCTTACTGGACAGAGTTGGCCTACAGTGCCAACTAGGGCACTGCTGCATATGATAAAAAAGGACCATCTTCTACCACAGAAGTGGTAACAAGTACATGAGATTCATTTGAAAGCAGCACAGGGACAGACTCCAGCGTTATTGGAAATGTTCCTATTACAAGCAAAATATATAGTATCTGGTCCCCAAAGTTAACCTGCAATTAGGTAACAAAATATATCATATTCACCCAAATACATCATCAGAGAGCTCTTCGTCCTTTAGAGAAGTAGTCTCAATCAATTAAACTACAGTTCTAAAAAACATAGAAATGTGTATTTTTCCAAGCGCTCTGCATTTCATGTCATTTGACAAATTGCTCTATCGAAGACAAACATGACATCTCCTGTCAGTTATGATCATCATATATGAGAAGGGTTCAAACAGAAAATGAACCTACATAGATATGTTTGCTGAGATATTCTGTGAAGTCTTTGAGAAGATGGCTTTTGGTAAGCATCATTCCATATGAAAGTGCTTTCTTGTAAGATCTTTTCCTTCATCTGTGTTATGACTTCAGAGGTGTCAGCTGGGACAACTTCCCATGGTGCCTCATTACATATAAAGCATCAATTACAGCTCGAGAAGGATTTTAAAACCGCAGATGTTCAAAGGAGATATGATATATCTTATTCTCAGTGTCTTAACAGAAAGGTCCCATTGGTTTGAAAAAATGCAAACAGTTGTACACTGCGCTTAACCAATATCATAACACATCATCTATTAACTGGATTTCCAGCTCATAAGCATCAGTACAGCCGCTTATGGCTATAAGGAGAGTGAATAAATTCATTGAAGTGTCATCGACATAGCTCAGAAAATATTTTTGCTGACCAATTTCAGTTTTGCGAGGCAAAATTCTCAGGATAAACTCAATTCCCTATTCTGATTACCCCAATTCAGCAGTTTCCTCAAATGCCAAAAGCGATGCTTTAAATTACCAAACAAAAGAAGCATGCCCATCCACATCGATGTACCAAGAATAGGAGACTGCAGCTAGCACAAAAACTCCAGTGCCCAAATGATCTAAACTTCTCCCATTACGGGAATAGAACCAAACAGCTGCATGTACTTTACAAACAATCAGGGGAAGCTAATCTCCTCCTAACAATCAAGACATTCAACAGTTTAAAGGGACGTGTTACATCCGGCAGCATCTTTGAAGGTAAGAATCGGGTTCCAAAGCCCAGAGGAGGTTTAGGTGAAACAATTGATTCTAAGGAACTATTGCTCACCATAAGAACACTTACGAACCCGAAAACAGTATGGGTTAAAGCAAAAAGGTATTATGACTTATGAGTAAGTAGTAACTCAGTGCACAAAGTGATAGAAAATGAGATTTCAATCTTCAGTAGGGGCCTTTAGTCTTTTGATTGGAGTAGGGGTCGCGAGAGAGCAGAGCGGTAAGCTTCAGAGAATCCATCCATGAACATTCAAACCCCATCCCTTAATGAGTTGGGACATACATGATGATGAGCTTTGGCACTAGTACATCTGAGCAACAAGGAAAACCCTAGTCATAATTCAAATCTCAAGCCACCAGAAGATGTACTTAGGCAATTATTTCACTGCCATCACTGAAAAATCCAAACTTTTCCAATTCAGGTATGAGCAGACAGCAAAATGCAGCCAAACCCTAAGGACGGATGGACAGAGTGGTGCAGCGGGAGGACGAGTTGTTGCATTCAATACGAAAAAGATCACACAGTAAGACCTTGGCTTCTTAAGTTGATTGAGAACCTGGTCACCCGCGGCTCCCGGCCTTTGCCTTTCCTTCCGCCACCGGTTGACCGGAGAACGTGGCGGCCACGGCGGTCAGCGCGGATTCCGGCGGCTGCCCAAACCCGACAGGCCCCCCTCTGAGCCGAGGAGGAAACAGAGGCAGGGGGTCCGGAGACGCCGTTATAACGGAGTGTTCTGACTGAGATACTGGCGGAAGTTCAGTGGCTTAGACGAAATAGGACTAAAGTTTGATTACTTGACTGAAAGCCAATCACCACAATTGCACAATGTACCGGCAAAAGGGGGAGCTTTCATTTCTAGTCCTCACCCGTTCGATTACCGGTTTGGTTCGGATAAATTACGACCGGTGATTCCCGTCGAAAATTCTGTATTGAGCCTACAATTATCGAATATACTGTCTTAATTGTCTTGATCAAATAAATTATGTTATAGGTTTCAACAAAGCAAATTTTTCCCATTCACACGCTCAAATTCCTAAAGCCATAACCGTAAAATCGGAGTTCTCTTATAAATAGCTAGCGTCCTTCATGAATGTTTTTATGGCTCGTCATTTATATATATGACCGGATCGTTCAACCAAGACAGTTCGTTTCTAGATTTAGAGTGAGTGTCACAGGGGACGGAGCTACAAGAGCTCCAAGAAGGGCAATTGCACAGAAGATTTGTAATTTGATTGAAAATGGCGTGCTAAAATTTTACAATGATTGCCTCTTTAAAATTATGATTGCCTCCCCTAAAGTATTTTACTGTTTGACTTTTGCCCCAGAATTTTCTTACTAATCCTAATAAAAACTGAAAAATTTCAATTTGCCTCCTCGGAATATAATTCTTGGCTCCATTCCTTAGAGTGCGTTTGTTTCAACTTAATCAAATAAGTTCTTAAAAGTTAATTGTAATTATAAGAGAAAATGAATATAAGAAAGAAAAAAATATGAGAGATAAAGATCTAAACTACTTAGAGTGTGTTTGTTTTCCCAATAATGTTCAACTCAACTCAACTCAACTCCAATTATCTTCAATTCAACATCACAATTATTACTTTTTTTATTTTTAAATTTTTTTAACCATTCAATTCAATTTTTAATATTAAATTCTCTCAACTATTCATTACTTTTTCATAATTCAACAACACAATCATTACTTAATCATTATTTTCTCTCAATTATTTATTACTTTTACACACTTTTTCTCATAATTCAACAATACAATCATTACAAACTAATTAAAACTAAAACTCAACTCAACTCAACTCTCAATCCAAACACACTCTTAATCATTAAGCAAAAAAATTCCTTCATGAAATAACTAGAAAATTTTGACTTAATGAAATATGTCATTTTTCACTTATTAGTACTCTTTATCTCAAAAGGAGTTTTTCTCATCCTTATTCATTTCTCTTTTCTTCCTGTACGCTTCTTTTCTTAACTAATTAAATCTTTAAGTTTTAAACACTTAATTTATCAAACACTACTGTATAATCGCTGCACCGACCCCTTTCTCATGCTGTAATGTGTCTGAAATTGCCACTGGAAAAATGTGAACTTAAGCATGGGCTAAATGTAGGATCGAGCCCTCAGGCCCAATAAGGGTGGAAGTTCTTTCTAGGCCCATGTGTCCTACTTCACTTATACATCTATGCTTCAAAAGAAAAGTAATTAGCAATACAAATATGAGTTAAGAATTAGTTTGAGCTTTTGATTCAATAAACAATTGGATGCTTACTCGCTACTATCTCTCCGTCGGGATTTTTATGAGTTATGATGTTCGAGATTTCATTATCGAGCTCTCTTTTTGCTTCTAAGTCTAAAAACTTCCGAAGTTTGCACTTAATAAACGGTTGCTTCAAAGGGAAATTTTGCAACAACAATTCATACAAGCACAGCACTAGCTGGAATAATAATGTACATTTCCTCTTAATTTATTATGTAGGAATGGATCTTTTATTCAATAAAATTAGGAATAAAATGAGATTTTAAGAGATTGTTTTCATGGGCTGGTGGCAGTCTGTCGTGTTAGGAGGTTCCTTCTAAGGAATAAGGAGCAGTTGGATCTTACTATTAATTATTAAATATAATTATAATTGTTAATATATAATAGTCAGCAAATTAAGTATAATTTGTCTCCTTTTCCTTCCCTTCTCACGAATCCCTTTATTTATACAATCAAATAATTGGCAGGTCTCATACTTTGGGTCATCTCTTGAACCTTTACACCTCCAAACTTTTGTCATTTCTTGCTCCACTAATTTACTTTCCTTTTCTTTTTCAATTCTTCATGTGCACGTGCAGGGATAGACCAGGGATTTAGATCAAGGAGGCGCAAGATCATTCAAGGTTGAATAGAAACATTTATATGTTTATTTCAAAAAAAAAAGAAGAAGAAAAAACGTAAATTTGTACAAATCAGGAGGATGTACGCAATTGTAAAATTTATCAAAAATTGATATATTAATTTCATTGAAATGTCAAAATTTTAGTGGATGTGACAGCCGACTATCCACACAATCCGTTATCCAGCATTTTACACGCTATTGAGAAATAAAACTATTTTTAACTTAAGTGAAAAAGAAAAAGAAATTAGACTGCTTTGTCATAATTTAATGACCTGAGAGTTCTCACTCTCATGTACCAGTCCCTCTTGGACTGACACCTGAGAGGGGAATGGTGCCGGCGAACGAATTATTAGGTATCATAGTTGGACTTGGCTCTGTGAATATATATATATATATATATACATCCTATATATATATACATGTATATAAAACAAGGTTTATTGGATTTGGATTAATAATTCCACAAGATCAGTCTTTGGAGTGGAGAAAGGCTACTGGTTAATGATTGGCTGGAGAGAGCTTCTAGAACGACAACTGTACCTATACAATAATTACACTCATCAGGGAAAAAAAAACAATATACTAATTACAAACTCATTCAGAATAATCATTAACTTATTTTTCTCCCTAAAGGAACACACGAAAAAAGACGTACATAATATTGAAGACGCTCGTTTGAATTCCGTGGAGAAAATGTTCTATTTTCTTTAATTTATCAGTCATGGTTACACGTACATATATACTAGAGAGATATTATTTCTCCAGGAGATACAATAAAATAAAGGGATAGATACTAACTGTAAATACAACAGATTACATGGATTAAATCTTTTGAAACTTGACTCGATCTTTCTGTTCAAACAGTGGAGAAAAATCCTCAACAAAATTCAAACGAGTGTCTTCAATACTCCCCCACAAACCGGGTGTCGGGATAGACCAGAGATCGAGCTTGCAGCGAAATACCTTGAAGGTGTCTCGAGGCAGAGATTAAGTAAAGATATCAGCCACTTGCAAGGAAGACTGAACATACCGTGTAACAATGTTTCCAAGGGTGATCTTCTCTCGAACAAAGTGGTAGTCAATTTCCACATGCTTTGTTTGAGCGTGAAAAAGGGGTTAGTAGTAAGATGAAGAGCCACGACATTGTCCGAGAATAGTAAAGATGGTCGAGGCTGTGGAATGCCAATATCTCGAAGAACAAAAGAAACCCATGTGTGTGCAGCCGCGGCAAAAGCAAATGCCTGATATTCAGCTTCGGCAGTGGAGCAAGCAAATGTAGGTTGCTTCTTAGCACTCCACGAAACACAGTTAGAGCCTAGGAAAGTGCAGTAACCGGTACTAGAACGCCAGGTAAGTTTGTAACTGGCTCAGTCGGCATCAGCAAAGGCACAGAGATCTAGAGAACTTGAGAATGAATTCGAAGACCATGATCTAAAGTGCCTTTAATATACCGCAAAATGCACTTAACCTGTTGAAAATGGGCAATGGTTGGCGCATGCATATGTTGACAAGCCGAATTAACCGCGAAAGCAAGGTCCGGATGAGTCAAAGTAAGGTACCGTAATGCACCTACCTACCATACTCCTGAATTGAGTAACATCAGGATAAGGCTCAGTACTGTCCTTAGATAATGGTGGCTTAGAGGTGGACGGTGTAGCGATAAGCCGACTATGTTCCATGGATGTGCGAACAAGAAGATTAGATGCATATCTGCGTTGACTGAGATGTAGTCCATGAAAAGAACGTGTGACTTGAATGCCGAGAAAGTATTGAAGGGCTCCAAGGCCCTTCATGAAGAAAACCTTACTGAGATGTTGAATAAGATCATCCAATAAACCCGTCGAGTCACCCCTTAAGACAATATCATCAACATACAAAAGTAAGAGATCGTATGGCCATGTTGACAATAGACAAAAAGAGAAGGGCCAACTGAGCTACACATAAACCCATATGTGAGAAGAAACTCATTGAACTTGTCAAACCAGGCATATGGAGCCTGCTTGAGGCCATAGAGTGCCCTGCGAAATAGACAAACAGAATCGGGTCGAGAGAGATCACAGAAGCCAGGTGGTTGCTTCATATAAATCGAGACATCAAGTGATCCATGGAGAAAGGTGTTCTTGACGTCAAGTTGACGAATAAGCCAATCTCAAATAGTGACCACACTAAGGACAATACAAATAGTGCCTGGCTTGAGAACTGGGCTAAAGGTTTCAAAGAAATCCACCCCTTCTTCTTGGGGAAACCCCTTAGCAACGAGCCTTGCTTTAAGTCGATCAAGACTCCTATCAGCCCGAATTTTGGTCTTAAAGACCCACTTGCAGCTCACAGCATTCATCTAAAGTTGTCATGGAACAAGCTCCCAACTATTGTTGCGTTTGAAAGCATCATATTGAGAATCTATTGGGCTTATATGGAGTCTAATCCATTTCCACTTAAAAGGTCAAGTCGATAAGTGGTGATACCCAAAACTTATATAAACTCGTTGGTTTCTTTTTATATTTTCCATATGGGATTAATAATCTCAAAACTTACCCTTACGTGTAACATGTGGGGTTGTCACGTACCATTAAACATCCGCTCTAAAAAATTAACATCGAACTGGACTCATCTTTCGTGCTCGAGTAAGGGGACTAACACAAGACACTCTTTTGGCTGCTTTTGAATATACTAGGCTTTGGACGGTATTGGTGCGCATATACGCGTGGACGCGCATATATGAAACCTGGGCTCTGATACTAAAAGGAAGTAAAGAAACAGAGACGCTAGAAGTTGTGAGAAAGGTTCTATTTTCCTTAATTCATCGGTCATAGTTACACGTTCATATATACTGGAGAGATTATTTCTCCAAGAGATGCAATAGAATAAAGAGGAACAATCTAACTGTAAATACAACATATTATATGAACTAAATCTCCTGAAACTTGACTCGATCTTTCTATTCAAACGGTGGAGAAAAATCCTCCACAGAGTTCAAATGAATGTCTTCAATACATAAGATACTTTACATATTTTCTAGGTTATTTATCTTTTGTTATTCTAAGAGGAAAGGATTCATACGTTTATTTATTGGTAGGGTCCCCCTAAAGTACACATAATTCAATCAATAAAAGCTCAATCTTATGAAAAAGATCGCTTTTAATTTTTAACCTTTAATATTATTGTCATTTTCGTTTTAAACATTTTCTTAGGTTATATCTCGTCCTCGACTTTCTCGCATATGGTGTTATTTTAGTTTTTTTTTTTGGTAATTTCCAGCCAAAACTGTTACATTTCCTGTCTGAATTTTTTAAAAAAATTATTTTCAAAATTTTTAAAATTAATTTGAAAAGAAAAATGAAATGATAGTCACCTTAAAACAAACGGGATTGGGTCAGTGGCGGCCTCGCCAGCCGCCACCACCACGATCCCTCCAGTCTCCTTTTGCTTCCCCCACAGACCCCTTTACTTATTCAATCAAATCATCAGCATGTCTTATACTTTTGTATCATCTCTTGGACCTTTACAACTATAAACTTTGTCGTCATTTCTTGCTCCATTAGCTAATTTCGTTTCGTTTCCTTTCCTTTCCTTTCATTTCGTTTTCCTTAATCTTCCCGTGAACATGCAGGGATAGATCAGTGTTTTAGATCGAGGGGGGCAGAATCCCTTAGGATTGAATTGAAATGCCAATTGTATCTAAATCAGGATGAGGAAAATAATTATTATTTTAACAAAAACAAACCTTTTATGCCAATGGAAATTAAATTAGTTTTACTTGTGAAAGAAAAAGGGAATTCAACTGCTTTGTCATCATAATTTAATTACAAGTGTGTCGTGTTACTCTTTGTTCTAGCTATTCATGTCCCTTTTATACTAACTCCAAGGGGTTTGATTTAATAGTTAAGGAGAAACTCCAGTATCCACTTGATCCCAAGTTCGAAATTTCCTAGAGCCATCGGTCGCCGGGGGTTCACGGAGCCCCGAAGATTAGTCCGACAAAGCCTGAATACCCCGCTTTAGGGAAAAAAAAAAAAAAGAGTCCCTTTTGTACTAATGCCAAAGAGGAGAATGGAACTGGCCAACGAATCATGAAGTATTATAGTTGAACTTGGACTTGTCTTTGTGAATTGACTGTTTCTTCGGTGCGAATTTTTAAATCTTTCATGCTATACAAAATCAATATGAACCCTTACATTTCCCTTTATTTAATATGGACCGTCCATTATATATATATATATATATATATATTAAGTGTTCTCATTATTTACTTTCATATTTTTCTCTCACAAACCTTCAACAATGTTATAAGTTTCTAGTGGCTTTTCCCAACTTAGCTGCCTCGAACTTGCAATCCAAAGAAAGTGCCAAGCCTTGTTGATGTTAATTGATTTTTTTATTCTCAGGAGAGGACAACTTTCTTATGTCATCCTTTCCCACCGAAGAAGAACTGGAAACTCGTTTGAGGCTAAGGGAGATGAGGTCCGATTCTTCAAGTTCTTGATGATCATTGGCATGGGGATAAACCGCGGTTGTTGCTTCCGATTGTCTTGCTTAACGATGTCGAAGAACTGCATCTGCAGTGCCTTGTAGTCTCTCATTATGCGCTCCAAGTGCATCTTCAGCCTCTCATTCTCCTCCCTCACCTTACCCATCTCTGCTTGGGTTGATTCGAGCTGGTCATCCTATACATTTTTACCCAATATTAGCAGCAAAATAACAAAGATCCGAGGTTGTTAGAGAGGTTAAGGTATTATTTATCACATCAAGTGTTTATATTTCCCATGCTAATTATCGTATAGTTACCTGCTCCGATCCTCTTGCAAGCGACAATGAAGAATCGGGTTCGGAAGGGAAATTTTCGATCTTTGAGTTTGTCAATTGCTGATGGGGAGAAGATGACTTCCAATGACTGTTTTCCTTCCGCGTTAAGTGAAGTTACAACCCACGAAAAGTACACTACCGATTTTCACAAAAAGAAGCTGAGTTACATCGGATAAGATATGACATCGATCCTACGTAGACATAGATTTCACGGGACAAAAGAAAATCGTGGCCGAAAATCGCATTTCATATAATAAAATGATAAGATCGTGATTTTTCAAAGGTGTTTTTGAAATTTTAAAACTTACAAAAATGAGCAGTCAAGATTAGATTGAGGGGAGCTAAGGGTCCAGATTAGATATGTATGGCGTAGAAAAACTCCAAATATGCACGGTAGAATTTGGGTTGTGAATATATATATAAATAACGAGGTCGATTGGAATAAGAATTATTAATTCCACTGGATCAGTTTTGGGAGTGGAGAGAGACTACTGTTTAATGATTAGCTGGGGAAAGTACTTAGCAAAAAAAAAAAACAGATGAGCACTGCTATTTCCTTCGAATTCGGAGACTCCGAATGTGTTTATGGGGCAAAATTGTAATGAAAGAGAAGGTGGAGGGCATTTTATGAACAAGAGACATTCGCAGGATTTCGGAGGCACGGATTTCTTGACAAAACATCATTTCCCGGAAAAGATTAGCTGGGGAGAGCTTCTAGAACTTCTTTTACTCTATTACTAGGGAATGGTGTCGCACGGTGCCGTGACAACAATGAAATTAATATGTTTAGTTATTATTATCTAATGATATTTGCATTGTTATCAAACCCGGTCGGACCGGCCGGTCCGGTTCGCTTAAAAATCGAAAATGCATAAAAAAATCGATGAATCCAAAAAATCGGACGGTTTTTACATGAACCCATTCAAACCGACTAGTTCATGGGTTCAGAAATTTTAGGCGGAATCCGACCCGAACTCCTTGCATCCCGACCCGAAATTGAAGAAATCGAAAATTAAAGCTTCAGAATGCAAAGTCGCAGTGCAGAGTTGAAATCTAGAAAGAAATTGGAAACCCTAGTCGTCTTCTCTTCTTCTTGATCTCGAGTTCATCACTTCCTTATTCAATCTCGAGTTCATCACTTGCTGCTATTCTCAATCTCGAGTTCATCACTTGCTGCTCTTTTTCATCAGTCATCTTCATTCGATCTTCTTACAGCTTTGATTCTTCATCAGCTCATCCACTTTGCGACCGGTCGCTTCTCCGATTCGTCTTCATCAGCTCTTCAAGAGGCAGAGTCGAGTCAGTCAACCCATTTTGGTTCGATCTTCTCCTCTCTCTTCTCCTTTGCTTGTGATACTTGTTGTGAGGATATATGCACTTATGCTGGAAAGCCTGGAATTAAATGTGAAATTTAGCTCTAAATGTTACATACCCTTCAGGACTCAACCATAAGATCTTTCTTTTTCCATGTTCGTGATTAATGTCTCAAAACCCACAAATCAATTCAAATCGGAACCTAAAAGTAGGGAAAATTGAACAAGTAAGCTCGGGATTATACTCTGGGGCATAAGATGAGGAAATTATGTGGAACAATCTTTTCATATAATGTCTTTATTCAATATAATGCACGCAGAAAAAAAACGTAGCATATTTAGTAAATCCTAATGTGAATACAATACTCTAACGACCCTTTAACCTTTTGAAGGTTTGACTTTTACATAAATTTCTCTAAAACGAAACTGATTTAAAAAAGTAAGGTAATGCAATTCTCAATTTGTCAAGCAGCCACATACCCAATCAACGAAGCAGTCACTGTCTTAAAGCCAAAGTAAAAGCACAAGCCACCTTAGACAGTAAAGAGAATAGTTATGCCTCCATAGAAACTTCTTAGCATTAGAACCAGGACAAGGAAAGTCTAAGTTTCGGCACAAATATATCTCAGATGGATATGGAACAAGATATCACGAAGACTAGTATAATAAGCATTTTGATTAATGGCTAAGACACTAATATAAGCTGGTTTTCAAAATCATGAAACCAGAATAAAGGACTGCTAAGCTAAGATGATAGCATGATATGCCTTTCTTATCAGTTTTCAAATTTTCGGGAAAGATTTTCTTTAGAACACATTTGATTGAATAATTCTTGAAACTAGCAATGTAGACATTATTGGTGGCTTGTTGTTGTTGTTGCTGACATTATTGGAAAGATTTTGCATGGTGACTTCTTGTTGCTAAGGCATTGGTGGTTGGTTTTGACAATGTTGCTCTTTATTGGTCTTTACTCTTTCGAGCTATTGCTTAGTTGACTATTTTCATTATACATTGTATATTGTCATTTCATTTTTAGTAGTTATATTCCTCGTACAGATTCGTTGAATTTGAATTTGGAAGATCTTGATATGGATGATGGGTCTGAAGATAATATTGATGGAGGGAATGTCAGTGACCGAGTCCAAGAGAATCCATTGTTTGAAGCTTCTGAAGCACCACATGATGCTGCAGCTGAAGACAATATTTGTGAAAATTATGGTGGAGATTGGAGTGCATGGCATTGCTGATGATATTGACGGATTAGTTAGTCTTTGTTGGGTTTGATTTATCTACTTGTGATGGTGAACTGTGGCTTATCTTTATATTTTTTTCGTTGTTAATTTACGTGTTAGTTGTGTGAAGGTTAGACCGATACTTGTGTGCGGAGGTTGTTGTGGTCTTATGAGTGATAACTCATGTGTTTTATGTTGTTTCCAATCCATTCTATCTCTTCAGGCGATTTCTTTTGACATTGGAAAAGTTTCAACTCTTGACTAATTGGACACTGTCAAATGACTATCAGTTCTTTTCTATGAGTCATTTACAATCAGATGCAAATAATTTTTTCTTATATTTTCTTGGACACATTAATTATTATCTAATATATATTACCATTTTTTTGTATTTTATAAATAAACAAGCGGTCCGACCCATCGAACCCCCGGTTGAACCCATGAACCCATGCCTCGACCGGTTCGATGTCCGGTCAAGTTCTGAGAACATTGGATATTTGTAATTTTTAAGTATGCATGTTCTTTTTTTTTATTTACATCTATCTATCTATACTATAATAAAAAGGGAGGCACCTTGGCTTTTTATTTCTTGAAATTTTATGAAATTACATAATTATTTATTTAAAAAGTAATCAATCAATTAAAAATAAATTTATTTATAATATTTTAGTAATTTAAAATAAATCTTCTCTTTCTTTTTCTTTCCTCTTACACTCTTCTCTCCTTTTCTTTTAACATTTATATCCCCACTCACATCTAAATCTCTATTTCTCTCCTTTCACATGTCTATTTTCCTTATACCTCCTGGCACCCCCATCTTTTTTCCCCTTCATTTCAATCTATTTGAAAAATATATATCAATTTATTTCCACCAAAAAATTGTTTATTTATATTTTTTTCAGTTTGTCCTTGACAACTATTATTTTTCTACTAATAATAATTTATACAAAATTATTAATACATTGATAATGGGTCGGATCTTGATTATATATAGGAGCATGGTGACATTTTTCCGACCCGTGGCGTTTAATCTGATGAAATCCAAGAGCATATAGTTTATTTAAAGATTTTGTGCAATTACGAATAAAATGAATTTACTTTGTAGAACATGATCCAAGGAGATTTATCAAGGACTAATAATCATATAATTTTTTAATAAAAAATTATTGTGTATTAAAAATATAAGTTGCAATCAAGACCATATATATACATGAAAGTAGAATATCATGACATCAATTCGTATAAAATCCTCTAGTTTAACCTGCATTATCGTCCCTTAACTATTTCATATGCCTTTTTAAGTTGTCCAACATGTTTTATATTGTGAATGTAAGAGAAACGATATATTATGATGCTATCTTATTAATTAGTTGGGAGTGTTAAAGATTCGTTAATAGTATAGCTATACGAAATATTTATATAAGATTTATAATTTAAATGGCTATTTCTATATTATAGTTGCTTGTAATGGAAAATATAAGAGTGAAAATGCAACTATCTGAGAAATATTAAAAAGAAATGTGTGAAATGATAATTGCTCCATTTTTCCAATACGTGACCTATTTTAGTTGATTATTACGATAGGTAAGACATGCTAATTCTAAAAACTTTTTGTAGAGTATAAGAAAAATCAAATGAAGGAACCCATACTAAAAGTAATTAAAAGCTTGTGCGAAAATATAAATTGAGAAAACAAGGGACTAGAAATGAAAACAAGGGTCAGATGGCAGCTCATGGTTTACATGGACGAGTTTTAGTCTATTTTTTTAATATTAGAAACAATTCAAAAAGTCATGAATCTTTTTAGAAACAATTCAGAAAGAATTTTTACATTTGACTCATTATATCATGAACTATTTTTATTTAACGTAAAATCAAGAACTTTCAATTATATATCATGTATATCATGCATTCTATATTTCTAATTTTCAAACTGATATGCCATTAGTATTTTAAGTATTCTATCTGATATGACATTTTCACCTTATCAAATATCAAAAAATAAGAAAAAGAGTTAAAAAATATTAAAAATTAAATAAAAAAGTTCCGAAAAATGAAAACAAAGCTTGAGTTCGCATGGGGCTCACTGGGGACGCAGGCCTAGCTGGCGGATCCATCACTTACTACTGCATGAGAATCGGAACAAACTCTTGGGCGCAATTACAATGGTCGAGTGGGAGCTTCGCCAGCAACACTCACTCTACAGAATAAGTTTTTTGTCAATCTCAAAAGAGGTTGGCGACCTCATCCTAAGTAGAGGGGGCCGTCGGCCCTACAATTTTGCCCGAGACTTGATTAACCAAAAAAAAAAATACATACATAATCTGTTTATACTTAATTCCTTTGGCGTTCATCTATATTTTAAAATAAAAAAAAATTCATACGTTTATTGTTACTTTCGAAATCGTTAACCAATAAGAATATTTCTTTTTAAGGAATGAGTTACTCAATCGATAAGAGCTTATTATATAAAAAAGAAAAAGGGGGTAAATATTAGAGCTCATATTTAACTCCTCATATGGGCATGTGTAAATGTCAAGCGAAGGCAAAAGAATTGTCGGGAAAAGGAACATCTACCGGATTTTGTTTGAGCATGATGGAGGTTTGACGTGCTGTGTCGCGCGTGAAGGTGGGGGATGCCGACCTATCAAATTCAATGGGAACATTATCCCACATGTTTATTGACCGTGCGATCAAATGTGCCATTTTTTCAACATCGACGGCTTTGACGCCGCCCCCCAAACCAACTTCTCCCTAGTAAATCTGCCACCCATAAAAGGACAAAGCCAAAATAAAAGCAACAAAATTCCCACCCAGTTTTTTTAAAAAAAAACATTAATTAATATTAATCATCTAAATTCATATATTAATCCTCATTCTTGGATGATTTAGTCAGGATGGATTTGAAAGGCAGGTTCATATCATGATTATGATTATCATCATCTGGTAATGATTGTGTTGATTCATATCCGGTTCATAACATTAATTGATATTAATATCTTAAACAAATTCATTGCTTAATTTTGACATCTAATATCGTTGTGATTAATGCATCTTAGGACATCATCACACTATTCCTTGAATGTTCATTTACTTATTATCATGTGTTGATCTAAGTTTAGCCGGTGATTGTAATACTTTACATTTGATTGATAGAGCAATTTTTGGAGCATTACCATCTTTCCCCTCCTTATTATTTCCACGTCTTCATCAACGTTGCTTCTAAGTCAATGTTCCCGTGGCCCATGAGAGGGACAAGGTTGAGCCCACGGATTCGACCGGCTATTGTGTCACGACTTTTCTAAATTTGAATAGTACACTACCTAGTGGGAGACTGCATGAAAGAATTATTCGGTACAATTTTATTTACAACAATAATATTTACGCACTTGAAGAGTAGATGAAATTTAAATGTTGTCGCAATTGACATAACGATGAATGGAATTATAAACTCGATGACAGTAAGGTTAAATTGATAAAGTACACTCGTTTCACTTCGTGAAGGTAAAAATATATACTCAATGTATATCTACCATTTCAAAATCACAAGTCGAGATATCTCTATTAATAATAATATCGCTCGATCAACTCGAGGTAGTAATATCACAATGCAAAGCGCACGGACTAAAAGTAACGAGTTGTTTGTATGAACTCAACAGATCGACTGGCGAAAAGTGAGAAGCTACCATCATTCCTATAATAAACTTAATCAATATTTTTATTGGGTGATAATGAAAATTCGAATAATTATGAAGGATTGGATTGCAATGAATAAAAATAAAATAGAAAGGAAGAGAAAAGTTTCTAAAAAGAGAAAGGACAAAAGAAAGATTGACAGAAAAGCCAAACAGGAAAAGAGAAAGCGGCAAGAAGCTCTCCCACCTGCCGCGTGAAACATTACAATTACCTGACATTACATCCTCTGCCACAGGACAGAGTCAGCCTTGTCTGTTCTATTGAGTTTTCCACGAAGTTTGAACGATGTGAAACGCACACATTCCTCCCAGACTCCTAAAGCAACGATTCTTGCTTCTTCTTCAATCTGCTGACTACCCCCGGAATCTCCGAGGAGAATTCCGGTCTTCTCCGATCCAATTCCCGCCATGTCGGCTTCGAAACCTCTCCGGACGAGGAGCCTTCCCCTGCCCCTCCTCTGTTCCCTCCTCTGTTTCTTCTCTGTCCTCAGAGGGGAGGATCAGGGGGAGCGCCAAATTCTCCTGAACCTGACCTCCACTCTCGAGTCCTCGAACCCGAACTTGTTCTCCTCCTGGGCCAACAACAAGCCGCTGTGCGAATTCTCAGGAGTCACGTGTAACGTGAATGGATCGGTCCGGGAAATCGATCTCTCCAATCAACAGCTGAGAGGGCTGCTTTCGATAGAATCGGTGTGCAGGCTCCAGTCCCTCGAGAAGCTAGCTCTCGGGTACAATTCACTTCGCGGTTCTGTGTCCACCGAGCTGAGGGACTGCGTCAAGTTACAGTACTTGGACCTGGGCAACAACTTCTTCTCCGGACCCTTCCCGGACATATCCTCTCTCAGCGGATTGCGATACTTGTACTTGAATGGAAGCGGGTTCTCCGGCTCTTTCCCCTGGGTTTCGCTCAGGAACGTGTCCGACCTCGTGGTTCTGAGCATCGGAGACAACCCCTTCGATAAAACTCCATTTCCAAAAGAAATTCTAGGCCTTCTCAATTTGAATTGGATTTACATGTCGAATTGCAGCATCGAAGGGGAAATACCGTCCGCAATTGGAGGCCTGAAGAACCTCGGAAGCTTAGAGCTCTCGGAGAATTACTTGACGGGTGCAATTCCGCCTGAGATTGTGAATCTAGACAATCTGTGGCGGCTTGAGCTCTACGGCAATGGATTGACTGGTAAAATACCAGTTGGTTTTGGGAATTTGACCAAGCTCGAGTACTTCGATGCATCAATGAACAGCCTTGAAGGTGACTTGTCCGAATTGAGATCCTTGGAGAATTTGATTTCTCTACAGCTGTTCATGAACAATTTCTCCGGTGAGGTGCCTCAAGAGCTCGGAGAATTCAAGAAACTTACCAACGTTTCTCTCTACCAGAATAGATTGACAGGTACCCTGCCCCAGAGCCTCGGCTCTTGGGCGGAGTTCATCTACCTTGACGTATCTGAGAATTTCTTGACGGGCCCGATACCACCTGACATGTGCAAGCAGGGGACGATGAAGGAGCTCCTGATGCTCCAGAACAACTTCTCAGATGAGATTCCGGAGAGCTATGCAAGGTGCACGAGCCTGACCCGGTTCCGGGTAAGCAACAACAGCCTCTCAGGCACTGTTCCATCCGGGATCTGGGGCCTCCCGCATGTGAACATTATCGACATTGAATTGAATCAGCTCGTGGGGCCCATTACTTCTGACATAGCAAATGCCAAGGCTTTGGGGGAATTACGAATTGGTAACAATCAGTTGTCTGGTGAATTGCCGCCAGAGATTGCGAAGACCGAGTCTTTAGTCACGATAGACCTGAGGAACAACCGAATCTCGGGCAAAATCCCTGATGCTATCGGGGACTTGAAGAAGCTAAGCACGCTTCATTTGCAGAACAATCTGTTGAGTGGTTCAATTCCTGAGTCAATTGGCTCCTGTGTGAAGCTGAGTGACCTTAATATTGCTCGGAACTCGCTTTCGGGCAAAATTCCATCTTCATTGGGGAACTTGCCGACTCTCTACTCCCTCAACTTGTCTAACAACAGGCTCTCCGGTCAAATCCCATCCTCATTATCCTCTCTTCGACTTAGCCTCCTCGATCTCTCAAACAACCTTCTCTCAGGCCCTATCCCGCAATCCCTCTCCGTCGACGCATACAATGGAAGTTTCGCTGGCAATCCTGGGGTTTGTAGTTCCATCATTGGACTTGGATCCTTCCCAAAGTGTTCCTCAAACTCAGGCATATCGAAAGATGTGATGGCCCTTATAGTTTGCTTCGCCCTAAGTATAGTACTACTGCTTGGCTTGCTTGTAATATTCTTGTACCAGCATAAGAGAGGGAAGTCCCACGAACGGTCATTGAAGGACGGATCATGGGATGTGAGGTCGTTCCATGTGCTGACCTTCACCGAGGATGAGATATTGGACTCAATCAAGCAAGAGAATCTCATCGGGAAGGGCGGATCAGGGAATGTCTATAAGGTTGTCCTTTCGAGTGGGAAAGAACTCGCTGTAAAGCACATATGGAACTCGGCGGAGCCTCTCCAGCCAAAGAAGGTTCAGAGCACAAGCCCAATGCTTGGTGGCAAGCGGGCCCAGAAGTCCCGGGAATTTGATGCTGAGGTCCAAACCTTGAGCTCCATAAGGCATGTCAATGTGGTGAAGTTGTACTGCAGCATCACGAGCGAGGACTCAAGCTTGTTGGTGTACGAGTACCTGCCAAATGGGAGCCTGTGGGACAAGCTCCATACAGGCTCAAAGGCTGGGCAACTTGACTGGAACACAAGGTATGAGATTGGGCTCGGGGCTGCCAGGGGGCTTGAGTACCTCCATCACGGGTGCGAGCAGCCTGTTATCCACAGGGATGTGAAATCGAGCAATATTCTGCTGGACGAGTTCCTCAAGCCCCGAATAGCTGATTTTGGGCTTGCAAAGGTCGTTCAGACCGGTAGAGGTGGAGATTTCACGCGTGTTGTTGCAGGAACACACGGGTACATTGCTCCGGGTAAGTAAATCTCTCGCATTCCCGTTTGCTCTCAAATCTTCTTATGTAATGGCCGGCTTTCACTTTTCTATATTTTGGATGATCAAGTAACTGTAAAATTCTATGAAGCCTCACAAATTCATTCTGTATGGAAAAAAATTATTCACAAGCATAAATTCGATGGGCAGAATATGGATACACTTGCAAGGTAGACGAGAAGAGTGACGTATACAGCTTTGGGGTGGTGTTGATGGAGCTGGTAACTGGAAAGGGGCCTATAGAGCCCGAGTTCGGGGAGAACAAGGACATAGTGAACTGGATCTCAGCCAAGTTGAAGAACAGAGAGAACAGTGTCCTCGACCTGGTGGACCCTAAAATCCCGGGAGTCCTACGAGAAGAGGCAGTGAGGGTGCTGAGAATTGCGGTGATCTGCACGGAGAGGCTGCCCGCTCTGAGGCCTACAATGAGGAGCGTCGTTCAGATGCTGGAGGATGCCGAGCCCTGCATGTTGGGTGAGGTTGTCATCGAGAAAGTTTCGGGAATGAGTAGGGCGAGTTCTGTGAAGGAAAGCAGCGATAGTTGAAGAATTATTCTTGATTCCGAGCAACCTTAAGCTCCGATAGTATGACAGTAATATGGCAGCACGGTATGATAGAACACAACAAGAAGGCTGCAGCAATTGGGACAAGCTGGGAATAGAGAATATCCAGGATCAGGAATTGTTCGTTTTGGCCAGTTTCAAATCAAGAAGAATAGAAATGGTAGGATTCCGGAATCCTGGTGCGGGTAAAAATTTTAAGATATGAATTCGGCATTCATTAGGCCGAACACCAAAGTGGTTGTAAGTTGCAATGTATGTATATGATAGCTTAGAGTTATGGATTCGAAAATAGCTACGATAAATTGTAGCCAAGTCTGCCTGATAATATGTAGTTGCTGCAATGCTAGGCATTTGTAACCAAACATGCAATCGCTGATGTGCGGGATCAGGTAGAGTTAGTTGTACAAGATTGAGGCCTATGCTTGGCCATCGAATTGATGATTATGAAGCTCGTACTGTCGACATATATGAACCTATTTCCAATAAGCAGCAGTCACAAGGCCAAACCGTTCATCCTTTTCTTATACTTGCTATCAGTTACGGGTTTGGGGATGCAACACTATGTCTGTCTAGCTATTTACAGATAGGTTAAATGGCCGAGTTCCAAATCAGATGAAGATCAACAACCGGTTTATACTCGAAGACACAAAAATACATCTTTTCCAGAAAATTCAACAATACACTTATATGTATCACTTACCTCACATTTTGTGAAGAGTCCGTAATTGGAACCCAACCCGTTACTATCAACTATCCCAACGAATCGTGTCGTTTTGAAGCCCATTTGTTTTTGCCCAAAGCTCAAAACTGGACTTCACAATCACATGTCATCCTTTTATCCTGGTGTTTAATGATTCTTCCATAAGCAGACCACATCAGATGGGCTTGGACATAAGAAAGGAAAAAGGATCAGTCTTCCATAAGGAGACCCCTTAGGATGTGAAGTTTTATAAAGCTCAAAAATGAGGTAATTGAAGATGTACTTGTGGGGATGATTAGTGACCCGTACAATAGTAAGTCGGTGTTCTATGGAGATGTGACACATTCAAAACGATCGGTTGCTGTTTTGCTACCCTTGATATGGCCTTCTAACGAACTCCGGTGGAACTTGGGAGTTGGAAGAACATGTACCTTAATTCTAACGAACTCCCGGCTGAAAAACCTGATGAGATCCTCCTGAGGCTGCTTCCCTGAGGATTCATAAGATATCCTTGGAGTGCATATGGGTTCGCAGTTCGATCGTTCGTAATGCCAATTTCATACCCTATAAAAAATAACGCCAGTGATATATATGGATCCAGCTACCAGGGCTCTTCAAATGTTTTTATGGATTAGAGGGAAATATGCAAGTGGAACTATCTACTGTTTTTCCATGAAACGATTGATATGAAAGTTTGTGAAGAAAATACTTGATATGAATTTGATGTCATGATTTGTGCTTAACTCGATAGACTTCTTTTTTGTTATAATATAAGAGGAGGCTCATGAATCTCGTAGAGATTAAAGAAGAATAATAAAAGTCATAAACCAATAAGAATCGAACCCACTGTGTATACCTCCCCAAATAAAAGAATTTCCCATCAGAATCTAAATTTTCATTTGGTTTTACAATCACATTTTATAATTTTAACTCTAACTTTAACTCTATTAACTACACAACAAAAATCAGCAACACAATTATTACTTTTTCCTTTTTCTTCAATTTTTTAACCATCCGATTCAATTTTTAATATTAAATTCTCTCAACTATCAATTACTTTTTTCACAATTCAATAATACAATCATTACTTTTTTTAACTATTCATTACTTTTTCACACTTTTTCTCATAATTCAACATTACACTTATTACAACTCAATTAAAATCAAAACTCAACTCCAAAATCTCCATAATCCTCTCTTTTTGCCAGAGAAAGAATATGCCTCATTGATTATGATTATTAATAAATTCGTATTCTTTGGGACGCGGCATGCCGCAACATGAAAACTAATTATTCATATATCTACTTTAATTATTCTTCGGTTAAAAATGCAAATTGATTTTTCCTCCAATGCCAAAACAGCCAATCACCTGACCCTTCAAATGCTCATCAACCCAATTAAAGTCCTCCTCATCGTCAACCTCTCCATCAAAAAGCATCCCATCTTTGAGCATTTAGTTCCTCTAATATTATATATTATATATTATATATTCCAAGAAAAATAATCCCTCCTAATTTTATTAATATGCAAGAATCTTGTTTATTAAAATATTTGAATATTTGGCGTGATAAATGCGCTACTCATTAAGAAATTAGAATTCAATCACAAAGAAGATCAAAATCTACATGAAGAGACATTGCACACGAAGAAAACGGCTACCAAGGGATCGCCACGTCGAGAGATGCCACAATATCAATTATCAAATCGATCGGTTCTACTTTTTGGGGAGTGGGCATCTTTTGCTTTGCATTTCATCATTGAGAAGATTCCAGCTTTGATTATGGGCTCAGTCAAAGCAATTGGGCTTCCTATTGGGCCGATCCATAGGGCATTGTTAACCGTTTTACCAAACTAATTTCCATCATTCCATCACCTTTTTTTAATCCCCTTTTCATTTCTTTCTAATTTTGCCCTTGGGCTTAGAAAAATGTCACAATAAGCGAAATGGCAAGTGTAATAATTGTAAGGTTAATTGCGTAAAAAAAAAATCCAAACTTACAAATGTGGATTAGTTTAACCGGTTCGGCGCTTGTTCCCCTTAAGCAATGTCTCGAGTTCAGGTCTTGTGAATAAAGAAAATTCACGCCGTGAGAGATTTAATCCTTAGTGGACCGACCCGGCTTAACTGAATTAGTTGAGGGCTAATTGAGCTTTCGAATATCATGGTTAACACCAAAAGAAAATCTAACTTTAATGCCATTTGAAAAATCTATCCCGACTTTTCCTCTGCCATGGCCTGAAGGGATACCAACGACATGAATAATGGAATTGTTTGTACTGATTTTTGTTCTATTCAGAATCGGAAAAATACATATGGTCCATTGTTGATTGTTCAATTCCTCTACACATTTCGAACCAAACAGGACAGTATTCCTACCTATTAATCACCAATCACATATGTTATCATATGTCGGGGTTCGGAGATTTGCTGAGATCCTTTTTGTCATTTAACCTGATGCAAGGCATAGGAATACGAAACGTAATGCAGTAACACATCCCATTTCCTGAAATCAAGAGATTATGTATTTAATTCTTGCAGTGAAATTTCCAGTGTCCATTTATTTCCTTTTCGTTGCCCTTCTAGTAAACCAATGAGCATCCTTATTATGAATAAAAAATAAAGCTCTTCATGCAAATGCTCTGGCTCGGTCAGCATAATGAACAATTTACTTGACCCTTCCACTACCTGATCAAGCAAACTTTTCTAAAGCCATTCACCCACTGATAACTTTTGAAATAATTCTTTTAGGGGAAAAAAAAGCATATATTCACAGCGGTCCAATTTCAGGATAAAGCAGTCCATAATTTTTAAAAAGGGTGACGGGGTATTCATCTCCTATAACTAGTTACTGTACTGTATATCTATCGATGCGTGCTAACGCGAGAAAGACAACAACAGGACATGGGGATCTATGTGCATGAAGACTTGTCTCATGCAAATCTCTCTGTCGTTAAGAAATTCAATATTTTGCTTTAGGAGAAGAGGATCTGATGCAATTGGCTGTGCAGCATGTATACATCTCATCAGTATATTTGAATATATACGGAGCACCGGAGACTTAAAAAGACGACTGTATACGCTATTATTCTCTCTACCCTGGACTCAGTGGGAGTGTAATCGTAAAGCTTACGCAAAAGCGAAAGCCTTCAATGATCGGCGTTCCTTACCGCGAACGGTCGTGAAAAAGAACCAATAATTTCATATTTCGACAGTAACAAGTGATTACATGACTCTAGTGAATAGGGTCGTCTGTAAAGCCACATCTCATGTCGAAGGACTGCTAAAAAATCTCGGTTATTCGTAATCTTCATGATATCACTCTTAACATATTGTGCTGCTTTTTGCATCCAATGATCCCCTCAATCATGCCATTTTATATACTTCTTCTTCTCCTCTCTGCCTCCTCTGCAACTCCACCACCTTACGTTAAACCCTCTCCCTCTCCCTCTCTCTCTCTGTCAAACAAGTACACGAAAATGGCTTCCTCTTCTTCTTGTTCTTCCAAGTCAACTCTTCTCTACCTTGGTTCTGTCCTTCTATGTCTGATGATCCCTTGCTGTTTTTCTCAATCCATGCCCACTTACGACCAATCCCACTTCTTCACTCTCATGAAGGCAAGCTTTCCAGGGAATCCCCTTTCTGACTGGGACCTCAATGGAGGATCAGGAGCCTTCTGCAACTTCACCGGAATCACCTGCAACGGCCTTGGGCAGGTGATCGAGTTCGATGTCACCGGTCGGTCCCTCTCCGGCCAGTTCCCATCTGATATCTGCCCTTACCTGCCCGAGCTGCGGGCGCTCCGTCTTGGCTTTAATAAAATCCGGGGGAGCTTCCTAAGCAGCCTGATGAACTGCTCCCTCCTTGAAGAGCTGAACCTGACCCACATATACCTCCCCGGGCCGGTCCCTGATCTCTCCCCTCTGAAGTCCCTCAGGTGATGCAGAACAATGAGTTTTAGGATCCTGTTTTCGAGATGTTATCTTGTAGTTGTTGTCAGTCTTGGATGGGGATAGTTGTGGCCTGTAAAAATACAGGTTCCGAGTGGATCAATGATTACTTGGATCGAGTTGTTTGTCTCCCTGGACCATTGCTGTGTGATTTTTCCGTATTAAAAGTTTGTACCCTGATGCTTTTCAATCCTGGTCTTTTGTTCTCAGGATCCTCGATATGTCGTACAATCTCTTCAGCGGGGAATTTCCTATTTCAGTCACGAACCTCACCAACCTTGAGGTGCTCAATTTCAACGAGAACGGGGAATTTAAATTATGGGAGATTCCTGAAAACATTTCTCGACTCGGGAAACTGAAGACGATGATACTCACCACTTGCAAGCTCAAAGGGAAGATCCCTCCATCAATTGGAAATATGACATCGCTTGTTGATTTGGAATTGAGCGGGAATTACCTAAGGGGCAAGATTCCTAAAGAGATCGGGAACCTGAGGAACTTGCTGGGGCTCGAGCTCTACTACAATAACCTCGTGGGCAGCATCCCTGAGGAGCTTGGGAACCTGACCGAGCTCCGGGATTTGGACATGTCTGTGAACCAGCTGACTGGGGAAATCCCTGAGTCGATATGCCGGCTTCCTCACCTGGAAGTCCTCCAGCTCTATAACAACAGTCTCTCAGGGGAAATCCCGAGCTCCATTGAGAACTCAACCAGCTTAGTTATCCTGTCTCTCTACATCAACTACCTCTCAGGAGAAGTTCCTAGGAATCTCGGGCAGTACTCGAACATGATCGAGTTGGAGCTGTCGGAGAACCACCTCTCAGGTCCCCTTCCCACTGCAGTCTGCAGGGGAGGCAAGTTGATGTACTTCCTAGTCCTGAAGAACGCGTTCTCTGGCCCAATCCCTTCCAGTTATGCCAACTGCCTGACTCTGTTACGGTTCCGGGTTAGTTATAACCACCTCGAAGGTTCAATACCAGAGGGGATCCTAGGCCTGCCCCATGTCTCGATAATAGATTTGAGTTACAATAATCTGAGCGGCCCGATCTCAAGGACAATTGGGAACGCGAAGAACCTCTCGGAGCTGTTCATGGAAAACAACAACATCTCCGGTGTATTACCTTCTGAAATTTCCAGAGCAACGAATCTTGTGAAGATTGATCTCAGCAGCAACATGCTCACGGGCCCTATTCCTTCAGAGATTGGCACCCTGAGGAAGCTAAACTTGCTCATGCTTCAGAACAACAGGTTCAACTCTTTGATCCCGAGCTCCCTTTCCTCGCTCAAGGCGCTTAACGTTCTTGATGTCTCGAACAACCTTCTTTCTGGGAAAATCCCAGAGAGCCTGTGCGAGCTATTGCCCAACTCCATCAACTTCTCGAACAATCGCCTCTCAGGTCCAGTTCCTCTGTCTCTCATAAGAGGAGGGCTAGTGGAAAGTTTTGCTGGAAA
This sequence comes from Punica granatum, assembly GCF_007655135.1. Taxonomy (NCBI): domain Eukaryota; kingdom Viridiplantae; phylum Streptophyta; class Magnoliopsida; order Myrtales; family Lythraceae; genus Punica; species Punica granatum. The sequence continues at coordinate 9,624,416 of NC_045127.1, read as the reverse complement.
TCCAGGGCTTTGTGTCTCTGTCTACCTCGACTCATCAGACAAGCCATTTCCAGTCTGTCCTCATAATGACCCCCGAAGGAAGCTTAATTCCTTCTGGGCAATCGGAATTTCTGCTGCCATCATTATTCTTGGGGCAGTGTTATTCTTTAAACGGCGGTACAGCAGGGAGAGGGCCATAATGGAGCACGACGAGTCGATGTCTTCATTGTTCTTCTCGTATGACATAAAGAGCTTCCACCGAATAAGTTTCGACCAGAAGGAGATCACTGAGGCGATGATTGACAAGAATATTGTGGGCCGTGGAGGGTCCGGCACCGTCTACAAGATTGAGCTGAGCAGCGGAGAAGTAGTGGCTGTCAAGAAGCTGTCGGGCCAATCAGCCAAGAAAGGTTTCATCTCCGAGGACCACAACCCACACCCGATCCTAGACAAGGGGTTGAAGACTGAGGTGGAGACCTTGGGGAGCATTCGGCACAAGAACATTGTTAAGCTCTACTGCTACTTCTCGAGCTTGGACTGCAGCCTTCTTGTATATGAGTACATGCCCAATGGGAACTTATACGATGCTCTACACAAAGGGTTCGTGCATCTTGACTGGCCTACAAGGCATCGCATCGCGCTTGGGATTGCACAGGGACTGGCATACCTCCACCACGATCTGCTACCGGCCATAATTCACCGAGACATTAAATCAACCAACATTTTGCTCAACGTGAATTATCAGCCGAAAGTTGCAGATTTTGGGATTGCCAAGGTCCTCCGAGCACGAGGAGGCAAGGACTCGACCACCACTGTCATTGCAGGGACGTACGGCTACCTCGCACCAGGTAAATTTTCCGTCTCTCTTCCGAATATTAACTATTTCTCAGGTGGTGTTAGGTGAAGTTGGAATGAGTTTATTTCAATCACTGATTAGTAAATGTTGATCTGATGTATATCAATTGGTTTGGATACGCACTGTACATACCACATAGCTTCTGCTTAATTATCATTATAACTGATTAATTTGATCAATCTTGCTGATAACCGGGAACAGAGTATGCGTACTCATCCAAAGCAACAACCAAGTGCGATGTCTACAGCTTCGGAGTTGTCCTAATGGAGCTGGTGACCGGGAAGAAGCCGGTGGAGACCGAGTTTGGCGAGAGTAAGAACATAATATACTGGATCTCCTCCAAGGTGGACAGCAAGGAAGGGACCATGGAGGTTCTTGACAAGCGATTGTCAGGCTCGTTCAAGGACGAGATGGTTCAGGTGCTCCGCATTGCCGTAATGTGCACCTACGCCAACCCCGCCCTTCGCCCGACGATGAATGAAGTCGTCCAGCAGCTGATCGAGGCCGACCCCGACAGGTTCGAGTTGACCAAGTCGTCGAGCAAAACCAAGGAGTTGCCGAGCCCCAAGAAAACGAAGAAACCACCCGAGGTGTGATCGAAACAAGGAGTTCACGGGGGGTTTCTGGCGAAGGGACGTCATAATCTAGCGTCTAATACTATACTAATACTATACGAATACTATATTCTGTAGACAAGTACGGTCTCCATAAAATTATTGGGAGACTTCCATAAAGCGGCTTGTAGATTCTGCCTCAACTAGAAAATTTTCCCTTTTTCTTTTATAATTTTGTATTTCCTCTTGGCCCATGTAAAATAGTGAAGAATTTTAATTGACTACGACTGCTTTGTTATAACGCGAGACATCTATTTAAGATTTAAGCCGTTGGATGAACATTTTGTAATAGGATCCACTTCACAAAAGAATGAATTTTATGGTAGGCATACAAGGATGTAGAAAGTTTGTTTTTTTTTTTTTAATATTGGCATAATATACACACACTTCATATAAGTATTACCCAAAAAATGAATGAAATCATCATCGTGCTATAGTTTTCAGAGTTTTTGTTTTTTCTTCTTTTTATCATATTCCCTTTATTTTTTGAGAAAGTGAAAAAAGGAACCAAAAAAAAAGAAGATCAAATGGAAAGCAAAGTACACTGAAGAAAGTGGGGAAGCTCTCTGATTTGGAAGATGCTTCTTCTCTTGCATCAAAGTGGGTTCTTTGATTCTGATTATATAATTGAGGCATAATTTTTCATATGTGGAGGACCCCCTCGAGCACAATACATTGGAAGAATTTGTTTTATTTTCCTATCATATCACAAAATATTTTCGACATATTAGCAAAGACTAATTCTCGTTCAGGCATCGGTTTATCCCAGTCACGAAGTGCTGTTTTGATGTTGCAATTAAAATCCACCCATTGTCAATTCAATTTGACAACTATATCATATCTCGTACTTATATTAATGGGATTTCTATTAAAAAAAAGAAGAGAAAATATTGATGAGTGAGAGCACCTTTGTCTCCATTTTAGTTAGGGACGACAGCAGAGAAAGCAGAGAGAACGTTATTATTAATTTTTTGCCCTCAATTATATATGTTTTGTCTTTTCAAGTGGGGTTTCTATTCATTCTTGGTAAATTAAATTCAACCCAAGTTTTGATTGCTTTGTAATGGAAAGAAGGAACCAAGCTTGTTTCACCATAGAGAGTGAATCGATCATCCTCCACTTTGCGAATTGAGGGCCCTCTTCCCCCCCCAACCCCAAATACCTACTAGTGATCAAATTGATGGGATTCTTTGTGTTGGTTTAAGCCATAGAGAATCTTCCCTTTGTCCACATCCTTTCGAGTCCGATAGAGCCACCTGCATAATTCCCCAATATATCCGTACCCTAGCCAGTCATCTTTCTGATTCGGGGCAGGTTCATAGTTTTCCATTTTTCTTGTATCGAAAGAACACACAAGAAATTAGAACCAACCCAGATAAATACTCCTCATTGTATAACTCAAAACACAGCCGAATCGACATATATGAGAGATGGAGATGTCTAGCTATAGTGAAGACGATACTTACGACTTAGGGCGATTTTGCAGTGTTCATTTATGGAGTACTGAATAATTCATGACGAGAATCATGACTGCAGTCGCACGTGTGGGCACGGCGAACTTGGGAAATTCTTGTTGGCACTTGCATGTATTTGTCCCTAAAGCTTTTAGAAGTGGGCTTGCGGGTCCTCCATCATTGAAGCATAAGATTCACGAAGGGCAAAGGAAATAAAATATATATGGCTTTTTAGCATGGTGGAGAAGCCATAAAGAAAAGTGAGGAAACCTTTGATCAAAGAGAACAAATTATCCACTAAAGGGGACTGGGTAATGCTTCAAGGACAGGTTTGTCATCCATTTGTACAAAAATCAAAAGAAAAGGAAGGGGTCAATTTTGTTAAGGCTAAAATAATTCGAACTTCCCGTAGCACTCGACTGATCATCATTCATCATATGTGCAGACACAATGTATTTGTAGTATATTATCGCGTCCATGCCTTATAGCGTCCTGCTCTATCCATATTGGCATAAATGTTCTCCAACAGACGGAAAAATTTCAATCATGAAGGTCAACCATCAGTCACTTTCATGATCTTATTCATCTTCCACCCACACTTTAGAGAGAATCAGTCCTTCACTCCATCAATCAGAAACACGAGGATGAGTTCGAACAATAGGAAGCCCGAGAGTGCAAGCATCGCCTTCGGAGTCCAACTACAGAAATGCACAGATTATGACATGTTCTGGAAGTCACATGAGATCGCGTCCTGGCTCCATCAGCTGGAGATGGCTATGTTTTGACAGGAGATTCCAAGGGAATGGAGGCTCCAAAGGGACATTGTGGGAGAGAAGGATAAGCATAAATGAGCATATTAGAGCAATACAAAGATGGGGATAATGATTGCAAGTTCAACTAAGTAAAGTGGTGCAATATATATTATAAATGGAAGGAGGAAAAGGAAATTATCATTAAAGCTACTACTGATTTACTGTTCAAGTAATGAATATAAATTATTTCTCTTGTTATAGTCACAGTTCCAAATTTAGTGGTGCACTAGGAGAGGTGAGTAATGATGCTGATTTCCATGGAGCCATGAACAAAAACCTAGTGGAATACCAGAAATCAGATGTAGCAAATTGCAATGCTATAGCTACTGTCAGCAATGGCAATGTAACATCGAAGGAGTAGACAGTCGAGCAAACTTCAATGGCATTGGGGGCTTCCATATTTGTTGTGAAAGGACGGAGTCTAGAGGACAAAATCTTCCACAGAAAAACTCAACGGTCTTATATATGTTGAGACTGACAGACTTCAGTGTAAATAAGGGTCTTGGCGCGCTTGTTCAGGATATTGGACAATAGACATTCCACCCGTTCTTATCAATGTAAATTATGGATCCTAGTATCGAAAGGTGCTTGTGATTAGAGTGGTCTAACTTATCTTGTTTATTGGGGATGCAGTGAATGAGTTTTTGAAGTAAAAGGTGTGCTTGCAATGGGGTGGTAAGATTAGGCTGGGCAGAAAACTCATGGAGGAATCGACAGGTATGTGCATAGTGGGCTGGTCATAGGTGTTCTGCTTCAAGCAGGGGAAAGAATTACATATGCTCTCCTTTGATCATTACATAATGTAGAAGTTTAGAATTATTAGTAAACTATGAATCAGTGAATTCGGGATATCATCAAAAGCAGCCTTGGCCTTTGCAGTTGCTGAAGGGACCGGAATCCTAATCAGGAAATCCAACCAGACAGAAATGGTCGACGGCCTAGGATCAGAAACATTGTAACCTCGGTCCTGAATGAGGTGCAGCTCCTGTATTCAATCAAATATATCAATCCCGAGATGCAAGGGATCCATGGATTCCTGAGAAAGGATGATTTACAGAGGAAACAGAGCCAATCAACGGCTTTGGAGTTGGTCAGGCACCTAACTGATGTTGCTTTTCTCATTGAGGACGCTCTTGATGAATTTAGACTGCATTTTGAACATGGTTTCAGCTGAGGATAGAGGCCATTCTTGACAGAGTATACCACTTTTCTGATAACTCGGAACCTGCCGCCGAATCTCTTTCAGTATCAAATATATCGAGACCAGAGTTGGTCAAATCATTAAAGGCAATGGGAGATTCCATGACCAAATTTATTCCCCGTAATGTGTTCGAACTGCTAGAATTCCTAGGAACATGCCTTGGGATAGCACCTCAGACAAAGCTAGCCTAGTGGCATCGACCAGCCTAAGTAAGAACCCACCGAATTGCTAGTACTGCAAACTGCCTGCTATAAGGAATTCCGTTGCTAGGAAATGGGGGGTTGGGGAAAATTGCATGAGCAAATTAGGTCTTCAGTTTCTTACTGTCGAGAGGCTCTTCCTGATACAGTTGTGGCCCATAGTTTCTAAGTCTTCCGACGTAGGAGAGCTGGTCAGGGATATGATTTGGCAGGTCAACATGGCTATCAACACGATAATTCCAAGATGGATTTAGGCAATTTGAGCGATGAACGTTCCTGGATTAAGGGACTGCTGCGTAGCTGACACTTAATTGTATTGGACAATTTACTGGGACAGGGGTTCATCGGATGCAGTCCGCTGAGCATTGCCTGGGACTACTCCAGGATCCGAGAAATGCTCGCAACCTTAACACTGGTGTAGCACTGAACCCCAACACATGACAGTCAATATGTAGCATCTACAAGTCCAAGGAGCTGAGAACGTATAGATTATCTGATATTTTGCGCAGATTCCACAGAAATGTCGAGTGTCGCTTGGTATTTATACTTTACAGAGCTGAGAACGCGTCAATTTTCTGATGTGCCTGAGAAGTACGAAAGCTCGAATGGTTCCTACAATATCTATTAGAAAGACATACAGGTCGGGTTGCGTATCCATTGGATATGTACTTTCCGAGCCCTCGATAGATATGTTTTTGTATTTTCGAATTAAATGGGGAAGTGCATATAAAGCTGCTTTGCTTTGTTGTTTTGCATCTTAATGCGTTTCCATTAGAAGTTACCTGGAAGAAAAGTTCTCTCAACTCAGTCTTGGACGATAAAATTTTAAATGATTATGTCTCGTACTTACGTGATGAGAAAGAATTAATAATTTAATGAAAAATAATTATGATAATTATCCGAGTGATTAGCAATAATTTTTTTATTTCATGCATTTAATTGACACTTCTTTCCGTCACGTGACGAGATAGGATCACTCGATAACTTCTCTTCTTCCGCATTTTGTTTCCGGGAGAAATTGTTCCACTTTCCAAATTACAGTCAAAATAGCTGTTATTACAAAAAAGACCCCAGCATTTGTTCATGATTTCTAATAATGGCCCTGCCCCATCGCCTCGTTGCCCAGCAGCAGGGCCGACCTTGGCCAGCGTAGGTGGAGCTAAGTCGCATCGCCCGGGTCAGTCACCCACTTCAACGTGGTCCGACGCCGACGAACCACCTTGAATAAGTTTGCACACATCGGAAATAGTCTCCGATCAATAATAACTGAAAATAAGGGGAACATTTTACATATGTATGTGGTTTTGTTGCACACGCGAATAGCTATTTCTTTTGGGCGAAAGAAAAATAGCTATTTACTTGTACTAAAAATTTCCTTTTCCTTTCGACTCTTACCGGAACTATGAAGTACATCTTGCACGACATTTTTCCCAAAGAAATATAATAAGGATAAATTTCAAGGGCACATTTATAGATTCGTCAAGTAACACTGACATTGTATTATTAAAAGAGTTAATATGCGTAAAAAAGCTCGACAGTTGTAGTCAATTTCAAATCTGTTTGAACGTTCAATTATAGCGTAGAATGACTATCATTTCAAATGTTTGCTAAAAAGGGTTTGTTGACAAATATTTTTTCTTCATCTACTTTTCTTGACCCTTGTTCAATTCGCGTCTTTGAAAGGTTACAATAGTTCAAAGTTGGCACCCTATAGCCTCTTCCATGGTCACTGTTGATGTCAAAAGTCTCTGGACTCATTGTTTTATATATATATATGTATGTATGTATGTATGTATGTGTGTATGTATGTATCCAATTAGACTATGATGAGTAATCTGATAGCTCTTTTTATTGGATACAGTGGTAAATTATTTTATCATGCTTAAAATAATATAGTAGTTTTTCTTTATACTTATGCAGTTTTGAGCCACTGGAACGCCCGAAAGAAAGCGTAAAGTCCATAGAAAATCAACAGAGGTCCATACTGGCAAAGATTGCAAATTATTATAGGTTTATTTCGGCAACAATTCAAAGGTTGAGATGTATATATTTGAAATTAATTGCAAATGTTAGGCCTTTTTACGCAATTAACCCTTTTAAGATGAGACATCGACGTCCCTATTTCAAGAATCGTGATACTATTTTTAAAAGTTTACAGAGGGTATTGATGTTGATATCTTAAAATATAGGGAAGTCCTAATTCAAGGTAGCCTTTCTTCCTTATTCTTGGTGGAATACCTTGAATTTATACAATCTTCATCCTAGTATACATTATGAACAAGTCATTAATCAGTGTCAAAATCAAACCCTTAAGATAAGAAACCACAACTCTTTTGTAATTAAGAGGATTAGTTGAGAAACATAGCTTATGATACATAATCAAGTAATATATATATATATAGATAAACATAATCAAGTAACTTTAACGCTAGATGTAACAAAACTATTTGACGACAATGATAACAGAAACAAAAAATAAACCGAATGAACGAGCTATGGGCATATTACAATTGAAGTTCGCTGAGATCAAGAAACAACAATATAGCTAGGGATATGGGGTTGGTCATGTCGACACAAGAGCAACCACGAGAAATTATACATCGTGATGGATAACCAAGAAGCAATCGTGCACTGAGAAGGAATGAGAGCCTTTCCGACCTTATAAATTCGCACAAGAGGCACTCTCCTCTTCTCAAAGGAAACGATAGTTTACACGGAACAAGAACCTTTGATGAATGCTGAAAAATGAAAAATAAGTACCTCTTAAGTGGGCCTCTTCTATATGGCACGTGATGAGTCGACTCCATCCCATTGCAAGTAACAAATGATCAACAATTATACAAAAGAAGTTGATAATGACTGATTAATTAGAGGGAGATCTATTACTTGAGCATATGATATTTGCTCCAATATTGTGGAATTGTAATTAACTTGTCAATGAAAATAGTTTGCAAAGGATTATATAATGTCGTTTTGTAGGGAAACAAAATATAAATTATATTGCTTAAAAAGAAGATTTTTCTGAATAAATACTCGTTAAAAAAAAAATCCTCCCATGGCTGCAGCATTTCCTGGTAATAACATAAGAAAAAGACATGTCATGGTAAAGACCATCAGTAATACAATAAGATCTAGTAAAATAGTGAAGATGTTTTTTCCTTTTTCTTACTTTTAAGAAGTCGCTCAGCCCCATCGTTGCATGGTTATGTACTTTTAGTTAATATTTTAAATAAATATATTGTGAATAGTTTTGATACTTAACTATATATGAAATGCAACTATAAAATTAAAAATTCATTTATATATATAGGAGATAAAAGTAAAATTTTGAAGAAAGGACATTCCACGTTTACAATGTCTAATGAGTGGTAGAGGCATGTTTACTCTAAATTTGTCCAGGATGATGATCATTGATATGTAATGTTCGTATCTAAAACTAATTCTGGCAAAAAGGAAATAAAACTAACTTAAAAGTTTGGGTATCAAATGGGTGGCATGAGTATTTTCTAGCATGTAATGTTCTTTGTAATGATAATATTTATATAGATAAAATATTAGCAATAGTAACGATAGAACACGGAGTTGAATGATCATAATAAATCAATAAATGAAACCTTAGAATTGAAAGTGCAATAAAAAATCTCATAAAGTAGAACCACGGACTATTTCTTATGATCAAATATATCATAATACATATCAGAATTTAGGAACCTAAAACTACATATTGTTGTTTTGTTTTATAACAATGATCGGCCCTAGATTTTTTGGTAAGAATACTCCATTTTTTTCAAGTGTCCACCACCTGATATTGAAAGTTCAATGAGTAATCTATATTCGAGTTGGATCGGCTCACTTTTCAATTAGTAATAAATTCAGGATTTTTTGGAATTTGAAGTGAATATTAATTAGGATCTTTTGAATTTGAAAGAGTTAGATAGATAGGAAGGAAAATGCATATGTGAGTGCGAATCAATTCACCATTCCAATGAGAAGTTCTTAATTAATTTTTTTATTACGATGGCAAGTTTTTAATCGTTTATTTTTCTTTGGGTGAAATAGGGAAATGGAGAATTTGAAGCTGGTTATGGAGTAGATAGCTAAGAGCTTGACACATGGTATCATTTTATTAATTCTGGGATGACACATGACATGGTCTTATTGAATCTGCCTTTTTGTTTCACTATTTTTTTTTTGCTAGGTAAAAAATAATTCATTAATGAAGAGTGTCGGTTACAGAATGTCTAAGGTCAGGATATCCTTGAAAATAACAGAGCGAAGGAAAATTTGACTTTGAGCCGTATTGGCTCAAGTCGTGTGCAAGGACATTTTCCGACCTTGGAATCCAAGAACATGTCCAACTAGAAAAGAAATTAAGAGCTGAGATAATATCAACTATTATGCTTCTAATCTCCCAAGGAGAGTTACAAGGGCGCAAAATGGCGTCCACTAGTTGTAGGGCATCGCTTCAAAGCCAAATCTTTGTCGATCCATTTTTTCCAGCAATGGAGAGCACAAGGAGGGCTGCTTTAGCTTCCGCTTGAAGTGGCTTTTCTTCATTCGAGACCTGGAACCATGATAGTATTGGAGGATCATTTTGTTTCACTATTATATAATATATAGATTCTGGCCAAAAAAAAAAGAAATAAAACTAACTTAAAAGTTTGGCGATTAAATTGGTGACATGAGTATTTTATAGCATCTAATATTCTTTGTTTTGATAATATTTATATAGATAAAATATTAGCAAATAGTAAAGATAAAACATAGAGTTGAATGATCATAATAAATCACAAATGAAACCTGAGAATTGAAAGTGCCATCAAACATCTCATTACTTCATCCATTTCACTCGATAAAATAGAACCATGGACTATTTCTTATGATCAAATATATCATAGTACATATCAGAATTTAGGAACCTGAAACTAAATATTGTTGTTATTTTTTTATAACAATGATCCACCCTAGATTTTTTGGTAAGAACGCTCCATTTTTTTTTCAAGTGTCCACCACTTAATATTGAAAGTTCAATGAGCAATCTATATTCGAGTTGGGTCGGCTCACTTCTCAATTAGTAATATATTTAGGACTTTTGGGATTTTGAAGTAAATATTAATTAGGATCTTTTGAATTTGAAAAGTTAGATGGATAGGAAGGAGGATAAATGTATGACTGCGAAACGATTCACCATTCTAGTGAGAAGTTTTTAATTAATTTTTTTTATTGTGATAGCAAAGTTCTTAATTAATTGTTTATTTTTCTTTGGGTGAAATGGGGGAACAGAGAGTTTGAAACTTGTTATGCAATATAGAGTTAAGAGCTTGAGACATAGCACCATTTATTAATTATGGAATGACACATAACACAGTCTTGTTGAATATGCTTTTTTGTTTCGCTGTTACATGTTATATATAGATTTTTATGTGGTTATTAAAACTGACACCATTAAAGCCAAGAGTTAACAATGCTTATGTACGACGGAGATTTAATATAAATTATAAAAAGGCCGACATGCATTGAAAATTTAGTATCAGGATAATGTAATAAAACATTCACGACACTTTTTGGCAAAATAAAGAAAAATGATAACTTTCACGATATGAGTTCCTATGATCTTTCTAAGTAACTATTAATTATTTCGCCCAAAAAAGTAACTATTAATTGTGGGTCATTGAATATCCAATTCAGAATATATATATATATATATATATATATATTAATTATAAGTCATTAATTAATGAGAAATTCTTTGGTAATCCTACATCAGAATTCTCCCTTTCATAAAATGAGGCATCCTAGGCAAACCCTCAATCGTAGTCAATCGTCCCTTTGAGTCTCTCCATTAATATCTACCAATATATTTCTTTCAAATTTACATTCATAATGTTGTTTACAAATTTTATAATCTATTTATTTATTGGATATACGCATGAAGATTATGTATTTCATTTTTTATTATTATTATAAAGTTCATAAATACAACAACATCAACAATATTATGCTAATGTTGGTGCAATGCACGGAGTAAGTTACTGGTTAAATTGCAATAAACACGAGAAAGAATTTTAACTACTTAAGTAATACTATAATTGTAATTATTTTAATTAAATTGATTTTGTGGATTCTTATTCACCACATCATCATAAAGTAAGATCATTCAAGATTTTGTCATCATTAATAGCTGTTATCCAAATTCAAACCAATTAATCCTATACCGACAAATGATCAGATCATAGAATGCCCCAGTCTGGTCTCAAAATTTGGTATCCCCAAATGGTATTTTTGATGTTCTCGTACCCTTCTTACGCATTTATTTTCAATGAGAAAATTTTACAAAAAAGTGGCTAAGGTCCAAATTATATGTGGGAAAAAAGTTCAGCAGCAATATCTGCATCTAGAGCATGCCACTTTTGGAATTTTTTTTCCAGACACAGATAAAAAACCTAAATTTCAAAAAATGTTAAGTTATACCAAATCTCAACGTCAATGATCCATCTCGAACCACTGGTTCAACCTTAAGATTAGGCTTAATATAGATAAGAAAAGAAGCTACGGTTTTCTATTTTTTGGGGTGAAGAGGTAATTCAAGAAGAGAAGCTACATTAACATCCAAATTTCTTAATAAGCAAATGATCGAACACAATAGAAAGTAATCGCATATAAACCAAATTTCTTAATACAAAGCATAATTCAATCAACTAATCATTAATTCTATAAGAGTATGTGATATCGAGGAGGGGAGTGAGTAGACATGCAAGTATGATTTATCATATACGGTGGTAGATTATATGATCCAACAGCCAAAACCAATAATAATCGATCTAAACCAATAAGAGTGGTGAATCTTTTCAATTGATACGTAAATCGTACTTTCTGTAATTATTTTTGTAAATGAATAATATGAAATTGGTTACATTGTAGGCAAAACAACTAAAACAACTTTATTTTACCCTCGTTACCCTCGTTAGTAGTGTTCCGAATTAGATTGTATGTTCTACACTGCAACAGACTTCTCGTCCAGTTAGGAATTCTCGGAGAAAAATAGTCAGGAACGTCGAGTTTCACTAATTAATAAAATCCGCTTAATGTATACCGTTACTCTAACTTCGGGCCGACTTCGGGGCACGCGAGATATCATCGAGATGAAAAGATGGGAAAAAAAATGGTCGACCAAGGAGGTTTGTTACAAGAAAATAAATAACATGGGGGGAAGTACTAATATATCATCATCGTCATCATTGATGAGTGCAATAATAAACCCTTTTTTAGCCTAACCCAATGGCACCGATGCCTTCCACCCGGGCAACCGGGCAAACGACGCAATGAATATGGACGAAACGGCACATGAACAGACGAAAATGGCTTCCTCCTTCTTCTTCCCCTCCTCCTCCTCCACCTCCTCCCCCAAATCCCCCAATGCAGCTTCCACCCCGACGCTCCCATTCCACCCAAATGCAGCATCAGTGAGCAGACTTCCTCCCCCTTCACCAATGGAGCTCGTGGACCCCGCAAATCGAGAAACCCCTGCCCGGGAGAAGCCGACAGGCGCCGCCGCTTCCGCAGGGCGAGAGTTGTGGCGGGCGCAGTTTTTTCTCATGGGGGAAGAAGCAAGAGCCCCCCTGAGCTCGGTCTTGTAAATCGGAGGAGCTCGTCGCCGACAATGTAGCTCGTTTTTCTTTGTGGGCAGACAGGATGGAGCCAGGCATAATCTCGTGTACAAATTTCACCCCCCCTCTTCTCCCTCTCTTACCTTCCTCATTCTCGGTGGGTTTCACCTTCTTAGCTTCTTTTTTCTCTTCTTCTTCATCTTCCCCCCTTTTGCTGCTGCTGTTGTATATACTAGAGATTCTCAAAAGGATGATGACCAGGAGGATACAACCCGTCAACAGTAGGAGGCATTTTGGGTATGGCGTTTACAGTATCAAATGTATCTATTTTTGGAGGTGCTTAGTTCGTGGGTTTTAGGGTCTTTTAACTTTTTAGCTTCTCTTCTGTGGCGACCTTGTATGCTCCGAACATGTCTCCTTTTTTGTTTTTTTTCCCCCCGGAACATTGATTTCATTGGATAGATTTATCAATGAATAGGTACTTTTCTTTTCAGAGTTTCTTACATTAACTTTTCGGCGTTTCGTCCGTGCCGGTAAAGCGATGAGAAGGAAAACCATTTGATTTTCTGGGTTGCAGCTGAACCTAAAAGATGTGCAAAGAAAGGAAACCTGAATGTGTTTGGTTGCTCGACATTGACTTAGGATTGCAGGTGGAGTTTCATGATATGGTTTGGTTTGTGGAGGAATCTGCAATTCGGGTTCATTTATACCTTAATTAAGTGTCGTCATTGGAGTTTTGATCGTGTAGGGACTCTCATTTAATGCAGTTGCTAATCTTGATCAAGGAAAGAAGTCTTTAGTATGTGGATAATTTGGTGGGTGTACATGCAAGGTTTCGAACTCAAAGAAGTTACATTCGTTATCATGTTTCCTGTTTCTGCTTTGAGATGGCAATGTTGCTTTGCTGTTGAGCTGTGTCTTCCTGGCCGGATCTAAATGGAATTGCCTGCATTTAACACTGTTTTATGGAGATTAATGTCAAGGTCACGTGGAGGGTGAAAGTTTCTCCCTTCTTCAGGACAGGAAAGGTCAAAGCAAATGGCAGTTGTATGTGATGTGGTGTTCAGGTCTGTTCTCTAACATGTTGCTTTTGTCAATGAGGTATGAGTACTGGAAACTATATCAGATTTAGATCATGCATGAACTTTGTGCACTTGATTAAATGAGTTATGAGTAACTGAAACTTTATCAGACACAGATAACATATGAGAATGATATGCATTACATGCATCTAGTAGACTGCTGCTGCCACGTATTTACAAGAGACTGTTATTCGTTACGGTTCATGCAGATTTGCTGACATGTCTTAAGGTAAAGTTTTGTGATTGTATTGCTGCTTGACCATGTGGCATTGTGAACTTTGATTGCCTTGTCTAATTTTGGAAACAAATTAGGTTAATGTGCGGTTATGCAATTAAAATCTTCAATCATAAAGGTATTCCCATTCAATAATCCTGAAATTTACCATTTCTAGTTTCTAAGAATTCCATAGATGATACTTGTATAACGGTCATCACATAGAATGCCCAGTTAGATGTCATTGTGTTGGTGATGACTTTTGGAAATCTACAAAGGCAAGATCTTATTCACCTGAGTCCTCTTTTTTTACATAATCGGTGTGTGAACTTAGGTAGGATCTGGCTATCTTAAGACTTTTCAGTGGATGCTGGCAGCGGTTGTCCTTGAAGTTTCTCATCGGATCCTTAATTCCCATAAAAATGTTTTCTAATCGCCATAGCTAGTTCTTCAGTTGCTGCATTACTTACCATTTCCTTTGAAATTTTGACCCGAAGGTTGCCCAGCTCAAAGCCGTATCAAGTTTCCATGTCAAGATGTTAGTGATTTCCTAGATGTTTGAACATTTTGAAAAGACAAGCTGATTTGAATCTCACCTTGATTCTGTAGCAGGCAATGGCCTCTTTTTTATGGCCTTCATCGAAAGTGTTCCATTACTGGGTGACTCCTTGTTTAAATGATCTGCAAGTCTAACAGATGCGGCGAAACCGAGCTATTCTGGTCTTTCTTCTCACTTATTGGGATAGATTCATAGGCTTCACTGTTGTCATGGCTAGGGGGCTAAAGATCTTCTTGACCTATCCCTATTAGAATTGAGGCCACTATATTGATCAAAAGTTGAACTATTGATCCATTATTCTTTGATGTTGCCTTGTCCTTTCCCGACTTTATTTGTCTGCCTGTCTCTGTGCCAGAGCTGATGCCATTATCCTTTGATTTCTTGATTTACTTTGTGCATCAGGCACTTGTATTATCTATCGAAATGGATGACCAATGGCAGAACTTTGGATAATCAGATTTGATTATTCTTACCTTGGAAAATTGTCTCAAACAGTTTTCCGCTCTTGACTAATGGAATCACTGCATTGCCGTCTTCCATTCTGATGACAGAAATAACCCATTTGGATTCGATTTCCAAATTATTATTGGAGTTTGAAAGGAAACAACGATCAAAGAGAAAATTCTCCGATTCACATCCAAAGCAAATCAATGCTGGAAACGGGACACTTTCTCCTATCCCTGCAATCAGACTCTGTTTCATCTTTTGGATGTTACCATTTTCCTGTGAAAGACGATCTATTCCGTTCTTTGTATATTCCCCTTTTTTTCTTATCGTTGAGATTGCAGATGCTATTATGCTTGCAGACATTATCGTGTTGCTGCTGTTCCTTGGTATGCACATTAATACAGGGTTGTATGCAGTCTTTAAAGCCGAGCAGCCCTAACATGCTACAGCAGTACGTTTATTAGTTCGATAGATAACTAGTAAAAGACTCCTTTGCTCTTTATGGTCAATTGGTCTCCATATCAAAGTCATTGCTTATTATGTAGCTTTTTCCTTCCATATCAAATATGGAGTCAATTCCAAGCTTCAACCTCGCATATTTCACGGGAAAAGGAGAAGCTCGGCCTCAGATCGGGGAGCCAGGATAAATGAGGGAGTTGGGTCAGTACCTGTCATCTTTCAATTTCCGCACAGCTTACTCGTCCTCAGTTGTTTTCAGCAAGCTGTTTGGTTCCCCGAAAATGGTCCCGGTCTTTCTGTATTCTTGCATGAGTTTCAAGATGGAGAGTTCCTCCATGGCTTACGATCATGAACCTCGCCTTTTTTTTTTTCCTTCAAACTGCATTGTCATGACTCGATATTGGCCTTGATCATACTTTTGTTGATCCTTAGCGATAAGTGAATCAGAGTCCTAATGAAGGCTCCAAACGTAAAGATGCCCGCAAGAGCCATACGACCGTATTTTCTTTCTGCAGACCATCCAATTGCATTGCTTGTTCTTTTGGACAACAAATGGCAGTAGATTTTGAGAACTGTGGGCCCCCTTCATTGCCTTCCCTATTGACTCAGCCTAACCTCCCACTGGTTTAATATTAATTCGGCTCGTGATGCACTTGCACATCGAGCAAGGGCGAGAGTCGAATTTGATGCACAAATAATTTATCGGTCAGTAGTTTCGGCACTCGGCAGTGAACCCAACAGGCGAAACAAGCAAAGCGTTTCTCAAGCTGCGGCTCGTCATCTCAGCGGAATAATACTTCGAATGAAGAAATTGGAAAAGGAAAATAACAATTGATGAAAACTAGGAAAAAGATGAAAGAATCGGTTGTCTCCGACAATGATTTTGATTTTTTGCTTTGTCCAGCTTTGGGCTGGGCCCTGGGGAGGTCTTCCCACGTCAGGCTGGGCCCACTTTGATTAAAACGTGGAAACCGCTCCATGATGATTGCCCAACTTCCCTTCCGCAGCACTCGTAAATTCAAAATGAGTACGGAATGACGATACTGCCCCCCCCGAAGATTGATCCGTTCATCCTGACCGTTAGTCGGGACGGAAGGAACAATGGTGAACTCGTAAATAGATACCGAACCCGAGCCCCTTTCTATCTCCGCACTCAAAAAATCAAAATTTGGGCGGGCAACTAACCACGGTTAAGTTAAACTACAACCGGCCGGCTCCACCTCTCTCTCTCTCTCCTCTCTTCTCTGGCATACTAACCGTGGTTAATTAAATCCACCAGATAAATTATTAATTTTTTTTTGGGGAGCCCTTAAAAAAAAAAAAAAAAAAAAGAACAACTGGCCTCTTCTCCTGGCTATATATACAGAGCCTCTGGTTTCGCCTGATCCGCACCCTCATCGCATTTCCTGAAGGCGTCTTAATAAACGCCGATCCTCCGAGCTCTCTCCTCTCCTCCATTTCTAGGGTTTCTCTGTTGCTTTTTTCTACCAGCGAAAATGAGAGAGTGCATCTCGATCCACATCGGTCAGGCCGGTATCCAGGTCGGAAATGCCTGCTGGGAGCTCTACTGCCTCGAGCACGGCATCCAGGTAACGCCTTCCTTCTCTCCAGATCCGTTCTGTACATTTGCGCCGGCTGGTGTTCCGCGTGATGGTGGACCCAGGTCTGTGCGTTTGGTTGAGGTTTCGAGTCCTGTTGTTGTGTTTTCGCGCATTATCTGTCCTGGTTTTGTCGGATCTGAGTGCATTTGTTCATGAATTGTCCATCCGATGTCGGCTGCCTCGATTTGCTGGCTGGATCTGGCTGGTGACAACTTCATTGATTAGATCTGGGCTTGTTGCCTTACAATGCGTCCCTGAAATGGTCTAGAACTGACTATAGGATGGAAGTACGTGAATGCTGTTGCGTTTCGTTGCTGAAATGATGTAGATCTAACGATTTGCGCCATGAATTAATTGATCTGTTTTGCATAACTGGCCGTGTATGTAACGATCCATTCCGTACTATTATCACGATTGACCATGATATTCGAGATCTAGGTTCGATGCCGAAAGAGCCTTTCCGTTTGTGTTGACCTTGTGTTGGATGTAGCTCTAATGATGTTCTGTTTGTGGTTTTGCAGCCTGATGGCCAGATGCCAGGTGACAAGACTGTTGGCGGAGGTGACGATGCCTTCAACACCTTCTTCAGTGAGACTGGTGCTGGGAAGCACGTCCCTCGTGCTGTCTTTGTTGACCTTGAGCCCACTGTCATTGATGAGGTGAGGACTGGAACTTACCGCCAGCTGTTCCACCCTGAGCAGCTCATTAGTGGCAAGGAAGATGCTGCCAACAACTTCGCCCGTGGCCACTACACAAGTAATTATTGGCATTCCTTTTTGCTGTTTATCATGTATCAGCTTGTTAAGTAATTCAATGTGTTCTTACAATTCTGTCTTCTGTCTTACCAGTTGGGAAGGAGATTGTGGATCTCTGCTTGGACAGGATCCGCAAGCTTGCTGACAACTGCACCGGGCTCCAGGGCTTCCTTGTCTTCAACTCTGTTGGAGGCGGTACTGGCTCTGGTCTCGGTTCCCTTCTCTTGGAGCGTCTCTCTGTGGACTATGGCAAGAAGTCCAAGCTCAGCTTCACTGTTTACCCCTCTCCCCAAGTTTCCACCTCTGTTGTGGAACCCTACAACAGCGTCCTTTCAACCCACTCCCTCCTTGAGCACACCGATGTTGCTGTTCTCCTCGACAATGAAGCCATCTATGACATCTGCAGGCGGTCCCTTGACATTGAGCGCCCCACCTACACCAACCTTAACCGCCTGGTCTCTCAGGTAATGATAAAAATGCCTTTCATTTTCCACTATCAGAATCTAAATGTAAGTGTGAGGTTTTCTTTGGAGTAATTTGGAATCTTGTGTTCATTTTAGGTGATCTCATCCCTCACTGCCTCACTGAGGTTCGATGGTGCCCTGAATGTGGATGTGACTGAGTTCCAGACCAACCTTGTGCCCTACCCAAGGATCCACTTCATGCTTTCCTCGTATGCTCCTGTGATCTCAGCTGAGAAGGCCTACCATGAGCAGCTCTCTGTGGCCGAAATCACCAACAGTGCCTTTGAGCCTTCGTCCATGATGGCCAAGTGCGACCCCCGCCATGGCAAGTACATGGCTTGCTGCCTCATGTACCGTGGAGATGTCGTCCCCAAGGACGTGAATGCTGCTGTGGCCACGATCAAGACCAAGCGCACAATCCAGTTCGTGGACTGGTGCCCCACTGGGTTCAAGTGCGGTATTAACTACCAGCCACCGACTGTGGTGCCAGGAGGAGACCTTGCTAAGGTCCAGAGGGCAGTATGCATGATCTCCAACTCCACTAGTGTTGCTGAGGTGTTTGGTCGTATTGACCACAAGTTTGATCTTATGTATGCCAAGAGGGCCTTCGTGCACTGGTACGTGGGCGAGGGCATGGAGGAAGGGGAATTCTCTGAGGCTCGTGAGGATCTTGCTGCACTGGAGAAGGACTACGAGGAGGTGGGAGCGGAGTCTGCTGAGGGTGAAGATGGGGATGAAGGAGATGAGTATTGATGCAGTCATTGAATCTGTGTTTGTATTTCTCCGAGTCTACCGTTATGGTCTGTCTTAGTTTCTTCTGATGTTGTTGTTTTGGACATATCTCCCGAGACTATGGATGTTTGTGCTTATTCTAAAGCACTTCTGTTATGTGAACCTCCTATTACTATCTCGATGATATTACTGCTATTATAAAGTCTTGCCCAAGTAAATTGCTCCTCCACCCCGTCCTGTCAATGTCCAGCAATACTTGGGCCTGTTTGATTGAACAGTAAATTATTATTTTTTAATTTTTAATATTAAATTTTTTTAACTATTTATTATTTTTTTCATAATTAATAAAACAATCATTATTTCTCTTAATTATTTATTATTTTTTCATACTTTTTTTATAATACAATAAATAATCATTATAAATCAATTAAAATCAAACCAATTTTTCAATTTTAAAACCAACATTTGATAGCAAGGATGCAACCCGTTCCTTTCTGTTCCTTCCCTCCTTGAAAAGATCTTAAACGATAGTCGAGGCTTTCGCTTCGATTACTTCTTGGAAATAGACTAAATGCACCTGTAAAAATCCATTCCTACGCAAGAAAAAAATTGTTACATTTCTGTATATAAAGAAAGGCCAAAAAAAAAAAGGCGTTCCAATTGTAATTTTAACCTTTCAGTTTTCTGATATTACTGTAAATGGAAGAAGGTAGAAACAGAAAATGCATTAACTTGAAGAGCAATAGAGGATGACCCCAACTGATAATCTTCAAGAGGCAGATAGATGTGTATTATTTTATAATTATCGCTACAAAGAGCAATTTCCTAAGTTATATACACAGCATGCAAAGTACAACAATTCTACCCCAAAAACCTATTCAGGGACAGCTATCTTGGAGATAACTAAAGCTATATCTTGGAGATAACTAAGCTATCACCGAGCACCATCCTGTAGTAATTTTACAGCGAGCCAATCTCTGAGGCAGTGTGTGCATCCAGCATCTGAGGCTATTCTGTGACACGGTTCCGGGAGCAACTGGCAGTGGACCAAAGACAGGCCCAGCGAGCGAGCAAGCGAAATAAAAAAAATAGTCGCATACATCCAAGCAATTTCCCCCTACCGGAACAGTTCCGGGAATGACCACATAATGAACCTCGCGAAGATGTCGGACTCCAGGAACTCGATGTGTGCAGCACGCCCGATGAAGGTGTTGAGGTTCCTTCCGTGCAATGATGAATCGAAGTTGACGTCGCAGCGCATGAAGACACGATGCTCAGAGGACTGGGCCCGTATCTGGTCCAAGCAATCGTTCAGCATCTCCAGAAAGACTTTGCCCTTCTTGGAGTGATCAGTTGCAGATGCTGGGCAGAATTCTATCCGGGCAGAATGATAAGGAACGTACCCATCCTGCGACAAATGGGATTGCTCATCATTACAGCACAAAGTCTCATGTTAAATCTACCATTATTTCTGACAGGAGCTGTAAATGAAAAGAATCGCATTGCAATTAAAATTGGACTAAGTAGACACAATTTGCCATGAAAACAGAACTCAACAATATCCACAATTTGCTTCCTAAATGGCATCTTCTACGTTCGAGAAAACATTCCACAACTCAGTTTCAATTCATATGTTATAACACAGGTTGGTAAATTGACATTTCATTGAACTGAATTCAAATGAGGCGAAATGGATTTCTTCTCTGCAAATAAATGATACCAGATGCATAATGAGATACCCCCAAAATGACATTGACGACCAACTGACCAATTCATATAAATATAATTCTGTGGGATTCTCACTTTCCTGTTCGAAACATACAAAAAGGAAATAGCATGCCCTTAAGGTGTGTGTTGTTGGGGGGGGGGGGGGGGGGGGGGGGGGGGGGGGGGGGCTACTTATTTCTTTCATTGAAGTCGTAAATCAGATCTTTCAAATATAAAAACGTATCCATAATTAATTAATATTACTAAATTCCAAGCACGCTGCTAATGGGAAGTCTTCTTTTCATGTTACAGCAAGAAGAGCAATTAGAAATGTCTAAACCATATCGTTGCTATGCAACCACCTGAGAAAGCTCAGAATATGCTGCATCCTACAGTATCTCGATGAAAATTCCAGCAAAGCCATTGTTCAGGTGATGCGAGTACAATCATGAGACAGTCAATCTCGACTATAAGCCTTTGAGAAAAACCAATACCTGTGGTGAGGATAGAAGGACAATATTCCTGAAGTTCTCCAATGTCTTGTGCTGAAAATAAGGGGAAAAAACAAATCCTACCTCAGAATTTTGTCTCTTGAATAATCCCAATGGCATAAATGAGAGAACTAAGGGGAGAGCAGGGGGACAAGCTTCCTGAACTAACATACCTTACAGAGTTTGTAAAAGAACGTATTTCGAAGATCAGGGTCATCCGTGAAAGTAAGTTGATGAATACACTGAGTGCCCTTCAGCTTCTTCAAAAGCCACAATCCAGAGTTAAATAATGAGTTCGAACTGTACAAATACCCCAGGTGTGGCCCAGATATAGAAATGTACGTATAGAGATATCTCAAATATGGTTCCATGATGCCCTCTGCACAGATTGAAGCATGAATTTCAATTCAAAACTCAAATGATTAGAAAGGGACTAGCCATCAAGGGAATGAGATGCATACCTGCCAATGCAGTTCTTATAATGATATTCCCAATAGAGTGTCCGACAAAACTGAGCTTGATATTTCTTAAGCTTCCAGTTCTTGTGATTTTATCCATTTTCTTCTTGAGAAAAGCTATCACTTCCTGTGCCAACCTCTGTCCCATTTCTCTGAAATCTCCGGATGTTTTTTCTTCATTTACCTCTGACATGAGAAATTCTATTTTCGGATCTATCAAGAGCCACTGATTCCGAACAAGCCTCAGATCAAGATGATGTCCCTATTCAGATTTGAATGGAAAAGCAAAATCATTCTATTTAGAATAGCAACAAACTGCTTCAGTGCAAATGAAATTAACATTTAAAGAAGCTGTTATCGGGGATGACTGCGCACTGATTTTATCATAGAAGATACAAGAGTACCTCGTCTCCCACAACAAAAGAATCAAAAATCAAGACACAGCTTCTTCCTACGCTTTCCTTCTATCAAATATGAAACAAGCTTGATACATAAAAGTAAATGGAAAAAAAGTACCTAAAATGCAAGCCAGTAAAATTGACTAGTATAAACTCGAATAGCATACATTATAGAAGCCACAAGCAAGAAATTTTTAATCATGTTGTCAGTCATCTTGTGGCATAAACTATACAAAGGACAACAGCAGAGAGGATAGTAATAGAGGGAATAGTTATATCAAATCGGTTATCCAACATACCTGAAATCCATGCACAAAAACAACCACCTTTAAAGTACGTCCATTTTGCTGCAGTCCACCACCAGATTGCCTTTTTGAGGTTTCAAAGCTGGATCCACTGAGCAAGCTCGCCGAGTCTTTAAAATCAAAATGACTGAAGTATGAATTGACACTAACAGTTCTCCTGGGTGCATTAATAACACGCTCTACAATTACGATAGGAACATGGGAAGGATCTCCAAAAATATGCAGGTCCTGAATTGATCGATTATTTATCTGCAGGAAAGTGATAATTTATGAGATCCCACTTGGAAGGTATAAGAAATTGAACACACTCAGAGAGAAAGAGACAAACCCTCATTTGTGCAATACTTCGGCGATGAAGCTCAGCTCGCATAGCTGCACTGTGGGCAGGCTGTAAAAAATGGCCAGAGAACAATATGAGATATGTTAAAGACAGTTAAGTTTGATCACAAATGAAAAAAGGAATAAAAGGGACATGTCTGGGTCTCGATGTATTACATCATCCATTTTCCACAAACTTGAAACTCTCCTATGGTGAGATGACTCATCAGACCCACTACTTATATAATGATGGGGCATCTCAACCTTTGTATACACCATCCATATCGACCATTCTGCTCTTCGATCAATAGCCCATGCATCACGCAGATAATCCAGAATGCTTGTTTTGTTTGCCCTGAAATAAGCATAAGATTACTAAATGAACACCCAAAGAATGCAACAGGCTACCTGCTTGATGCACATGCATCAGAATATATTGAGTCTTCCCTTGTTTACTTCCACAACGTACTGCTTTCTTGGTATCCCGTCTTTTGGGCGGGTTTTACCAAATTCTCCCTATTATCTTTAATTTTATTGGAGGAAGAAAAAATAAAACATTACATGCAAGGTTAAAACAGTAATTTTACTTGTTTAGAACACACCTCTCTTTCTCTCTTCCCCTTCCACATGTCCCACCCATCTCCGCTATCAACCGCTCTCCCTCACTCTCTCTCCCCTGTCTCCTAAATCCTCTTTTTCTTTTTTTCTTTTATTTTGGGGCCGAAATCCTCACATCCTCAGTTATTTTTCTTATTCTATAATTTTTTTTCAATTTCACCACAATTTTTAATGGATCAGATTTTTTCTTTTTTGCTGAATAAATGGATCGGATATTTACATGGTTGAGTACATCAATCAAATTAAAGTTTATAAGTACTTTTTTTAAAAAATTCTAAATTATGTATCCTTCACTACTTAACTTTTTTTATTTAATCTTAATTAAGGCTGATGTGTTAAATATGTATTCATAAACGGAGTTTTATCATGCATTTTTTATGGAGCATTAATTGAATTTAATATTACACCATGCGTAGCGCAGGTGCAAGATCTAGTATATTTGACAAAACTATGGGATATAGAATTTAACAAATAAGCGAAAAGAACAAACCTGTGAAACTTCAGGAAAGTATTCCATAAGTACAATACTTGATTGCCCAACAAGTGGAAAAAACACATCAAAGAATCTCTTGATAATGAACGGAACAATCCATCATCTGAAAAGTCCATACTGTGATTTGCTATCTGTTCAAAATCCAGAAGAAAATTCTAGTTAAGAAACAAAGGTGGTCAGCAGACTCTAGGAAATAAAATAACAATACTCTGCTCAACTAAATACAGTAGGGACCTCAACACCATTTTGTGGCTTGCCTGGCCCAGAAGCTTGGTCATCTACAGCATCCAAATTTGCTTTCAGATCAGACAATTTCTTATCATCGATCTCTGAATCGATCTCTGAAAAATCAATTGCCCGGTCGATAGCCTTGCTAAGATTTCTCAGTTCTTCAAGTAATATGTCCCGAGCCGCCACCAGTGTTCTTAGCATTGCAACATGCTTTTTGTCTTCAGAAGCCAATTGATCCAAAGCCTGGTCAAGCAAAGATAGTCAATACCTGAAGTAGATGGGCAGGTAATTGATAAATTAGACAGAAAGACTTTAAGCAGCATCTGAGTTGTCAAGATTCTACAATATTTCAACTCTGTTTGATCTTTTACACTATGCAAAAGTAGTTACTACTAATCACATCTTTCAGGCATTATCAATAAAATTAATGAGGTTTCAACCATGTTGTTATCAGGGAATGTTGTGAATCTCAAAAAAATTTACCTCATGAGTGTTGGATTTAAGAATATCATTTTCCACTTAGCCACCATATTTTTAAATATGCCAGTTTTAAGTCATGAAAACTGATGCTGTCCTAAAGCATATTATCGTCTAGAAAAGCAAACCGGGTGTCAAATCAATGTGAAGTCAAGATTGTCCTCATAAGCTTTTTAAATATTATTATTTAAATGAGCTGTATATATCTATTAAGAGCCCTGCATTTAATGCTTTTTCTACCTCTAACAAAGAGAAAATATTCAGCAGATGCCATTATTGTACATTTCTTTCCGAATAATTTCTTTTTCTGTGAAGTAACATAGGGCGAATTCTTCAAGCTGTCAAAATACAGTGGTTCACTTCTGCAGTCGTTCACTTCAGAGAAAAATTTATCTTGCATTTGTAGTTTAATTAAAAACACAGAAACAGATTACAAAGGCCTCAATATATAACTAAGCCTGAACGCGCTCATGAGGCAAGATTCCTTGTGGAGTCATCAGCAAAGCGCAGACACTTGATAAAGTGACAGCAAACAGATAATCGAGAAATGTGCACACAACAGAAACTAAATTTGAATTTATAACAAGGTTGCAAGTTGGCTCTGAGAGTAACACTAAACTAGAGGCGATTCCTCGAAAGTAAATAAATAAATACATTTCAAATAATATTGAACAGATAAAAAGCGAAACTCACCAGACCCAACCCAGCAAATCTTTCACCAATTTCAACATCATGAGAACCACTGAGACAATTCAATAGAATGTGTTAATATAACAAATTTAAAAGGCTACAAGAGTCAGATGAGATGAACAGTGAACAATTAATTAAAAATTTTGACAAGGATCAAAGATCAAAAGTGGATATTGTGACAAACCTTGGTACCTTTGGAGGTGAAACATGAGGACCAGCTTTCAATAGACTGATGTGGACGGTCGTATCAACGAGCACAGCATGGAAGGCATCAAAATGTACAGGGCAATATGAGTGTAATCCAAGAAGAGCTTTAGGGGGAATTCGAAACTCATGAACTGCAGCACTGCAAGCATCCAAAGAGGTCTGCACTGCAGACCTTCACATTGCAAACAAATATCATCAATTTTCTAGAGTATTTTGAAAATCTTATGCAATAGTCTTTTATGTTTGTCAGAAATAAAATCCAATTTCGTAAAACCTTTCAGCGTGCTAAAACAGCCAAGAGAGAGAATTAGAAAACTCACCCAGTTTCAGAGATGGGAGCATACATGAGTTCAAACTTCAATATGACAGCAGATGTGGATGAACCCTGAAAATTGTTAAGTAATATAAGATGCCAAGATATCATGTGCTTGACTTAAAGTTGTCATAGGAATAATAAAGCAAAAAGGTTAAGACATAAAATGGTTGCAGAAATAATTTCATCTAGTTTCTATTTCAACAGACAATAGGATTATGAGCATCCTAGTGACCCCAAAGTGGGGATAACAGTAGGAATACAGTGGACTTTGCTCTCTTTACCAGAAAAAAAAAAAGCAAAACTTTGTTGAACAACAATAATTACTACGTCTTTATGCACTTTAACTTCAGAGAACATTATGAGAACAGTTTAACGTTGCCAGTATGGGGAAAAAAAATCCTGCCATGGCTATTCTAATAAGGGGATAACAGGGATATTATCTGCACATAACATTGAGAAAACTATGCCTAAAATTTTGTGAATCCCCAAATAATGCTCTTTGGACAAAAGTTTGAAATCAATCTTTACAAACATAACCTTCCATTATTCCTAGCAGTTTTACACAGCTATCTTAAGAACAATATTTATCATTTTACTAAACTTAAGTTGCTTTTGATGTTCATAAAAGGGCACCTACCCATTATATCCATTCTTTTATTATACAAAAAGAGACCATTACCTCAAATTTACCAAGGGATAAGTTGAATGAAACCATGACAGATAGAAGGACATCCTGCCTAGCATATTTGATGCGAAAAGGCTGTGTTGAGAAACTGTTGTCTGTATCATCAATTCTCCAAAACCCAAGTATGTCATCGGGACCAAGATCAGGGGCTGCAACTCAAATATATAAATCATATTCTTAGTTCTGAGTTCCAAAAATATTAATACTCCCAAATTATACAAAAAGTAACGCAACTTATATAAAAGATCAAAAAGGTTCACCTAATGGAAAAACCAAAGAAAAGCCATGGAGGATCTTTAGTTCTTATTCCATAAATATTTTGGAGAATCAAAGCGGTAACCATGAATGGCTCTTGAACCATTGGATTCATCACATATTCTAGAAATGACAAGCTTATGCAGGATCTATCAAGGTCATCCCTGCCTGAATAATCTGATGATACATGATTTGCAACTTCCGTTCAAATGTTGCATGGTCACACAATTAAATTTCAGTGGAAATCTGAGATGATTATTGTAACATATAGCTGTAAAGAATATATTTAGCTTCAACATTTGTCTTATAAGATTTAGTGTAATAACCAACACTTTCCATTCAGTTTTTTGGAAAATTTTCGCTGCAGTGAATGAAAATGAATGTCCGAAGGATTTCCCACTAAGAACTTGAGTAGCAGCTTTGATCCAGATGGCATATTAATATTTCTTCACAAAGAAAGGTTTTTAATAAGAATTAATCACCAGTTGCAAATTAGATTCATGTACCATCTATTACAACATGTTCGTTTTCATTTTTTTTCCCCAGAGTTAGCTTAACAATTACAACATTTTCAATTAAACTCAACTAGTACAACATCTAGCTGCAGTACGAAGAGAAAGATAATTGATCAAAATTAAAATCTCTTTTAAGTTCTACACTTCAAGATAAGAACGAATAAATTCTGCAACCCCCAATTGCTAAA
Source organism: Punica granatum (assembly GCF_007655135.1). NCBI lineage: Eukaryota > Viridiplantae > Streptophyta > Magnoliopsida > Myrtales > Lythraceae > Punica > Punica granatum. Next base: position 9,597,028 of record NC_045127.1, on the reverse strand, counting down.
CCAACTCATTTTGAATTCGTCCTTAAGTCCCAATATGGCAATATCTCATAGAGATTCAAAGGAAAAGAAAAAACTATTGAAGGTTGCATTAATCTCAGTCTTATCTAGATTGGCGTGAGAAAGGCGTTTCCCATTATGTTTGTTTCTTCACTACACATCTTATTTGTATATTCCACGAAATGGTAACCGGAAGAGAGCTTTAAACTCTACATCAGAGTACCTTCATATTGAACTACTCTAGCTGGAGTTCCTGGAGAAGAATTCTGGGCATCCTCCCATCTCATGGTAATTTTGAGTTGATACCATCTATAAGCAGATAAATATTGTAATGAGAAGAAATGTATCGCTGTTGCATAAACTAGAAGAACAAATAAAATTAAATAAATAAATAAAAGAGAAGTGAACAATTAATACTTACCCTTGTTGAAAAAGATCCAAGTTGTGAAATCTATGGACGTAAATGGCAATCTCCTGCATTGTATCCATAATAGCCACCGGCTTGACCTTTGCTGGGTGTGGTTTGGCATCAGGTAACCTCTTTGCTGATGAAGTTTTATTGTTCAGACCAATAAACCACCCAAAACGCCGAATCATATGTATTCTGGGATGCCAAAATTTTGCATCCCCCTTCGTTCACCTACACTACTAGTCCAGGACCTGAAGGTTCGACTCTTATCCAATCTTCTACTTGACTGGAATCTCCACAGATGCTCCAACTACATCATAAAGCAACTTTCAGCTAAGAAGTGGAAAGTTGCCCCGATACCAGCATACACCATGAATGTTGCTCTTGTAGCATGTTCCAACCTGATAAACTGAGAAATTAGTGCACTGTGCTGTAATGTTGAACTATGGTCAATGTCTCTTTTGTAAAATTTGCAACTTTCGACTTTCACTTGCTATAAAATAGAGAAAACTTAGCATCCGCAATTCGCATAAAAAGGCAACCCGCCAGTTTCTAGTTTTTTTTCTCTGGAATGTTTATATCTTTCCTCTATTGGCTGCGCGTTTGATTTCGGTTTCACTGAGGAAAGGAACAATCTTTTATCGATTCTTTTACTTTAGAATAATGAAGAGTTATGAAAAGCAGTGAGCAGGGTAAAGCCAAAAGCTGCAAAAGAACATAGAAAATGAAACCCTCTGAGACAGAAACCATTAACATATAACGTCGTCTCGGCCGAAGACGCCCTACGAAGCTCCAAAGGAGCTCCTTTTTACCCACACCGAAATCCCCAAACCACAGCACTCTGCCAAAGGGAGCTCTTTTGGACCCTCGCCGACATTGCCGACAAAGAAATGAAAACACGAACACCAAACGACATCAATGCAACTACTTCAGGACATCCAAACGGCGAAGGGCTCAAAACCTCGGCATAGAACTTCGCCAATGAGGGAATGCGATGGCGCGGGGAGACCAATAGGGAGATCAGACGGGGAATTGAGCTCGGCCCAGCTGGAGAGACTACCTGATCAGATCTGGGAGCTGGGGCGATTGCATCCAGGGACTTTGCTAGGGTTTGCAGCTCCCGCGGAAGAGACAAGAAGAAGAGGCAGGAAGGAAGAATAAGGAAAGCGGAACGAACAGGAGAATTTTGATTGATTGAGTTGGAAATAGGTAAACCTTGTTGGGATTGAAATTCCGAATCCTGTCGCTCTCTTTTTTTCCCCCTTAATTATAATATTTTAAGTATATAATCTACGACTTAATAAATTAATTAATTAATTACAATAACGATAACGACTTTCTTAATGGATCTTCTGTGGATATGAAGTGCGATTTATTACGATTTTAGGTCAAAACGACGGCGTTGGGTGTTGATATGTTACAGTTGGTGAATATCTTTTAGTTGAGGTTTTTGGTTGAGTTAGTTGAGGCCGAATACCCGACAAGTAGGAGCATTTTAGGTGAGTATTTTCATTCAATCCCGCGGGATAGGGATTCCGGAGCTTGGTCCCGGTTGCGGTTCGGTGTTGTGACATTAAATCTGCATTCAATACCTGAATGATCGCCATGAATCATCACCATAAATGAAACTATTATCAACGAGTAAGGAATATAGAAAAATATGTGTTGATTTTGTCGTCACGAAGATCCTGATTGATTGGTGCGGTTTAGCTAAGTTCCATCATTGTTGAGATGGATCGCGGCTAGCTAGAGCTACTCGTAAAGACGTTGAGAAATTTGATTGTGGTACAATCGAGACCTTGAGAGCTGCACGGCATGGCGGGTGCGCCTGTCCAATATCAGAGTAAGCTAAGGAAACTAGTTATGATGATGTTGAGACCAAATATGGTACCCGATGTCAATATGTTCCTGTCGATGATAACAAGGTAACCTTGCCATGCCCTAGTTGAGGAGACACATGGAGTATGACCAAACTATAAATGCGAAAATACAATAATTTTGATCATTTAATAGCCACATTTCGTTTCCTTGGTCACATGCATCGATTTGCTTGTGTCTTTGAAATGTTGAACTCCAAACTGTTCGCTCTTCCATTTTTCTTCCTTCTAATGAAAATGGACAACCTCTACTCGTTATATAAGTCCCCAACCCTATCTCAACTCTATCAATTTATTTTTTTATTAATTTTATACTAAATCTAGTTAACATAAGATTTATCGCTGGTCCATCTACCAATTGGTTTTCAAGCCACGAGAAAATATGTTTTTAATTGTCTCAAAATTTTACAATTATGTGCAAGGTGTTACTTTTCTAGTTCCCACGAGCCATAATGCATATATAAATTCTAAAGAGCTTCCACTACTTTAACATATATATATAAATGCCGCGAGAAAAAAGTCCGCCTCTAAATCCTCTCCCCACCACAAAGGACCTTTGGGTCCTCTTTCGAGTCCACCCACAGTCCGTAACCTGCAAGAAAGGCTCTCAGGTTGGTGCCCCAAAAGCTTTCTCCAACGCTCAAGTTAGAGAGTGTTTTTAGAGGGTAGTAAAGAGTGTGTGTTAGGATTACCTTAATAGGTCTATATATATTTGTAAAATGGAGAAGGTGATGATAGAGCACCTGAAAATCAATCGGGCCTTATTGATTGACCCAAAGGCCCTCATGAACCCTGTTTAACCGTATGTTATGGGTCGAGATATACATTCATATCATATATATATATATATATACACACACGTTAGTGTGATAATGAAAAGATAAAAATATATATCAATTATCAAGATAATGCTTGAAAAATATCATTATATTTTAGTATCAAAAAGTGAAATCCGTACATTGCACGGACCACTAAACTAGTATATAATAAAGTTGACTTAAGATATAATAAATGCACCATAACTCATGCAAAAAAATTCACTTAATAATTGATCAATGTACAAATATTAGTGATACAATATAAAACTTTTGTCATGAATTACGTACAAAACAAATTGTGATTGTAAAAAAAAATTGAAGAGGTATAGTAACTAAATTTATCAATATATTTGATTGCTATTGATATTTCAAGATTGTGAAAATACATTTTCAAATTCATCGTTTCAATCAACATAAATATTATAAATTTGTAAGCCAAATAATGTTTTGTAAATAAATTAATATAAAGAAAGCACCATACAAGTAGTCAAAGTAAGAAAAACATTTAATAATCATAGAGTTTTTATCATAGGTGAATTATGTAAAAAGAAAGTGAAAGTTAAAATAAATTAAGGAGTTGGTAAATTTATTTAGACATTTGATGAATCCAATTCAAATTCTAAAATAGTGAGAACAAATCCTCCTACATAAAATTTCATTTATGTGACTTAAAATGGTAAAAAACACTATAATTTCAATTAAACATGTAAATCTATGTTTTTTATATTTCATCTTATATAATGCAAAATATAAAAATAAGAAAAAATTCTATGATGACTAAAGGTAAAAAAAATATTAATAATCCTCTTAATTCTATCATTTTAGGCAATAAAGATATTATTTTCATTATAAGAGAGACCCATGGATGTAGTACATTGAAGTTGAAATCATAAATATCTAATAAAGTGGTACGGGTAGTCTCATTGGATATCATTTTAGGCAATAAAGATACCAAAATTGATGAAAGTATACTTTTTAAAGTTTTTTCCTTAATGAATTTTTTGGGAAGCAAAAGTATACCTAAAACACATAAAAAGAATTCCATCTTATGTCAAAAAGATCTAATTTATTCAATCAATCCATATTTAACTATTTAAATTTCGAAAAATTCAAAATTATTTTTTTTTTACAGTTTTAAAATACTAAGTCTATTGTATAATGAACGAAAAGAAATTTGCACAACACACAGGTTTTAAACTAGTTTATATATGAGTTCTTTATATATTTATAAATTAATAATGATAATATTAATATTATTGCCGTGAATAATTATTTTAGAATGTGAATAATAACACTAAAAATTCTTTGAGTTTTGTTTATTGATGCGGGAAAAAAGTTTGGGTTGGAATTCTCTCCCACCACGAAGGATTTTCGAGTCCTCCTTCGAGTCCAACCACCGCCCTGTGACCTGCAAGAAGGGCATTTGGGTTGGTACTCGAGAGCTCCCTCCGATGCTCATATTAGAGGGTGTTTGAAGAGGGTAGTAAAGAGTGTTTTTTAGGGTTACCTTAATATGTCTATATATATCCGTAAAATGGAGATGGTGATGATAGAACATGTGAAAATCAATTGGGTCTTATTGATGGACCCAGAGGTCCTCATGGGCCTTGTTTAACCGTATGTTATGGTCCGAAATATACATACATATCTATATATATATATATATATATAATAAAACATACAATTATGTAAAGTTAATTATAAGAATATATACACTTAATCTCAATAAAAATGTTAGTCTATTCATGCAATTTTTACTTCATTATATAGTAGTAAGTTTTTAAGTAAATTGATCTACTAACTTGTATAAATTTTATTACCTCCTATTTCTTATATTTTATAATAAAATACTATATATAATAAACAAAAACTCAAAATAACATGTTATTTTGGGTAAAGAATAGAATTTCATAGATAATTTATAAAAATAATCTTTGAAAATTATTAATTATTTTTCAAAATCACCCATATTAGTTATAATACTTCATACTATAATTTTCTACACTGAACACTAATAATAATTGTAATAACTTATAGGTATAATACTGTACATAACAATCGTAAAGTCATATATATTTATTCTATATTTCAAATTAATTTTTATTTTTATTTCTATTAATGTATCTCATTAAATGAACCAAATGCATATAAGATAATATATATATATACATATATATACATAGACATATAGATCATTAAGAATATTATTGCAGTTGTGAAAATCTATCAGACATTTGGAGCGGAAAGCCCATCTGTGCATACTTGGGCTAAAGGCACGTTTGGTGGCCCTCGAAATGTTCGGGCCCAAGCTCAATTGACCTTCTTTCAGTGTGATTCAGAATTCCATCAAGTGTAATTCATACAATCATAACACATTTGGCACCCCTAAAAGAAAAAAAAAAGGAAAGAAAAAGGAAAGATGAGATATATTAAATGGTTAAAGCAAGAGGGAGAATTTCGTGTCGGGGCCGTGTCGTGTCAAATTCATTCACTAGCTTCTTTTACGAGAGTTGCGGGCGAACAATCGACGTGCAAAGTGCACGGGGTGCATGGAAACATAAGTAACACCATTTTGCATAAGCACATCGTAATCATGACATCTCATGACGGACAAATCACGGCCAATCATTTACCCAACTTTATGATCCTTTGGAATCCAAAAGGAAACAAACAAACTTCATAAGGACCGAAAATTCTCCCGCAAGTAAAGCAAACTATAGAATCATCTAGGCTTGGTTTGTCTTTTTTAAGTAATATCCCAATTTTACTCGACTCAACTCTATTCTTTTTCATATATAATAATATAATTATTACTATTTTATTTTATTTATTTATTAATAATTTCTCACTCATATTTTTCTAACTATTTTTATAATTACCTTTTTAATAATAAATTTTCTTTTTACTTTCACATCTATATATACATCTATATATATATATATATATTATCACACTTTAATATATTTCGTCAACACTTACAATCATTACACAAAATCAAATTGAGTTGGATCACTAATCCAACTCGAAAACCAAATGCAAGCTTAACTTTCTTGGTGAAAAACATACATATAGTCTAGATACTATCAATATTGACTATATGATAAATTTAGAACAAAATTTAAATATTAGGATATCTCATAAAATTTTTAAAAAATAAGATAACCATCAAAAGTTGGGGCGTGCGGTGTTATGTCCTCAAAGAAAATAATTCCCCAAAAAATCCATGACGGATGCAGAATTTGGAGCAATGAATAGGAAGATATAAATCCCGATTTAGAAAACGCAAGTATAAGTAATTTTATCAGAAAGTGAACAAATATGTGAATTTTCTTGTAGTGTCAAATTTTTTGGAAAACTCTCTCCTCCGGTTTATCTCAGGAGTTGAATTAAGATATGATGTGTACGATTTTCTTAGCAAACCGCAATGCCAATTAGCAAGATTTTCATTGCAGTGTCCACTGGAAATAATTCATGGTCAGGTAAGCTAACGCTTGAACTAGTAACCTTTGCCAATAGGATAAAGCCGCCTCGTAGTTTATATATATATATATATATATATATATATATTGAGGGCTAGTGATTGGCGCGTAGGGTCTAATTAAGATTCATATTAGTTCATTAACTAATTACCCTTTTTCCAATAGGCAAGATCATTCTTAGGGGGCATGCACCAATTTTATGATGAAGACACGGTAATTAATTAATTAATTAGTAATCAATCCATTGACTATGATGATGTATTATTTCATGAACTACCCTAATCTACGCAATTCTCTGCTCCAATAGATCCGGTGAAAGTAAATTGCAACATGAACCACTTTATAAATTTATATCATGACCCTGACGACTTGGCTTTGTCTTTGGCTTTTGAGGGGGAGAGATTCGATTGAGATGAACATTAGGGTTCCTGATGGTGTAAGGAGAGGGATTGGAAGACATGAAGAAATGTCCAAGATCCAAATCAATAATTCAGATCAAGTCCAAGACAGAAATCGCGGTAGGTACCAATCAACAAAGGTCCCCAAAGAAAAAGAAGCTAAAGAAAGACAAAGAAGAGACCTGACACCGATGATCGAAAATCTAGCGTTGAATTGTCTTCGATGATGAAATAGTTGTCGACTATTCATATTTACTTAAAATCACCATACAAGCTAACATTATCTAATAAAAATTAAACCGGCATCATAAAATATAGAAGATCGACAACCTTATGTTATCATAGAACGTATCGAACCACCAATGCCATTTCTGGACACTTTCTTTTAATCACAAAAGACGCTCCTCATCACAGTAAAAAGAATGAAAAATAAAAAGACAAAAAATCCTACTATTAGCAGCAGGAGTTGAACTCAACTCAGAAACTACTACGAAATTTGATCTTGCTGGGAGAAGGGCTTATACAAAATTATAGCAAGATATCAAAAAGGGTATAGTACAGTCATGTACGCATTCGTTTAGTAATAAAAAATTAAGTTCGATACTCATTATAGAATTACTGTACCCCTTTTGTTAACTATTAAATTTTTATTTTATCAGACTGGATACATATGTCTCCTTTCCAATGGAGAAAAAAGGGAAAATTATAGCATGATCCAAATTCGCACCCTCTAGAAAGAAATATTAGAGATTAATGGAAGAAAAAATAATGACTATAATATATATCAATTATTTGTATTTCAGGGAGCATGTATGTATATATGCATACCTACAAGAGTTTGTTTCCTTACCAATAAGGATTAGTTCAAGTAATTCAGCACTTAATCTTCTTAAATAAGGTCCAGGGTTTGGATCCGTTTTACCCCTTAATGAGCCGATCCGGCTTGATTTGATTAGTTAGAGAACTTTACCCATAGTGGGGCCTTCGGGGCTCGAGATGGCATATAGGTATATATGTATATATATACACTTGTAGCGCATACGTATACTCAAAACCAACATCCGAAGTTCTTATGTGGTCAATTTGTTGAGATGGTCCAGATGACTGTTGTGGATGGAAGATATGGATGCCTTTTTTGTCCTTCTCTTTTTTGCTCGAAGGGTAAATGAATATCCATTGATAACAAAAACGGGTGTAAAAGAAAAATTATTTAAGGAGAGATTGTCCATTGATAACAAAAAGGGACATATGGATGCCCTTTTTTCCTCTTTATAGACCCAATATTGCAGAAAATGATAAACCGATATATAAATTTCAAGACGTGCTATAACACGCTATATGTATATCCTCTATGACGCGTCTCGGGTAACCAGCAAATTGGAAAGTTTTACGATATCCATAGAAAATATATGCATATAATTACATACATATGAGTGAATACATTATTTATATATATATATATATGTGTGTGTGTGTGTGTGGCTGGCATTTGTTTTATGGGTAAATTACACTGGCGGTCCAAAATATTTTACAAATGTTTTATTATGGTTTTAAATTTTTTTTTCGCTACATGATGGTACAAAATGTTTCAAAGTTGTTTCATGATGGTACAAACCGTCAACTTGAGCTTGACGCCGTCAAGCCGACGCTGACGTGGCTACTACGTGTCACCTCCTTGCTGACGTGGCCGAAAATTTTTAAATAATTCTAAAAATTTTAAAACTTTTAAAAATAATTTTAAATTTTAAAAACTTTTAAAAATAATTTTAAACTTTTAAAAAAATTTAAAAATAATTTTAAACTTTTAATTTAAAATTTAAATATAAAATATAAAATCCTTTTTCTTGTAAATTCCCCCTAATTTTCCTCTTCCCTCTTCCCTTCCCCCTCCTTTTAATCTTCCCTCTTCCCTTTTTCTTTTTCCTATTCCCTCTTAAATTTTTTTTCTTCCTTCTTCCCCTTCTTTTTTTCCCCCCCTTCTTTCCCCCCTTTTCCCTTTTTTCCCCCTCCTTTTCCCTTTTTCCCCCTTTTCCCCTAATTTTTTTCTTATTTTCAAAATTTTTACCTCTTTTTTATATATCTTTTGTCTTTTTTAAAAAAAATTAAAAATTTAAATTTTTTAAAAATAATTTTTAAATTTTCAAAATTTTAAAATATTTTTTTTCAAAATTTTTACTCTTTTTTTGTATTTTTTAAATTATTTTTTGTATTTTTTTGGACTTTTTAAAATTTTATTTTCTCTTAAATGACGTGGCGCACTATGATTGGTTCCACGTAACAAAAGTGATACATAGGACGCGCTACGTCAGCAAAATGTTAACGGCGTTAAGGCTAATTGACGGTTTGTACCATCATGAAATAATTTTGAAACATTTTGTACCATCATGTGGCGAAAAAAACTTTTTGGACCATAATGAAACATTTGTAAAATATTTTGGACCACCAGTGCAATTTACCTTTATTTTATATAAATTTTTATCAGCATCGACTCTGATATTTGGAAGTTCAAATAGTTTTGATTAATTCAGTTCGACTAAGGTCGGTTTACTGAAGGGTAAAGTTCTCTCAATATAGATTTTTTTCATTCATCACATTCGAGCTCAAGACTTCAATTAAGAAAAATAAGCGTTGAACTACTTGAATCAACGCACGTGTTTTTTTTTTGTTAGTTTATTTAAATTTTGCAAGGGAAGACAATGCTCATGGGAGGTGTTTCTTGGGGCTGAAACACGCCATCCCTTCGTTCATTTAATATTCTTTGTCACCTTCCTGCCTCGCCAATCCATTAACACATTTTTGTGAGCAAATCTCTCTCTTGTTTATGACAAAGAAAACCTCAAATCCTGCCGTGCCCTTCGGTCGTCCTTGCAGACAGATGATTGATTCAATGATGGAGGGCAGCATGCAACGTCACTTCATATATGGTCGGCACATAGCTCCATCATTGAAACCATAATGATCATAACTGAATCGTTTCCGGTATATATGAAGTTCAACTGACCTAACTCTCCATTAATCAGCGATAATGACAATTAATACATCTTGCTCGGAAGAGGGAACAACAAGTCCACTCTGATATAAGACGTGATTGAGTACATGTTTCTCGGACACCACTAATTTTTCTGTATGGTCTCTTTCCTGTGTATAGTCTTTACGTACGGGATATATGGTGGATATTTATGCGAATCCAGTTGTTGTTCGGCGCTGAGCACCAATTGGCTTTAGTTAGAATATTTGAATTATACTCTGTATCCAAGGTGGATTGATTTAAGTAGTTTAGTGCTTATTTCCCTTAATAAATAAGATTTTGAGTTTGAGTAATGTGAATAAAAAAAAATTAATGTTGAAGAGTTTTATTCCTTAGTAAGCTGACTCAGCTTGAACTGGCTTAATTGTGATCTATTAGCCTTCCTATTAGGGTGCACACTGACAATAATACTCCGCACGACCGAATTACTGGTGCTAGCTTGAGATTCAAAGATATAAGTTTGCGTTTGATTTTCGAGTCAGATAAGTGATCCAACTCAACTTGATTTTGTGCAATGATTGCACGTATTGACAAACATATTAATGTGTGAGAATATATATACATATATGTATATATATATGTGTGTGAAAGTATATGAAAATTTATTATTAAAATATTAATTTTAAAAATGGTTAGAAAAAAAGTATGAGCTGGAAAATATTATTAAATAAAAGTTTAAAAATAGTTAGATAAAAGTATAAGTGATAAAGTATTATTGAATGTAAGAAAATGGTAAAATAATAATTATTATATTATTGAATTTGAAGAATAATAGAGTTGAATTGGGTAAAATTGGATTATTATGGAAAACTAAACAAAGCTTAACTGGTCAAACAGCACATAGCACCCACTATGTACGATGCATATCACTTTGATCCAAATGAGGAAATCAATTAGCACATTTTAACTCTCTAAATAGATTAATAGTTTAATAATCACATATGCTACAGGTAGCGAACTCGTTGTCAGTAAGCGAATTTTACTTATAAGGTAGAGCCTCGAAATCCATTGAAAGAATTTCGTGGCCGAGCAAAATCTTTGGAGCTAATTAACTTTGAATGAGTACTATTTTTAAATAAAACTAGCACTGTAGCCTGTGCATTGCACAATCACTTTGCATTTTTTACTTTTAGTTAATATTGTCGTATTTATTAATTCAATGATACAAAGGATAAGAAATAAATAAAAGATACTGGGAGTAGTTTCATTAATGATATCTCTAAATAAATTATAAAAGTCTTTTTGTAAATATCCAATAAAATTATAAATAAATTATGGAAATTTGAAAAATAAAAAAAGAAAAAAAATCTTAAGTATTTATTAAGGGGAGACTTGAAGAGATGGTATCACGAGCTGGGGGTTTGTCCAAAACATTTATGTGGAAAGTCTTCGTTGCAAGTTCGGAAAGAATTTGACGGGAGTAGACTATATATATATATATATATATATTACAATTGGAACAATTGAGTCATGAGAAAATTCTAATATGACTCCATGTCACCGTAATATATTTAGTACTTTACTTCAAATGTTTAGTATTTTAGTTAAAGTATTTAGTACTTTTGCTATTTGTGATAGATTATACAAAATATTAAACATTTCAATTGTAATATTAAACAATTAATTTGAAAGTATAAGTAAAAAACACATGTACTAATCATGATTACTAAAAATACTAAACACTTGAACTGAAGAACTAAACGTTTGAATTGAAAGTACTGGACGTGTCATGGCGACACAGGGTCATATTAAAATTTCTCCTGAGCCATAGATATGTATAATGCTATCGGCATATTTTTTTTTGTTTTTGGTGAACCCTAGTATCCAGAAGTCCAATTGGGTCTCGATTAATTCAATCGAGTTGAGTCGGCCCACTGATGGGTAAATCTCTTGCAACGTAGATTTTTTGCATTCACAAGTACTCGAGTTCAAAACTTTACTTAAGCTTAACAAACGCCGAATCTTTTGAAACAACTGATGTTAGTTATTGGCATATTGTTTTTATAGTCTTTTTAGTTTGTCGACAACTTTATATTTTTCTTTTGACCAAATAAATTTTGTAGTCAATGCGCTTTTATAACCTCAAGCTATGGTCTATTTTGACTGGAAAAACCTTATAATTGGGGCAAAGTACCTCTAAATTAATAAGTATCATTCACACTGCCGATTGTTGTAAAGCATCTATATATTGAATTGAATTATATGCTTCTATATATCTAAAATGCACTGAAAGGAGACGATTTCTCTTGGCAACGCCCTCAACTTTGGTCAAGTGTTCTGATGTTTAATTCTCATATATCAGTACGTAGGATATCTTGTGCCCTTTTTGATTTGGCCCGAGGACTTCACTGACCCAAAAAAAAAAAATTGATTTCAGCTATTGCTAGAAATATGGAGCCCAGGTCATCAAGATGCAAATAATTCACTGATGAGGACGCGTGAAAATATGCTTAATTTATATATTAGTCAATATGTAGTAATAATAATACAATATAAATTTTGTTTGCAGTTATTTGATGATGGCTCTAGCGTTGATCTCTTCCTGTGATCGAGCTGTTCGCAATAATTGCTAGCAAACAATATTTATATTATAAAATATAAATCATATTCAATGCTCTTTAGATGCGTATATAGATTACTTTTTCTTTTTGGAAGCAAGGAAATGGTTCTGACGACATCCTAATTAACTTAATATGATTCCGTGCAACAATATAGTGTTCGAAGCAAAGTTTATCAACTCAAACCGGCTACTTATTTAATGGTATTCCAAATGGGTACTGAATTAGAGATTCTATATATAAGCCTACGATTTTGAAGTCCCGCCCGCAACTGGCCCTTGATCGATAGCAACGTCTTGGACAGTGCCGTTGCTCTCATTGCCTAGATTAATTTTGATTTTGATAACCATCTCTCTCAGTCATATACTTCTATTTTGTTTCGTCGTGTTCTTTTTTGTTCCAAAATCTACTGTGCTATTTACTATGTTTTCCTGATCGGGGAAAGAGTTTCATTGCTAGGACAAAAGTTCTGCATATAACTAAAATTTTCATCGATGATACTTCTATCAATGCTTCATACAAAGTTATAACAAATCAATGTGTTCATACATATATAAGTATACTTGTTCATTTGGTGTATATATATTTATATATTTATTATTATTATTGCATGAGTATAAACTTTTTCTTTTCTGCTATATAAAGGACACTCGTAACACTAGTAGGAGATGAGGGAAGTGAATAAAGCAAAAATGAGATTTATTTTTTTTTCCAAGTAGATTAAGGGGCCGAAGCCTAAGAAAGCTATATAAGCAGTTTATGGCATCGAATCTAAGAGATGCTTTTAGTCTAGACACTATCAATACGATACCGCTTGATTGAGCTTCTCTTCACTCCCCTAGAACTTCTCTTCTCTTCTGTTCACGTATAGTCTTACATCCGCAATGAAAAGTCTATTGTCTTATTTTTCGGGCCACAATTCTATTGTCCATTAGAAAAAGAAAAATCCAGGTTCAATGTCGTAAAATCCGAGCATACAAACCGTATGTAGACCTATTTAGTTTCCTTTTCAATGGGATGATACAGTTTTTATTTGATACATTTATTATCTATCTATCTATCTATCTATCTATCTATCTAATAATTACACAATATTATAGCTGTGGTAAACGAACAAGAAGTTATGGAGTGATCCTACATTGCCATGTGACATGAGAAAGAGCCAATAAAATTGCATGAAACGGACAATTGGTGCTAACCACTCGGATAATTATAATAGTTATTCTTCGTAAAAGAATTCTTATTAGTATCAAGAAGGGTTGATTTAAACAATTCGGCACTTGTTCCCTTTAAGCAAAGTCTCGAGTTCGAGTAATGTGAATTGGAAAAAAAAAAAACCTTGATTTTGGAGAGTTTTATCTCTTAGTAGGCCGATCCGGCTCGACTGAATTAATCGGGTTCCATTGAACTTTCGGATACTAGAGTTCGCACTGAAAAAAATATTTTTATTAATTTTTTCTCACCACATTAATACGAGGTAGAATCATTTAAGATTTTCTCGAAACGAGCAATGCAATATCTTAGGGGAATAGCCAAAGGAAGACTGATGTCTCCAATATTTGACATTTACTCCCCAACCATATAAAATATATTTCTGAAAATTATTAATCTATCCACTCCAAACAGAGTAACTAATTATTATAACAGAATTAATCTTTATTAGTACCTTCTCTTACACATATCCACCGAACACATGCCGTTCCTCAAATGGTTGATATACCATTCAAGAAAATTTAGCACTTTAATAATTGCATCTACAAGAAATCTAATAGGTCAAAAGGAATGAATGGATAGGGGGAGAAACTCCTAACTCATAATGATATGACGAAAAAGAATAAATTCGATTTATTATAATTAAAATAATTTTGATAATTGTTTGAGTAATTAATATCTATTCTCTCATTTATTACAATTTAATTTCATACCTTTTGTTTAAGGTAACAAAAACAATAATTTCTTTACCTAAAAACATTTTTATTGTCCCTTGTAAGTGTGCCGAGTGCATCCATTCAACTTCTTTTCTTTACTTAGAAGTGGTTGCAGAAATACACAATTGTCCTCACAAGAATTCCTTTTTGTTAATTGATTGGGAAATTCGATTTCAATTTTTCAATTTTCTAAATGTAATAATAAAAGGTGCGATATAGCTGTAACAACGCCTATTAAAGATGCGTGTTTCACTAATTAAAATGCATAGGATTTTGTCTTCATACCATCTGAATCTGAAAACGAGAAAGGGAAAAAAAAAAGGATTTAATCAGAACCCTCGTGAAATTTTGCTGTTGCAAATTTCATTTCATGTGACTAATCTTGTGCCAGGTAAGAAAAATTGATGCATCATCGACCTTTTTCAAGATAACTTACTACAATTATAATGTACTATTTTCAGCCTATTCTTCTTTATAGTTTGCCCGGCAGATTAACTAAGTGTCCTACTTTTATAATTCAAGTGTAGTTGCTTGGATATTTTTCTTTGTATTCACTTTTATGGTGAATGTTCGTATCTATTTAAATATTAATGAAGGATTCTCTTTACTTAAAAAAAAGAAGAAGAAACAATTGATACATCACATCACCATCGATCTCAAAAAATGCCAAAGTTGATGGGGCCAACCATATTTTCATGAAGAAAATGGACAGATTTCTTTTTGGCAGGATATAAGGGGCGGTTTGGTTCATGTTCCAAAATCGCAAACAAAATGGAAATCGGAAGGGGTGGAATCAGAAACGGAATGACTAATTCCCCTTTTCTGTTTGGTATATATATATTTTCGGAATTTTCAATTCTCATTGCCTTTTGTAATATCATAATAGATATATATGGCACAACAGAAATATGACATTCCTTTACAAGGGAAAACAAAAGGAACAAACATCATACAAACTTTTGTATAACGGATTTGCAGTAAAGAGAAATGCTTAGGTTTTCTTGCTCAGAATTATTTAAAATTTTAATTCATAGAGAAACTAGAAGGATTTTACCGTAAACCTACAACAGAAATAAATAAATTGTAAATAATAAGATGTGTGCTGAGATTGAGAACGTGTGCAATCAAGAGCTGCCGAAGAAAGAGGTCCACTAGAGCTTCAGTTATTTCATTCCAGATATCATTCCGTGGGTGCAATTATTCCTGATTTTGGGGGAGTTGAATTCCCCAGTTTGAGGGAAATGGATTTCAATTCCCATTTACCAAACAATTGGAAACGGAGTTGATCATTCCGATACCGTTTCCCGACCTATTTGTTACCAAACCAAACGCCCAGCGTACTAGGTAATAAAAAGTGACAATAGATACATGTAGTAAAATTTATGAATTTTTACCTAAAATGGTTTAATTCATAGAGAAACTAGAAGGATTTTACCGTACACCTACAACAGAAATAAATAAATTGTAAATAATAAGATGTGTGCTGAGATTGAGAACGTGTGCAATCAAGAGCTGCCGAAGAAAGAGGTCCACTAGGGCTTCAGTTATTTCATTCCAGATATCATTCCGTGGGTGCAATTATTCCTGATTTTGGGGGAGTTGAATTCCCCTGTTTGAGGGAAATGGATTTCAATTCCCATTTACCATACAATTGGAAACGGAGTTGATCATTCCGATACCGTTTCCCGACCTATTTGTTACCAAACCAAACGCCCAACGTACTAGGTAATAAAAAGTGACAATAGATACATGTCATAAAATTTATAAATTTTTACCTAAAATGACTTATGATTTGTTCGTTTTGTCAAATCTATCGTATATTTTTTTTTGTCAAATATATTTCATGGTTTACTTTTTGCATAAAATCTATTCCGGCGTTATCTTTTCCGTCAACATCTAACGGCTGTGTTGACGTGGCACGTGGAGGAATAGTGGGCCACACTTGCCACGTAGGCGCCACGTCAGCACGACCGTTAGATGTCGATGGAAAAGATAACGTCCGGATAGATTTGATGCAAAAAGTAAACCATGGGATAAATTTAACAAAAAAAAAGCATATGATAGATTTGACAAAACGGACAAATCATTGGCCATTTTAGGTAAATACCCTTAAAATTTAATGGCACTATTCCGAATGCGGTAGTAATCCACTTCAATATTTCATAGATGGGTTTATCGTATCACATACTTTTTGAATTGGAAACTGTGATTATTTGGAATTGTTTCCGTTGCATGTAAGAGAGGGTTATAAGCTTATTTGACGGGGGACAGTAAACTCACATGTATAATCCAACTAATGAGAGAATTCAATATAGAACTGGAGTCCTGATCAAGAGCAAGTGTTATGAGTAAACTCGTTTTGTTAAATATTGTAATTTGAAAAATAAATCAATAAAGAAAGTAAACCTTGTTTACCTTTCAAAGTGGATCTTAAGAAGTTTTTCTTTAAGAAAATAAATTATCAGAATAGATCGAATTCTTACGTCTTTTGAAAACTAAAAAAAAAAGAAGAAGGGTCGGCTGTTAGCTGAGAGGGACCCGAAATTGGGGCTCCTTCGATTCCGGCGGGAGTGACCCCGATTGCGGCCACCACCGCCGACTGTTGGAGAACAGTCGACCCTTCTCCCTTTCTTAAAATAATTTTCAGAATTATTTTTATTAATAAAAAAATGTGGGGTCCTCATCGAATAATATGACAACACATGGTACCGTTAATGTCTAATCAACTAACAACATTAGAATTGACGGAATATTTAATGGCATGCTATATTTAAGACTAAAATGAAAAGTCGTATCTTTCTGTGTTATTTCTAAAAGGTCATGACATATTTGAGAAATTGTGCAAAGATCGTGTCTTTTTATGTGATTAACCCTTAAAAATATGACCAAAAAAAGGATATGTAGAAACTACTAGAAGCAACATACGTACGTATACGCGCGAGCCTTTCGTCTAGCTAAAAAAAGCTGCCAGGAAACATTGAATACTGAGAAGGGAAGGAGAGTGAAGGGAAAATTAGGAAAATAGAGAGTCGATGGAAAAAGAAATTGTGGTAATTATTATTATAAAATTTATCATTTTAGTCTTAATTTTATGTCATCATTAATTGAAATATATGACACATGCACATTTTCGAAAATAAAAAATTATATCAAATGAATCCTTCTTCCTTCCCCAACGCAATTTTAATTCTTTTTTTCTTATGTTATTAAAAGTCAATTGTGCCCGCACATGGCTTTGTAAGCTAAATAAATTCTAAAATTCACCCAAAAAATAAATTCTGAAAATTTATATTGTATAAATTTAAGGGTAAATTGCACCCCTAGCACGTATTTTTTTTTTTTACTTTTTCACAGCCTAACACGCTTTTTAAACTTGGCAAGTCATGACACAAAATCCAATTTTCTATTCAAATCTAGCACGCCGTTCAAATTCTATCAAAAAGACAAACAGAAAGCTGAGCTGGCCTTCCTCGAATACATGGAGGACACGTGGGAAATTAACATTAATATATATATATATATTAAACACGGTGGGAAGCAGATTTAGGGCAGGGAGGGGCTTCCCTCGGCTTTCCGTTAACCTAGCCTAAGTGAGGGTAGGCGGCTGGCCGGGGGAGCTCCCTCCCCTTGTCTGCTCCTCCCTTCTATTTTTGAACAAAAACAGAGAGGAGTAGATCAGGTGAAGGGGTTCTCTCCCATCGATCTCCTCCCCTAAGGTGAGGTTGCTGGAGACTCGTTGGCTCTCTAGCAACCTCACCTAACGGGGATTGAGGGGGCGGGTACAAAGGACTGGAGGGAGGGAGCCTCATCCCTCGATTCGCTCCCCCGATGTTTCTATTCGAAAATAGAATGGGAGAAATTGGGGGATGAGACTCCCTCCCGCTAGTCTTTTTCCTCAGGAAAGGTCGCCAGAGATCCATCAGCTCTTCGATGACCTCGCCTGAAGGGGGGGGGGGACTCCCCTGATTCGCTCCCCTTCCGTGTCTATGCGAAAACATGGGGGGACTAAATCGAAGGAGGGGGCTTCCTCTTGCCGATCCCCTTTGTAAGGTTGTCGAAGAGCTGACACTGACGAGAACGGATCTGCTCCCCCTCTATCTTTGTTCGAAAACAAAAGGGGGTAGATAAGGGCTAATTTTTCGCGTGTCGCATCCACGTATGCAAAGAGAGTCCACAGTGAAGGTCAGCTCAGCTTTTTGTTTGTCTTTTTGGAAATTGAAAATTTATTAATGCAGTGGACTCTAAGGAACGGGCAACCACGAGCTAAGAGATTGCCTAAGAAGCCCATGTAAAAGCCTCTAGTTAAATGAATAAGACATCGGCTTTAAGTTTGGTTTGTAAATTGTAATCATGTGATATTATGTAAATTAATACTTATTTTGAATTATATTTTTTGAATATATAGGTAGATTTATTTATAAAGAGTAAAAATAAAAAACGAGATATATGAAAAGGGTGTGTGTTGGGAAGGGGGAAGCACCTCCGATGAGAGGGAGAAGAGGAGGAGAGAGGAAAAGGAGAAGTGGGTCAGGTGGTTAAAAAATAGGGATAATGATATAAAAAAGCATGAACTTTGAGCCATTTTTAAATTTTAGTATGAACTTTATTTTTGGTAAAAAAAAGTTACGAATTTTATTTTTCTTGTCGCATTAGGTATTTGTGACATTTTCCATCCATTTTGCTGACGTGGCGAAAAATAATGCCTACATGGCAAACGATGTCACCCACATCAACAAAAATAATTTAAAAAAAGAAGAAGAAAGGCTTTGATCGGGGAGGGTGGGGGCCCCCAGCCAACCACCGCCAGCAATCGATGACCTTTTAGGGGGATGTGGGGGAGGGGGGAGAGGATCGAGGCTTACCTATTGGAATCGGGAGAATCCCTAAATTGGGTGTTCTCCCGATTCCAAAGAGTGGGGGCTTGATCTCGGCCACCATCACCACTCATCCCCACCCCTAACCCAAAATTGGGGTCGCCCATGACTGTTGGTTCCCTCTAGGTCAGTAAGGACCCAATCGGGGGATAATGGGAGGCCGGGGACCCTACCTTTTCTCTAGTCAAAGCCTTCATCTTTTTCTATAATTTTTTAAGTTTGTTATTTATTTATGTTGACGTGGCATAACACCATTTGCCACGTAAGTACTGTCTTCCATCACGTCAATAAAATGGATGGAAAATATCACAGATGCCTAACGTGATAATAAAATTAAAGTTCGTGTTTTTTTATGCCTAAATTGAAAAAGGAGCCAAAGTTAATACATTTTTAAGTCATTAGTCCTATATATATAAATTCACTGATCCGTCTTCAATTTCCTCTTAATTTAAGAATTGATCTTTTATTATATTACTCATAAAGGACTTTTTAGGAGAATTAAAGTAAGATAAATTGACCAACGTGGATTAGTTCAGTGCTTATTCCGCTTAAGCAATATCTCGGGTTGAGTCTTTGTGAATGCAGAAAGTCCACACTGGGAGAGTTTTACCTCTTAAGTAAGTTGACCTGGCTTAATTAGATTAGTCGAGGTCTAATTGGACATCCAGGTATTATGGTTCACATCAAAAAAAGTAAGACGAATTGTTTTCTTTCTTCCTATTGTAATAGTATACATTAATATATCCCTAATAAATAGGAGTAGAATATTAAATGTCTTTATAATTTAGTATGTTGTATAGAAATTAAATAACAATAATTATTATTATCCCAATTGAAGAAAATATGTCCAAAGAAATATTAAAGAAAGATGCCAATCACTTATTGTTATTTTATTAGTAAATAAATAATGTTTTATAGAAATTAAATAACAATAATTGTTATTATTGTAATTAAAGAAAATATATCCAAAGAAATATTAAAGAAAGATGCCAATCACTTACAGTAATTTTATTAGTAAATAAATCATGTTTTATAAAAACTAAATAACAATAATTATTATTATTGTAATTAAAGAAAATATGTCCAAAGAAATATTAAAGAAAGATGCCAATCACTTATTATTATTTATAAGTAAATAAATATGCATAATTTTGAGGAAATTAAGAATTATTTGAAATATATTAAAGACAAATCTTTAATTTTAACAATCACTATTTGCCTTATAAAAGTTACGTTAAGTAAATCTCTCAACGAAATGGTTGGTCATTTTATCTTAAATTATTTGTATTCAAAAAACTTAATATATGAAATATGAGGGAGTATAATATAACAGTGATTACTTAACTTTAAAATTTTATAGATTTTATGATTATCATTATTTTATTAATTAAATCTAGAAATTTTGAAGTTTTAGGATTATTATTTTCCTACAGATTAAATTGGTAATTGGGATTATATGTCATATTTTACGTGAATTACTTGTTTATGAGCTCTTGAATTACATTATCTAGTGTAAATTTGAAATTTACTGTTTGAAGATTATATGTAGTATAAAAATAATTTTTCTATATATCTATACTATTATCTAAAGCCAAAACTTTTTTTATGTTACAAAAGAGACGCAATGTCTTGTACAATGAAAGAGATATTCTAAATAACTAATAAAAGGGCATGAGTAGTTCCATTAGGTATCGAATCTGTGACCTTTAGATCAATATGGTAGGACGTGTGCTATTACATTACATTCTCTTTTGATCTATAACCTTTTATTTTGATGTAATGTCCATGATACATTCTCTCATTAATTACAATCATTATATTTTGGACAATCTAATAATTTCATGAATTAACTTCCAAGTCTACTCATTCACTTTTCTTTTCATCTCCCACACTCTCAATTTTTCTCACCCCCTTTCTTATTTTCCTTTTTTTCTAATCATTTCTCATTTTCTTTTACTCCGTGCGTAGCATAGGTGTGTTTCTCCAGTTAATATATTAACTATAAATTGATATCAATTATTATTTTAATATTTAAACTTTTATAATAAAATTTTCTTTTATAATATATTTTGATATGAATACAATTTTAAGAATAAAAGGACAAATGTCTTTTCTCTTTCGGAAATTATTGGGGAACAAATAATGACAGTGAAGTCAAAATCACTTGTCTCTCTACACAATCGATCAAATTACGCGTGATTTTCAAGGTTCCATTTATCTATTTCTTGTTTACCGTTGATTATTAATCACCTTTACTCCACACTCCTATCCAAATTCCCCTCTACAACCCAACCGACTTCCCCCCTAAAAGTAGCGAACGGCTTTTGGACTTGCACGCCGAGACATAACCACGCCACTGTGTTGGGTTCTTCGACAGACACACACACACACACACACAAAGATAGATAGACAAGACATCAGCCATCCTCTGCAATTTGTACGGCCACCATAGAAAGGCAGAGGGAAGAAACTGAACTCCTCAGAGGAATCATTCATAACGCAATCCCTCCCTCCCTCAAAATCTCCGGCCCATACCCACAGCCCCGCAGCATCAAACCAAATCCACACGAGTGGGGACCATCCAGCTTCCAAAATCTTGAGAAACAGAAGATTAAGAAGAAGAAGAAGAAGAAGAATCGAGGAAGAAGAAGAAGCAGACCACGGGTGTCTACTCAAAGGCCTTTCAGTTTCAGTGGGAGAGGAGAGCCCGCCAGCCACCTTGAACGGTTCAGAGGCCGCCATTTAAGCCCCCCCCCCACTATCTCACTGTACCCACTTCCTATTTCACTGTTCCGAGTTCGTGCCCTTTCCCTTTCAAGCTCTTACCATTTTTAGGAACAGAGCCGTATCCATTCACGCCATTTACCAATTAATATAATTAAAGCCAGCTTTAAGTGGTCGGTAGTGCGCTCAAGATCTTCCCTTATGAAGGCTTTCAGACACGGACAGTCTCCCTCTCCTTCTCTCTCTCTCTCTCTCTGACTCTCTCTCTGTCTTTTGACTCTGTTCTTTGTTTTTTCCCCAGCCTTTGTTAGAGAAAGTTCACCATTAAAACCTATATTAATTATCCTCTAATCTTATCACGTTTGCATATTATTCACCAATAAATAAGTTACGAGAATAGAAAAACATTGAGAGAGACAGAGAGAACAGAGATATGGAGCAGAAGAACAGCAGCAGCTTCTACGTGGAGCAGGGCACCCCCTCGATCGACAATGATTCCGCTCCGAACAAGAACTTCGACGATGACGGCCGTGTCAAAAGGACCGGTAATATATTCATATTATATGCATTATATGCCCGTATTCACGCCTGCTCATTTCTCATATCTTTTCCACCCGTTGAGTTGATTGGGATGTGTTCATTTTTCATGAGATGCGTCCTGGAGATTCTGGAAAACAGATGTCGTGTTGGAAAATTGGTTTTTCACGTCGTTTCTGGGAAAACATATACACTGGCGTGACGGAAATGCTCGTGTTTTCCATTTTTTTACCGCGCAATCATCACCGAGAGCTCATGATCCTGTGAAATCTGGCGAGGCTTGCGTCACATTAAATAGGATCATGTGTGTTGAGATGTCTTCATCGCGTCGGGATAATGTGTGGACGCGAGATTTTCCCGATCTAACGTCTTTCCTTGTCGTATAGTATATCATTTCATGGAAAAACAGTGTAAGAACGTGTAATTGCACCATGTATGCCATGGATAAGGACATCGACTTCTACTGTGGATTCAGGGACGTTGGTGACCGCGAGCGCCCACATCATAACTGCGGTGATCGGGTCGGGAGTGCTGTCCCTGGCATGGGCAATAGCCCAGCTCGGATGGGCTGCGGGTCCGCCGGTCCTCATGGTGTTCTCCTTCATCACCTACTTCACCTCCACCCTCCTGGCTGATTGCTACCGGTCCCCGGACCCCGTCACGGGGAAGCGGAACTACACCTACATGGACGTCGTGCGAGCCAACCTAGGTAGGGCCCGATTCCGGGACATTCCATTAATTCAGAATTATACTTTATTACGACGATTAATTAATTTGTCAGAAGATTCGGAACACGTTCGATCTCACGCTTTTCAAGGGGAAAAATATCTATCGCCCCCTTCTGAGTAACAATCAATGTCTCTACTTGGTTTTCGGAGAACAGATCCAATTCCCAATGCAGATCATTCAATTCAATTCAATCCAATGCAATTGTTTTTTTTTTCCTTAAATTCTGAAGTGATTTCTGAAATTCTTTATGAATTATTACGTCTGAATATCTATTTATTTATTTATTTTAATTTCCAGGAGGGAAAAAAGTTCAGCTCTGTGGATTGGCGCAGTATGGTAATCTCGTTGGGGTCACCATTGGTTACACCATCACTGCCTCTATTAGCATGGTGTAAGTTAAATTTCTGCCAAAGAAAAAAAAAAAAAGACCCTGATAATCGTCCACCTCGATCAATTACGACTATTGATTGTTATATTTTGTTATTTGACTATGACGGAGTCTAGTTTCCAACGGTTGGTTGTGATTGTTAGGTATAGAAATTATGCAAACCTTAGCGAATCATAAATCCCTACAAATCGGACCTAGTGATTTACTGATGAGAAGACGATCGTTGTAGTAACCATATACGATCAGTTATGTCTAGGTTTCCTTTCTGTTCTACTGATTTCCTTCTGCTCTGGGTTCAATGTGTTTACAAAATGTACCAACGCAGGGCGGTGAAAAGGTCGAATTGCTTCCATAAGAACGGGCACCATGCAAAGTGCATCACATCGAACTATCCCTTCATGGTCATATTCGCGTGCATTCAGATCATCCTCAGCCAAATCCCCAACTTCCACAAGCTCTCGTGGCTCTCTATCCTCGCCGCCATCATGTCCTTCGCCTACTCCTCCATCGGCCTTGGCCTCTCCATCGCCAAAGTAATAGGTAAGCATCCGTCTTGAGGGCCCCGACGAGTGATCCGGTCCTAAAGGAGAATTTGATGGATGGTTGATGGCAATGACTTGAATTATCTGTTATATTGTGCTTGTGTAAAGGGGGAGCGCACGTGAAGACGACCTCAACAGGGTTGATCGTCGGGGTGGACATATCCGGGTCGGAGAAGGTGTGGAGGACGTTTCAGGCCCTCGGTGATATCGCTTTTGCCTATGCTTATTCGACCGTCCTAGTCGAGATCCAGGCAAGTTGATTAGTCCCATGCTTTATTCTTGCACCTGATATATCTTATTTTATGATTTAGTAAACGGTAAAAGTGGCAAGAGTTCACTGAAATGAAATATAAGAGATATTACGATACTGGTTAAACAACCAAATGAACTGTCACTTTCAATTTCAACGTCGAGTTTTTGGTCCCAACCCTAGGAAGAGATCATATCGTGCATACTGTGATAGATCGACATGAAATTAGATGCTGTGGCCATGTGACCATACTAGGACCAGCAATGTGCGGTGGACCGCAGAATTTCCTTATTTTTGGCCAAAGGAAGGCTCGTATTCTCAATTTAGTTGAAGCCCGGGATCTTTTTTAATATAACATTAGGTATCATTTACTTTATCAGAAAAATTATCGGATGTCCTTAGAATCTTAGATAAGGTCCATTTAGATAAGGTCCATGTGTGGACCGAATGATAATTCTTTGTACGGTTTGTTCGCTTTGAATGTCACTGTTTGAGAATGCGATGGCCTCTTATGTTGTCATGTATTCTTCATATACTGATTTATGGTTCGACTTATTACATTAACAGGGATGCATGCATGTTTGCCGGTCAATGGGCACCTCTACTATTCTTCCCTCCATTCAATAATATAATAATTATTTGTTATCATTTTTTTTAATTTAATAATAAATTCTCTAGCGTATTTTTTTCTTAATTATTATTATAATTAATTTTTTAATACTAAATTCTCTTAATTATTTAATACTCTTTAATTTGTTTAATTTTATAATAAATTCTCTCACATATTTTTTTCTTAATAATTATTACAATTAAGTTTTTAATAATAAATTCTTTAACATATTTTGCCTTCATCTTATTAAAGTAGAGTAGAATTAACTAGAGTAATAACTCTAATCTAAAACCAAATGCAAACTTAAAAGTCTCATGATTTTTTGCATCGGAATGTTGCAGGATACCCTTAAGTCGAGCCCTCCGGAGAACAAGGTGATGAAGAAGGCATCCCTGATTGGAGTCATGACCACGACCCTGTTCTACATGATGTGCGGGTGTCTCGGGTATGCTGCGTTCGGGAATAAGGCGCCGGGCAACTTCCTCACTGGGTTTGGTTTCTACGAGCCTTTTTGGCTGATTGATTTCGCTAATGTGTGCATCGCAGTCCACCTGATCGGAGCTTATCAGGTCACATCTAATTTCATCTCATCAAACCATGTGACATTCGTATCGGTATCTGCACTTCTACAAAGGCACAAAAGAGATCGTATCATCATAGTGTTTTTGCACCTCCTCCTTGTAGGTATTTGCCCAGCCTATCTTCGGGTTTGTAGAGAAGTGGTCCTCTGAGCAGTGGCCGGAGAACAACTTCATAAACCGGGAGATCCCCGTAGAGATTCCGTGCTGTGGGACGTATTGCATCAACCTCTTCCGGCTGATATGGAGGACAGTCTACGTGATTGTAACAGCTCTGTTAGCTATGATATTCCCGTTCTTCAATGACTTCCTGGGCCTGATTGGGGCTGCCTCCTTCTGGCCCCTAACAGTGTACTTCCCAGTGGAGATGTACATCGCCAGGAGGAAGATGAAGAAGTACTCGTTCACGTGGACGTGGCTCAAGATACTGAGCTGGGTCTGCCTGGTTGTGACTCTTGTGGCAGCGGCCGGAGCGATCCAGGGCTTGGCTCAAGATGTCAAGACTTACAAGCCCTTCAAGACTCAATAGAAACCTTACCCTCCTTCAGTCTCTATATATGTGTGTGAGAGAGAGAGAGCGAGCTTTAGTTTATATAATATAAATCTAATGTTTGCGTGATGTCTCTGATTAGGAAATAATATGCTAGATTTGAGTGAGTACATTTCTATCGAAGAACAGATTTCGCACAAGAATTGTTATATCATTCGAAATTTTAAAGCGGAAAAAGGAAAAAAAAACTACCGCTCGGGAGGTACAATTCCCCTTCCCCTCTTTTCTGGGCAGAGTATCGGGATAAAGTTCCACATGTCCTCAGAATGTACACACTAACGATTCTTCTATCATAACATTTTGACAGAGATTAGACCTACGCTGTCATAATAATATACATATATATACAAACCTCCGGATAATTGGAGAAGGAATGGATCGATCAGCCTGCTAGGTTTGGCACTTCTATTGCTGATCCGGCAGAAGGATTGCCATACTGACAAAACAAACTTAAAGGTCGATGAGATCTCCTCTCCCACATATCCTGCATCCTGCAGGAAGCTATTAGCAGCGGTGAATAAAGTATATTGCGGCAGAAGCTAGCAAGTGGTATCAAGTGGTAAAATTCTGAAAGCCGCCAAACTGGTATATAAAGCTAACCTCTATGAAGATGTCAGGTCTCCTCATTTTCCAGCATTACAAATGCCTGAATAAGAGACTGAGCGGCATGAGTTTGTTCTGGTGTCCCTGATATGACGATGGCAGTCTCTGTAGCTCCAGGCTTGGGATCGGCAATTGTAACTTTCGCATCAGAAATCTGCCATCAGTATTAGTCAATAAGTATAGCAGAAGGGTCCAACTAGAATATAGAGGAACAAAAGTGATGTTTGCAATCGTCCAGGCATGGTCACAGCAAATGATCGTATTCAAGAAAGGCTCATTAAGAAAATAAGGGTAGCGATGTACCATACGGATTCGTTTCAAGGACCAACCATCTTCTCCATAAATGCTAGGAACAACTGAACTTGGAACAACAACCTCAATAGTTGTGCTTGTGATGATAGCTTGTCCAACTCCTCTATAGAAATTAAGATTAGGAATCAATCAGAAATATACCTATGGCACAACAATATCAGTAACCTGGCCATTATGAGAGTTTTCAACAGATCATGAAAACCAAGAAGAGTAGACGCACCCTACAAGTCCTGGCAGTCTTCTTGGAGGGCCTCCAGGGAAATCTGGAAATCCGAGAGGGCCGCCACTATCGATAAGTCCCTACAAGTCAGTTCAGTGAAAATGTATAAACACAACTGTCATGTCTTTTTTATGCATAACAAAGCTAGATTAAATATATTCCAAATCTATCTTCATAAAGGCACTATACCTCTCGTCCCCATGGTCTTCTTTCAGGCATATGCAGGGGCAGACCTGGCCGGAAAATATTACGCATGAAAGGAGGATGGTCATCATGCAGATGAAAATCACCAGGTCCACCAACAGGATCGAACTTGTGAAACGAGGGGCCAAATATTCGAGGAGGGGGAGAGAGCTCCCTCTTCATAAATGAGGGGAAAGGAGGGACTGGATCAAAAAGAGCAGGATTCGATGGATGATCAATAGAAGGAAACACATCACGGAAGAACTGAAACTTCAACCTATTGGTTATCTCCAAAAGAGCGTCCTGAACCGCATCGTATTCTCCATTAACCTGTTGAGAAATGAAGAACAAAAGGAGCACCATGATGATTTTATTAAAAATCAACTAACAAAAATATGAAATTGTGATATTGAGTTTAAAGTTGAACCTTCTATATTGAGTATAAATTTGAACCTTCTACACCACGAAACTCACCGCGTAAAACGACAAATAGCAAGTTGCAGTGAAAGTATTGTGCGACTCTATGCAATAAAATCAAATAATCATCAATCAGCGCCAAAAGCAACGGGTGTGCAGGCCTCCTTATTATCATTAGTAGTTAAATAGCTCAATTCTTCAAGCCAAATAATGAGGAAAATTCGCCAACATCAGTGCTTATTCTAGTTTTCCTCATAAAGGTTGTGTACATACTTTAATTTACGTTCTTTAGAATGTCCGATACCCCAGCAATTATTTGAGATTGAACCCATAGTATTTATCATACCTATAATAAGGCATTTCCTAGAAAAGAAGTTTGCAAGGAAAAACAACGAATTCAGAAGTGGTACCGCTAGGAAATCGTTGAGTGTATGTACTGCTGAAGTCAGCTACCGGAAACCCCTTCAACAAACAGAATAATGGGAAAAAGAATCTACAAATTTCCAAAAGGAGTTGCGTGTACAGACTTAGAGTCCAACGCCCCTAGAAAGATCCATCTTATAATCTTACTCATCAATCAGTAAGCACTGCAAACTGCAAAGATTCTGTTAACTCACCTGAACTACTTCCTCATCTTCGGAAGCACACTTTGGTATCTGGTCCTTCCCTAGCGTACGGATATATGCCCCAGTTGACTTCATCATCTCAGCTATGATAGAACCACCTTTTCCGAGAAGACAACCGGTTTGATTGGATGCAACAAGAATTCGGGCCATCACAGAGCTGTCCTTGTTATCTGGTGTAGCCCTCAGAATTCTATTCTGGACACGAAGAAGTGCGTGTTGTACAGCTGAAATCCTGTCTTCTGGATGCTGGAAACAGACATTTTATAAGCAACCAAGCAAAGAAGAGGCCATGTTGAAATTTAGCAAATTAATCAAGGTTGACTGTCACAAAGATACCGCTGGCCCAGATATAACAATGATGCGGTCCCCTGAATCAGGAGGACCTTCTACGGCATGGATTTCACACCCAGTCTCTTGCTGAATAGCGTTCACCACTGCGCCACCTTTTCCAATAATTCCTCCCACTCTATCACTAGTACACAGTAAGCGGAAGCTTAACATATCAAGAGATGGCTTCATCCGAATCTGGTGACCATTTTCATGAAACCTTGAGATCAGAGGAGGTACATGGGGATGAAAATCACCAATTCCACGAGGCCTTGAACCAAAAGATGCCGCCCTTTGAGCAGCATAATGTTTCGATATATGGTGTGATTCTTGCTTTGGAAGTGAATTACCAGATGAATGAGATGATGAACTACTTGGGTTAGCAAGGAAAGTTTCCCTATCTCGAGTTGCATTTTCTATCAGTTGTTGAGAAACAGATCGGAGAGCTATTCTGACTGCATCAACTTCCCCTGCAATCTGCAACAACACTTATATTGGGCAATGAGCTCTGTAAAAGTTATGACACAAGATAAACTTTTCTTCTAAACATCCTCCGAATTGATTTCTCTGATCAAAATTAGTTTCTTTGTTAGGCCTGTTACCTTTTATGCCACCATTAATGATTTATATGTGGAATTAATGGTAGTATCATAATGAGAAATCCAGAGTAAAGGACACATCTGATTTAGGTCCAGCAAAGTAGGAAAATAAAGGGCCATATACTCTTTTTGTTGATCCATTCACGACAAGCCAGCACAGCCATGAGCATTGGAAGTAGCCATCCCCAAAGATTACAGAATAGTTAAAAAAATAATAGTGGCGACGAATTCTCACCTGAACCAATTCATCAGAAGCAGATGCAAGTGGAGGAAGCCCATCCTTGGGAAGAATACGTATCTCTGCTCCACTGTCGGTCGTCATTTGCTTGATAACACTACCAGCCTTCCCCAAAAGGCAGCCCACTTGACTAGAAAGCACGAGTAACCTAAATATGAACGAAGCAGACTTATTGGCGTCTCCATTATTATCCTCAGTCGTTGATTGTCCTTCGACCAATTTCTCAAACACAAGCAACAGAGCCTTCTGCAAAGATGCCCCCCCCACTCCAGCTCTGCAATCTTCTCCACTTTGGTCTCCCTTATTTTCACCGTCCTCAGCATTTTCCTTCATATCTTCATCCCCTTTATTCCCATTACCCTCATCACGTTTACCTTCCTGGTTCTGCTGCGAAACTACGTTGCTCTCTACATCAGCACCAGTAATAAAAATTACTCTCTCATCACACCCGGGGACAGCTTCCTCAACTAGAACATTGGAACCAGTTTCTTGGCGAATTTGCAAGATAAAGGAACTGTTATTTCCTATGATGGCATAAGCCTCCGAAGCAGGACAGAGTACACGGAAGATGGTGCTTCCCGGGGAGGACTTAGAGGACTTGCCCGGTGATGTGGTAGTAGAACTATTCTGAACCTTTCTTTTGCCATTCGGCTCCGTGAAGTTCCCCTCACTGGGTCTTTTCGAAGGCGTCAACGAGCCAGCCATGTCTACGGATCAAAGATGCACGAATCAGACCCAGCTTAACGTGGACTAACCCACAATGAAAAAAATGTCACCTTTGGACTGAATCATGGAACTGAAATGCAGAACGATACTATCTCATAAAGGGTGCAGCTCAAACAGTTCTCAATCACTCTCTTTATCCGACATTTGCGAATGAGAAGACAGCAATTGCAGCTGAATCCGAGTAACAGCACCAGACATCAACAATTACAGAAACCCAGAATGAAAATGATCACCTCGTCACTTCATCTGCTGTAGGGTGGACGGCAGAAGCTGCAGTCGTCGATCAGAGTGCCGTCGGGCGTTGCTGAGCAACAGGGGAAGCGAACCTTCGGCGGAAGGAAAGAGAGAGGAGAAAGCTCCCTGGAGATGGGCTGGGCCTTGAAAATGATAAAATAATTGGGCCAGGCTCGGGACAAAAATTGATTTAGGGCCCGTTAGGGAAACCCCACCAGCAACATGTGCTAACGTTCTTACTTTTTTCTAATTTTTTCCCCGAAATTGACATTCTGGAAAAAGAACTTAGAAATTATTTTGTATATATATGACAACATATTATTTTTCATTAGAAAGAGAATAAATAAATAAATATATATATATATATATATCAGGAACCCAAAGTCACTAGGAACATAGGGTAAAGGTTAAACTCGAATACATATTTGTCTCAACGAATAGATTAAGAATATACGATTTCTTGTGAAAAAAAAAAATCATACATGAGAAAGTAAATCATGTTACTGCTTCCTCAGGCAAACTAAAACAAGTGGAATTTGGAAAACCACAGCAAACCATTATTTGTTCAAAATCCAAACAATTGTGAAATGAAGAGATGGTGGGAATAAGATCCTCAAGAAAAAAAGAGAGAGAAAAATAGTAATACTTTGGGGACTTGTCATTTCCTTTTTCAAGATTTGTTGTATTATTACTTTTGTATTGTGTCGAAAGTTACGTCTGAACATCATTGGCTTAGCGGTAAAAAGAAAAACAAATGTAGTTTGGCGTTTATTGTGCATATATGCCTAATGATTCACAATTTGTAATCATAAGGTGTGGCTTTTACTTATTAAAAAAAATGTGGCTTTATCATCAAATTACGCTGTCAATGGGTAAATTTTATGTAAATTTAAGTTGGAGAGGATAAAAATAGTTCGTTTTCAAGACAAGCCGACGCGGAGCAGAAATTATGATAGTCCTGCCCCATAGGAGGAAACTACTCATACACTTGGGAAAAAGGAATGCCAATTCGCACGTTTACCACATTTCATGATAAATATCCGGTGGACAAAACACCTGGAAGGTTTGATTCAACTCCTTTCTCTTTTATCCTTTTATTTTCTCTTTTTGAATAATTATAAAGACGTTTGCTATGCAAAGCCAAAATATATATCTTCAAATATCGGCATCATTATTCAGCAAAAAAATATCGGTATCATGTTAATGATAAGACTCGAACCGAAGTGGCCCATCCTTAGCTGCCATCACTGGTCAGCACACACTATGGGAGCTTATTCGTTCTATATACGTTGATTTTGCTTCATCCTAATCGAGCTCTCACGTGAAGAACTATTTATCTGGACCGCCATTTATGAGAAAAATGTAATATTCAATAAGCCGAACCATAAGTGTGTATATATATATATATATATATATATATGTATATATATAAAATAAGATATAAAAATGCATTTTCCAGCTAAGTCAAAGCATTATCCAATTCACTCACTCAAAGAAACTTTATCTTCTATATATCTTTTGCATAGTATATTTATATCATTTATAAAAAAAAGTTTCATGGTCTGTTAAAGTATTAGGAGAAAAGCAAAAAAGAAAAATGAAGACTGGCATTAAAAATTTCCATTAATAAGAATTGAATGCAAAATTTCTTAATTTTAAAAAGAATTGTGCACCACTATATTATTCACTTTGATGTCTTTTGCACGTTATCTTAGCCTTAAATATTGTTGAGATACGTTATCTCACATGGAAAATTAAGAAAGAAACCACAAGCTTATACAAGATTTGGGCTCAGCAACTTATAAGTTTAAGTTTTTAGGTTGTATATGGGCTCAAGTCCGTTTAGCCCAAAGTGCAAATCTTACATGGTATCAGAGCGGATTATACTTTCGCGTGCTCATGTGGGCTCACACCACGCTATATTTAGTTTCAAGGCAACCAAGATTGCACCTCATGTTAATCGTGCCCAAGAGTTGCCCGGTCCAATTCCGAAATAGCCAAAGGTGCACCTCTAATTAGACCCGAGTGTAGAGCTCGAGGCTAGTTTGATATTTGTCCCCCCTTGCATGAGCACGGAAGAGGATGCCCGGCTCGTGGTCAGTTGTTAAGAGCGGGTGTTTAAGGGCACGTGGCACGTGTTGGACCACACGTTGTCACGTAAGAGCGGGTGTTGAAATACGTTATCCCACATGAAAAAATTGAGAAAGAAATCACAACTTTATATGAGATTTGGGTCCAACAATCTATAAGTTAAAATTTTTTGGTTACAGATGGGCTCAAATCCATTTAGGTCGAAGCGTAAATCTTACAAATATATTAGCTTATCGTGTAAAAAGTATCATTTAATTTGGAAGTGCAGCTACTGTGGAATGTGGATGATTACAAGGCATCTTTTGAGAGAAATGGTTAAGTTCTAGCTAGCTGGGACTTGCTGCAAACCCTAAGCTTTTGTTTGTTTTTATAGAGAGGGATGTCCTTGTCCCATTACATCAATAATTAAAAGCATGCTGAATTTTTATATATATTAAATTAATAATTAAAAATTATCATCAATATTTCAGCCTAAATGTGGTTCACAAAATAATGGGCAGTTGGCAAGTATATATGCCTAGGCGTATAGCCAGCCGCTGGTTTTCCCCCAAATTCCAAATTAGTATTTCTATGGATAGATAGATCTTCAATTGGGTATATGCCATTCTATGTTAGTTGCGTTCATTATTTTGTATTTCTAAAAAAAAAATATTATTATTGTGATCACAGATCGCATCAAGTCGGGAGATTATTAGGAGAATTTGTAGTTGTATACCTAACTAAAGGAGGGCACTACACCAAGCCACGGATTCTATTATCTAAATGCTCAAAATTTCAACATAATGGGGGACTATCCGCATGCATCGTGGGCAAGAATACTATTACAGAATGTATATTAGCTGTATATTATGTATTTGGATAATTAAGATGGTTAGCCTATTGATGGAACAGGCTATTAGCCTATTTATGTTCTTGAACGTTCATCAATACATTCTTGAGCTTCACAATTCAGAAATTATCAAATACGTTCGATCTCTGGCTACGCTGAGGACCTCTTTGTGGATTATTAGGTGCTTTCGCACTCATGCGAGCTTACAACATATATATATGGAGTAATTTTACATGGAATATACGTTGGATGTCGTGTTTAGAAAGTTGGGCATCAGTTAATATTTAGACCATTACACCTTCTAATATAAAGCTAAAGAATGACTAATTACCCAAAAGAAAAAAGAATTACTATAACAAATTTGGCTCTGTTTGGATTGTTGATATGATTTTAAAATTTTGATTTTAACTCAATTTTAAATTTTTTAAAATTTCAAAACAACCCTCACTTTTTAAAATTTCTCAATTTTGCCCCACCCTTTCTCTCCCCTCCAGAACACTATTCATCGTCTTCCTCCTCAAGCCACACTGTTCATCGTCCCTTCCCGATCCCGATCGAACGGCTTGAAGATCTACCTCAGCTGCTCCTCCGAGTAGGGAGACTTGTAGGGGCTGGGGAGGACTGAGGGTGCCACGAGGGCCACGAACTTGGAGAACTCCACGGGCCGTTGTTGGTTTTAGGGTTTTTGGGTGAGTGCCTCGAGCTGCTCGGGGCTGGGCTTGAGCCCGACCGACCGGAGGAGCGAGCTGAGTTTGAACTCGGTGAGGCTGCCGTCTCCGTTCTTGTCGAAGGAGCGAAAGATCTCGCGGAGCTCCGCGATCTGGTCCTCGTCCAGCTTCACCGATCAAGGGAGGAAGGGCATGGGAAGAGTAGGAGAGAGAGAGTTGAGTGTGGAGAGAGAGAGAGCTTGGGGCAATTTTTAAAAAATTAAAAATTTATGGGTTATATTTTAATTTTAAAAAATTTAAAATCAAACGAAATCATAATTTAACTTTCAAACCAAACGCCCTCTAATAAATCTATCGAGAACTCTCTTTCGGTGGAAAACGTACGGAGAATTTGGCAATTCCTTTTCTGGTGAACTTGGGTCAGACTAATATCTGCTCAGCATTGGCTTGGCTGGTGGCAAATTTAGGACCTGGAAGACAATAGGTGCAAACTACAATCTATTTTTTTTAACAAATTTATATATCTAGATAATTTATAATGTCATAATAATGCTAGTTATATGTAATAGAAACACATCACAAATATTTAGAAATATTATTATATCTTACAATTGCCATATTAGAGATAGAGATTTGTGCTCTATATATATATATATATGTATTTGTTTTTTTTGGGACGATCCCAAATTTTTCACTTCTCGTATATTACATAGAGTGAAAAAAAGAAAGTGAGTTCAATTTATATTTTACACCATATTTCTTTGAAAATTTTTAAGTACCAATTGGATTAAAATGAAATTTCTCTACTTTAAAATATGGTACTTTACCCTTCGTGGATCGATCCAACTCGACTGGATTAGTCGGGACCCGATTGAATTTCTGAATACTCGAATTTACCCTTCAAAAATATGGTACTTTAATATTTTTCGATATTCAGTGAGATCACTTAACTCTATTAATTATACTCTAGATTCGTCCCTAAGCTCAGCCTTGGCTTATGAAGTACTTTGCCTGAGTTTAGACCCTCTATATTCAATTAAGATTCATTCACGTGAACAGTTTGCTAATTAGACAGAAGAACTTTCGAATAGGTTTATAAGCTGGTCCACATCCTCATCTTTGTTTTTTCCCCTTGAAAAGCATAAAGTCAAGTTATTATTTATTAATTCTAAAATGTATTAATGAGCAAAGTTACTTTGATGTTCAGTGGACGAACTGTTCTCATGCATATTCATGTGCCCCGAAGAAAAAAAAAATCATGCATTTTTTTCATCATATTTATTGACCGTTGAGCATTTTTTTTTTTCGATATGAACCATGGTATCCAGAAATCCAATTGAATATCGACTAATCCAATCGAACTGACTCAACCCATTAAGGGGACCGTTGACATTTATAAGATATGTGTACGCAGTTGTGCTCAATTATGCTTTCGCACATTACATCATGCCTTTTGGACTCGCAAGCAGTCCCCTCCACTAAGTTAAAAAGAGAGAAAAAATTACCCCTAGGTAGAGAAATTTTCCCTGAGGCTGCATTTGGTAGGTTGGACTGGACAGAACATATATAGATTTGAAAATACTAATAGATATTTTAATAGGAAAAAGTATAAAAATTCCTTTATGGTTTGAGTATTAGACAAATTGAATCATGTGATTTTTCGAGAAACAAATAACATCACGTGGTTCACTTCGTATGAAATAATGAACTTCACCATTAATTTTTTTGACACTTTTGATCCTCAAACTTTTTTTTGTCATTATTATCCTCAAATTTCTAACTTTTTTTTTCAATTTGATCCTAAAATTTGGAAAAAAATGGAAGGGGCCAAGGCTGAGGCCGTCGGTCAACGACCCCGACCCTGACCCCAACACCGAGGTCACATGCACTCATAGAGGATACTGACGACCATGGAGGTGGGGTCGGGGCCGCAGATTGGTAGCCCCACCCCCGAATTGATTAGGATCTCAAACTCAAGATCTCGATCGATTCGGGGGCTAGGGCCACCAATCGGAGATCCGGACCTCACCCTCGAGGTTTCCAGCGTCCTCTATGGGTATCGACAATCTTGGTGGTGGGGTTAGGGTAGCCAACCGGCGGCCCAAGCCCCTTTCCCCTTTTTTTCGGAATTTTAGGATTAAATTGTAAAAAATTTGAAAGTTTGAGGATAATAATGATAAAAAGAAAAGTTTCAGAATAAAAAATGATGAAAAAATTAATGATGATTTCCATTATGTCTTACGAAATGAATCACAGAGTGTTATTTGTCCCTAGAAAAATCAAAGGGTCTAATTTGCTTCAAGCTCAAATTATAAAGAGAGTTTTTGTATTTTTCCAATTTTAATGTCACTGTCCATAGTTTCGTGAATGTCTGCATTTGGAATTAGGATGTGGAAGTGAAATATCAAAGTGTCCTCAAAATTAAATGTATTTTGTAACTAAAAAGGTAATCTAAAATATTTTTAATATAATATAAAAAACAACGATAAATGCAGACGAGGAGAAAGGTGGTGGAGCCCGACATTAGTCACTACTATCTAGATGAGATTGACGATAACGTGTAAGGGCGCCACATATCTAGCCTAGAGCGCCCCCCCCCCCCCCCCCCCCCCCGGGCTTTGGAGAGAGGGAGAGGGGGGACAAATCTTGGCCATGGGGGGTCAATGTCTGCCAGCACATATCCAACGATCTCGATTGGGTGGTGGTGGACGTTTGATCATTGTTACCTCTTTCCAATCCTCAAATTCTGCTTTCCAACATTAATTTGTAAATTAATAGCTTACTTGAATTGCGAGTTATAATGGATTATGGAAGGGTATATGTGCAAATCCTAAATGTTAGGAGAATGGCGTTTATATATGCGGTTATGCATGAAATATTACCCCAATCCTTCCTAATCCGCCCTTATATTAGTTTCTTAATGATTATATATATCCTACCTCGTCTTAATCCTGTCTCTAGCTTATCATCACTAAATATGAGATAAAAATTTCGAAATCCTTGTTCAGTCCAAAGCCTATCTACCAAAAACAGCCTAAAAGATCATATGTTTTTTTTTTTTGGAATGAAAGTTCATATGTTACCACAACCCAAAAGCATATTCCGCAAATTTCCACAATATCCAGGCTACAAAAGCTCATATACATAATTTGCATATTTGGTTCATTTAACATGCGACATGGACACTTTTGAATGGTAAATATCAATTGAGCTCATGCAATATTGCATCGAGGACCCTACGGCTGAAATCATGGATTGTGATGTATATGTATATCATACTTGTGGGCCCTAAAGCAAAACGATAAAAATCCTTCACGACACTCTTTAACTCGTAAACTATTCGCCAGGTCAGCTGAGGACTGCTACATAAGAGACAACAATAGTTTTAATTACTTGTCGTCATGCCAATTTTTTTTCTATGCAAATCTTGATATTCGAAAATTCAATTGAATTTCGATTAATTCATTCGAGTCGAGTCGACTCATTAAAAAATAAAACTCGTATAAAGTGAATTTTTTTACATTTATAATGATTCAAATTCGAAATTTTACTTAAATAAAATAAATGTTAAACTATTTGAAGTTGGACGGATTATTCTTGTTCCCTCCAAAGCTGGAGTAATGTCTCTGTTTGAAGTTTGAACTGTACTCCACTATCGAGAATCGAATCAATATCAATTCATTGCTGGGGGACCCGCAAGGAACAGAGGTAAAAGGAGAGGGTAATGAAAGGCACATATAGTGCTCGTCGTAATCATAGAGCTACAAAAGACGATGCATTGCTCTAATGTGAAAAACATGCAACTGTTTATCAGTAAAATATTACACTTTTTTCAGTCTGTGTCTGTCCACATCCGTCACCGAACATTCAACCGCATTTTTCCTTTTCATCCGGGATAGCTAACATTTCGGTCACGACGTCGAGAATTTTGTTTTAATCGTTCATTTACGTGCTATAAAGAAGGCCTATGAGTTTATCAGGAATATGAAAATGGAAATAAATGAGTATGAGAAATATATTGATGAAAATTATATTTCATAATATCTTGATTTCACCTTGAGGGTATTGTCCTATCATTACATTAAATCATCCTTTTTTGATTTATACTGTGCTATAGTGATGGATTTTGGACGTATTGAGAAAATATCTGATCACATCTTAATGGAGGAAAGGGAAATCTGGGAAGTTTCATCGGTTTCTCGATAGATGAATGCATTATCAGAAAATTAATGTTTGCTATATATGTAGTGTACGGGAGAATAATCATGTTGTATGTGATCTGAAAACTTCATGTCAAATTTAGTTATTTTAGTTCCCTAGTCCATAGGAGTCATGGTAAACCATTTAAATGTATTTCTTTTGGTAATTAACAATATTTTTTTCAGTTACATGAGAATGTCTATAAGTCTAATATAATGAAATAGATGTAATCGGAAGAAAAGTGTAACAAAAAAATATAATGATGTAGAAATATTAATAACTAATATAAATGGATAATTAACAATTATTAATAGCTTATATAAAGAGATAACATATAATTCTATGACAAGAGAGAAGGAACCAAAAACTATTATTTAGAAATTCACCAAAAAAATTATTATTTAGAAAAGAAAATCTATCCCATGTTGAAACTCTAGCGTGTTTGATTTTAAAGTTAAATATAGTTAAGTTTTGATTTTAATTGGGTTGTAATGATTGTGTTGTTGAATTATGAGAAAAAGTGTGAAAAAGTAATGAATAGTTGTGAGAAAGTAATGATTGTATTGTTGAATTGTGGAAAAATTATGGATAGTTGAGAGAATTTAATATTAAAAATTGAATTGAATGGTTAAAAAAATTGAAGAAAAATAAAAAAGTAATAATTGTGTTGTTAATTTTTATTGTGTAGTGAGTAGAGTTAAAGTTAGAGTTAAAATTTTAAAAATTTAATTGTGAAACCAAACGAGGTATAATTAATTCTGCATAATAAATTTTTTTTTGTTTTTTGGGTGACTTTGATATACGGAAATCTAATCAAGTTCGAGTCGAATTGATCAATTAATGGATAAAACTCTTCCAATGAAGGATTTTTCATTCATAAGACTCAAATTCGAATTTTTGTTTAAGGGACGTATCAAAACATTTTCGTGTACCCTTCACTAGACTATACAATATAAGTTCAACCAAAAAAAATATTAATACTATTAACCTCATAGGTGTATATTTCTCGATAATCAACTCTTTAATATGATTAATACTTCAATAGATAATGAGGCTCGCGATAGGGCATTCATACTTAATTCAGAATATAAATTTTAAATTCATTCTCGTATTGTTTTTTCCTATCACTTATTGAGCATGTGGGCCTATTCTATAAATCATAATATAAAATTATGATAATTAAACAGACAGTCCATCAACAGGACAAACACTAAAACTTATTAATTATCACCAAATTTGTCCCCTTGCATTACTTCTTCAGGAAATCTATTTCTTTAGTTGGTTGGCTTTACATCTTATGTTTTCGGGTACCCTTCAATGTGCTAATTGATTATTCAAAATATTTAGAATGACACGATATATACGTTTAATATTGTTTGTGATGCTCGCACCCCTCCACATCACATATGGCACTTTGGTCATTGATGGTTCTGATCTTATCGAACGCAAAACTTTTACACCATATGGATGAAGATGGGGCGGCTCACACACGTCGGGAAGTATTACATGCATGTTCAATGAAAAAATTGTACAAACCGGATAGTTGATACATAAATTTTGGAATTAATTAAATGCACAAATATGAAGCTCAACCTGGATTGTACGTACCTATTCCAACCTAATCCACTCAACATTTGCTTAACCTAATTCATCACTCTAATTAATATAAATACACTATTTTTCTCGTTAATTTGTTATTATAATTAGCCTGTGAGACATGCAATGGCGACGACATGCAAATAATATATCAGACTGTATACCCAATTCTATCTCAAGAGTGAAGTGACATATATTTTTATGTTACTCAAATTAAAATTTGAGTTGGAAAAACATCAGGACCATGACAAAAACATGTGCCACAAGATGGCATTACTTGCAATTTGTTCGAAATAAAGGTACACTCGAAGTTTCATCCGTGACAATTGAATTTAAAGAAGTATGAGTATGACGAAATGACTCTAACTTCTCATCACTTAGTCATGTTCTTGCGTTTCTGTCACCTACTAGCCTTAATTAGAAAATGATTTACATATATAGACTTGCCAGTCAAAATAATGAATGCACACGATCGAGCCACACGCACTGGTATTAAATTGAAATAGTAAAGTACAATACCGATATCATCACTGTATCAATTAGAGTAAGGAACAGTTGAGCAAAAAAAATTTGTGAAAGGAACAAATCATGATAAAAACGCGTTTCACATTTAAACGGTTGACTAACTATAGGTATCTCAAAGATTAGGATACACATAATTACGTTAAGGTTAATGTGATTTGTAGGATCCGGTCATTTAGCATATGTTGCCAGGAACCTTCAATGATTCACCCAAAAAAAAAAAAGGAACCTTCAATGGTTAATGCATGTACGTGGTCGAACAATTTGCAGAGAGATCACATTCTCGACACGGAATTCTTGGAGATGCCACTCGCACGTGCGCAATCGTGCACCGATGTATCCGATGCCATTGACAGTGGTGCGTCCTTACGACTTTAGAATGCGAATATGGGCTGTGATGCCTAACTTGGGAAAGATAAGGTCCACTTGGACCCCCGTGAACTTGTGATCCTTTTCATCCCGGGTAATACCCCATATTGAAAGAACATGTGGGGGTATATGCATATACATATAAATATTCAGCTACAGCCTACAATAACCACAAAAAAAAAAAACTGTATTCAGACAATATATATATATATGTATTTGACAAAAAAAGAAAAAGAAAATGGAGACAATATCCATGTACCTGAATATTTTGTAAGATCACAAGTTTTTCGGTAATATCGTAAGACCATATGTTGTTTTTAATGACCTGGAGAAATAATCTCTTTAGAGAGCTTTGGCCACTGAAAATCTTCCTTTGTTACATTCATATGGACGTGAAAAAAAAAAAGGGATTTAATACGTGACATACACTCCTACAATATATTTGATTTGCTGTTGACCCAAATAACTTTCACTTATACATAATAGCACGTAAAGTAATACATTTGTCTTTTTTTTTTTGGGTAAATTTAGGGAATGTAATGCACGTTATATTTATCAAATAGGGCACAATGCAGTGATGTAAGTCGTCGCCTGTTAACCTAAAGGTTTTAGGTATAACATTCAGTGAGATGTATTTGTGTCTATTTATTAAATATTAATATTAATATTTCATTGTATTATATATAAGCCTCACTTATAATTGAAAAATACATATTATATTTCATTTTTATTAATATTTATCTCTATATAATTATATAAATAATTAAATTCAGAGATCGGATCAAGGGGAAATTCCAGGGCAATAGCCCCTAAAAGTTTGATATTCAAAG
The DNA here is from genome assembly GCF_007655135.1 of Punica granatum. Lineage (NCBI taxonomy): Eukaryota > Viridiplantae > Streptophyta > Magnoliopsida > Myrtales > Lythraceae > Punica > Punica granatum. Next base: position 9,555,164 of record NC_045127.1, on the reverse strand, counting down.
GAAATTTCTGTATAAATGTGTAGTATAATTTCTTTTAGATTTAATAACATTTCTTATCTTGATTTCCTAATTCGAAGAAAAAGAAAAACTTCCTAATTGTCCCGTCAAGGATCTTTTGTTCTTCTCGGACCCAAATCCCTCGTCCATTCCTCATTAAGGCCACCCATCGACATGACAAAAGCAATATTATATTTATGTATATGTTGCAAATTTCGAAAGGATTTTGTGTACATGGCAAAAGAATCTGGAAACTTCTCAACGTATTGCTGATGCTTATCCCTCCAGGTTGGTCCATCCACGTCCCTACATACATATCCGTAATAAAATAAATAATAGTTACAATATTTATTATCTCATATTTATATATTACATTCATTCGAGACATTATCCAAATTATAGGAAGCAAATTGAAGCTAATCTTTACATTCCATACCTAGAATTAAAATTCACTAAAAGTACAATGACCAGAGCCCGATTGATATGCGAGTGTCACTCGATAAGTAGATGACACATTATGATCTAAAAATAATTGAATTAACTAATCCCATGTACAATAAGAATTTAATAATTTTAACTACAAGGATATGACTTAGTGATTTAAAAGGAGGTCAAGTATCCATCTGATTTTGGGTTTGAAAATTTTTTGAAGCCACCGGAGTGCCTTTGACATGATTAACCGTTCTGTGTTCATGGAATTTCGAGAATTAATCCGTCAACTGAAGTTTAGACGTTCCAAATTAAAAAAAAAAAAGGAAATAAGATTTTTTTAATACCGAGCTGAAAAGGAGATCGACGTATATCCCATCCTTCTGATGATATGATCCGTCGAGCCTCCACGTCATCAGCCGACGACTGTCAGAGGCAGCAACCGCGTCAGCATCACACCCTGGCTCCCGCTATGAGCACACGTACCGGAGCCCAGCCCCCCCGGGCGGGGCCCATGCAAGATGAAAACGAAAACGCGTCGTTATAATAGTTCGGTCTGCCCCCAGGAGCACTTGTCGACCGTACAGCTCATCACTTATATATACACCTGACCGCACTTGATCCCCACCTCCCCTGCCATCTTCCCTCATTCTCTCCCTCTCTCTTTCTCTTCTCCGTTATATATCCCTCCCTCTCTCTTTCTCTGACCGACTCCTCTCATTTCGCCATATCTCCATGGAGGCTCATTGAAAGCTCTCACTGCCAGATCTCTGCAGCCTCTCCCTCTCAAACCTCTGAAGACTAGGGCTTGCCCTCATTGCGAATCAACCGCCATCTTTCTCTCTCTCTCTCTCTCTCCCCGCCTCTTATCAGCTCAAGCACCCTCGTTGAACAATCCGTTCTCCCTGAAACCTTTTGCCTTTTATCCCTCTCTTTCTGTCAAATCTATCTCGGATAAGTGGGAAAAGTTTTGGGCTTGGGGTGGGAATGATAGTGAAGGAGGAAATGGTCTGTAGGAACGACGGCGGCGAGGTGTGTGAGAGCGGAGACGAGAAGATATCCCCGCAGCAGATGGGGGAAGAGACCTTCGAGGGGCGGAATGCCCGCGCCTTAGGATTAGGGTTTCCCATTCAGCAGAGGAAGCTGGTGGTGGTCGGTTACGCTCTCACCTCTAAGAAAACTAAGAGCTTCCTGCAGCCTAAGCTGGAGGGTTTAGCTAGGTAATCAATCTGACAAAAACAATATACATCGCCCTACCATTCGGCGGAGTTTGGTGTGAGGATGAATCTCATGCGGTCGGAGATAATAAGATTTTCATTGCGGTTGGAACAGTCTGTCTAATTTTCCTATGGAGATTTTCGGAGAAAAGAGTGATTCTGTTCTGGGATTTCTGATTCTTTAAGAAAGATTTACTCAGCACGTCTTTTCAAATTGCTGGTTTTCATATGGGCAAATTGTCGGAAACCAAACGCCTCACTGCTTTCTGGGATTCTCCGAAGGCGTTTGTCTGTCGTCTTGAGCAGCGAAAAATTGTGTCTTTACTGACAGAATTTGTTACTGATTAAATTATTGGGTGAACGTGGTTGACCCTCTGGTGGACAGAGTCTCTGACTTTTTTGATATTTATGGAATCTGGGCTTTTTCGAATTTTAGGAGGGGAATGGGGTGCTGTTGTGAGCTTGTTTCTTCTTCGACCATAGACGTCGCTTTCATCCGTTTGGCTAGAAAATCAAGCTACTGCTAAATGGAATCTTCCTTAACTATGATTCTGAAATGTCCAACTCAAAGTAGCTGGGAAAGGGTTCTTTTCTTGTCAAGCTGAAATTTATCTTTTCCCAGTTAAAATTTTGCTGGCCGTCGGGGAATCTCTAGTTTTTTGTCCCATGTGTGATTGGACCACGTTTTTAGCTTTCAATCAGGAGAAAAAGGGAACAGTTTAGTATAACTGAAGGACTGACTAAAGCTAACATTTTGATGCATACTTTTATTTGAGGGAATTCTGTTGTCTTGTCTATTGGAGTTGCATAATACCATTGTATGTACTGTCTTTACTGTGCTGTTTGTTGTACAATTTTCTAATGAGGATACATCATGCATGTCAATTCTGCAGGAAAAAAGGAATAATGTTTGTTGCCATAGATGAAAACATACCGCTTTCAGATCAAGGGCCCTTTGATATTGTGCTGCATAAGGTACACGAGTCCCTTCCTATGTGATCTTATGCCGATGTTTCCATTATCCTGGGAAGGTTCTTTTCCTTCTAAAGCTAAAGTCTTCTTTAATGGCGGCCTATCTGAACATTTGTAATAAGCGCCAGCTGTGGTCCAAAGAGATGAGTGGTCCCTGATTCTTCTTTATATGCTTGTACCTGATGTATTCTTGTTTTGTCATTCGCTCTTACCAGCTCTCAGGAAAGGAATGGCGCCAAATTCTTGAGGTGAGTCCTTTGGGATTAGTGATCTCTTCTCCTCTTTGAGCTTCTTGGTCTTCTTTGGATGACTCATTTGTCACTGTGCCCTTTTTTTTTCTTCCATTTCTTGAGATTTTCATGTGCATTACGTATGATGGGCTGACATGAGATGATCACTGGGAACTGTTAAAAACAAGTCAGATACCTGATTTTATTGTTAAGCTCATCCATCTGTCGCCTAACTTGCAGAGTTTTTCCTTGCACTTTCTGCCGTCATGAATCATGAATTCCTAGTTGAGGTCGGGGCCTTGGGATACGAGCAAGGATGTTACTTCTCCCATGGCCATCTAACTGATTTCTTCAGGTTTTCCTAACATTACATGTGGATATATTCAACTGTATTCCATGGATTACTGTTCCTGGGTATAGTGTTAGCCTTTTGTGTCCGGATTGAAGATACCTGTTTAACTTTTCTTGCGGTACAATCAGCAAATTCTGACCCTAACTAACTGATAAAACGTCCAGCAATTGCTTTCTGATGCATCTCTTCTTAGGTGGACGGGCATGCAGTTTTAGGCTAGAATTAACGGAATCATCCTTTTCTCCTAGCTAACATTGTTTATGTATTTTGTTGGCTTTAATTTGCCATTTAGTGTGCTGTAGTTAGTCTTTGAGATTTTCTAGGAGTTGACATCTGATAGCTGTATAGTCTGCTTACCTTTGGTTATTCGCTATTTTACTTTGCTATGGCCACCTGCAAGTGATTTGGTTATGCTTTTCTTAGGCATGAATGACCAGTCTTATTAAGCATAATTAGCAGTCATCGATATTGGCTGTTTGTAAGGTCAAATTACTAGCGTGCCGCTGATCAGAAACTTGTACTCTTTCAACCAGAGGTGGCTTGTTATTGATCGGTTTTGGACTTTTGAGACTAGTTTCTATTTTGCAGCATATGGCCATCAACTAGTTTTCTAGCTTTTAAGGACATCTGTTACATTTTTAACTGTTTAGCAGTCTTATCTATAGTGTAATTGATTCTTCATCGGTATCCCACAATACTTGTTACCTTTTAGATCGTTTTATTAAGGCATCTAATTCATAATGCTGCCAAGCATGGAGTCTTTTGTACATCCTTTATAGTAGTACCAATATTAGCTGTTGTTCTTGCTTGATGATCTCAGCAGGTGCTTTACAATGATATAGGCTTCATAGCTTATTCATGTTCTATTTAATGATTAAGCGTAGTTGGTCTTGCTTGAGAAATTATAGCTCTGAACGATTTCTTCCATCTGAAGTATGATTCTTGTTCATTTTAGCTTTTCAGTCATCTCTTTAGCCTTTGCAACAAAGCCTAGTCCTACTGGCTTGTATTCAGCTTTATGACTTTGCCTCTGTTCGTTGCGATATGGTGATGATGATCTTATGACTTAGTGACTGCAAACAAATGTGACTATCATTTCCTTCAATAGTTGTATTAGTAATCTTTTGGCACGTTGGTGTCTACAATTTATTGAAGCTTCAGGCTTGTAATCAAGTCTGGGTATCAGATAAACTCTCCCTTGATTGTCTTCAAATTTATCTTCTCCTAGAACTTCATTCTTTCCATTCCCTTTTTTCTCTCATTTCTTTTGTCCACTCTATTTATCCATGCTATCCAGATGTTTTCCCCCTTCTGCAATTCCGATGCTTTTACTAGCACTCTAGTGTAGATATAAAGTCGCGTACCTTGGCCAGAATATTGAGATGGAAGGTGTGGATATATCATTTTGTAGTTGCTCCAGGAAGGGATGATGAGTGAGGGCTGACGGAAACTGTACTTTCTTTTAAAAATGGAATAGTTTTCAGCTTTTATCTCGATGTGCTGTGGGTTCCTCTTATTTCGTGGGGTGTCATTTCCTTCCAGAGGACCAGAATGTCATTTTAAGAAACTGATGTGTTGTCTGTTTCTCAACTGTTTTGCTTGCAGTCAACTATTTTCAGCTTACTTATCAAAAACGATAATCTTCCAACTTCGTGTTGCCCTTCTGTTTCTTATTTCGTATCTCTGCATCTGTCCCATGAATCTGTGATTTTCTTACCTCCGGGGTCCTCGATTTGCAGGATTACAGGCGAGCCCACCCTGAAGTGACTGTGCTCGATCCTCCTGATGCAATACAACACTTGCGCAATCGCCAGTATATGCTCCAGGAAGTTGCTCATATGAATTTTTCTGACCCCCATGGTATTGTTTTACATTTTAAATTATCACGACCCAATGCAAGCTATTGTTTTTGCTGATTTGTCCTGAAATTATACAGGAAAAGTTGGTGTTCCTAGGCAGTTAGTTATTAAAAAGGATGCTGCTTCCATTCCAGATGCTGTTAGCAGAGCTGGACTGAGGCTTCCTCTTGGTATGCTGTATTATCTGTGACTTGGTGTGGTCGATGCATATTGTGTCTCTTCTTTTTATGGAAAAAGCTAGGCATGAGAACATCTCATACCTCCATGGTATCGTTTTCTGACTTATTTGCTGTGACATCAATGATATAACTGTGGGCGTCCTTCCGACTTTATTGCTTTTGTTTGCATCAGTTGCAAAGCCATTGGTTGCTGATGGTAGTGCTAAGTCGCACGAGCTATCACTTGCTTATGATCAGTATTCACTACAAAAACTCGAACCTCCGCTTGTTCTCCAGGAATTTGTCAATCATGGTATATGCCTTTGCTGCCGACATTATTGTTCTCTCCTTAAGTTGCTGCAAGTGCGCCTGTGATCCAATTCTTCCACTCTCTCTGTGTAGGTGGAGTCCTCTTCAAGGTGTACATTGTTGGGGAAGCAATAAAGGTTGTGAGGCGTTTCTCTTTGCCCGATGTTAGTCGGAGGGAGCTGTCCAAGAGTGCGGGTGTGTTCCGTTTCCCAAGGGTATCCTGTGCTGCTGCATCTGCAGATGACGCGGATCTGGACCCTAGTATTGCTGGTTAGCACTTCCTTTTGCAAGCATTGACTGATTATTATTATTATTATTATTATTATTATTTTGGGAATGTGTGAGATTTCCACCACTGAGTTTGCTTCTATGAAGTGGTAACTTTGGCCTGTTTAATAAAGCTTTCATTAATTATGCCCTCTTAAGAGTTTGGGAGAAAACACAGAGGAAAAGAGGGAAAAAGAACCGTTATGTGGAGGCATCTAATCTAAGGCTAAAGCACCACTTAAAGCGAAACCTGATTCATTCAATAGGTTTCAAATTCCCCATCACTCCCCCAATAAACTGTTGTGAAGTTAGACCAGTATAATTTTTCAAATGGTATTATGTTGGATATTAAAAGTCTTATTAAGCAATGAGTTAGGCCAGAGCAAAAGTTGGAAAGCTGGAAATTGTTAATCATGATTCTTTTTCGTGTTTTACTTATTCCCCTGGAGTTTGCTGATTTAAGAGCAGAAAGTGAGCCATCTCAGGCCTTGCAAATGGTGGTAGACTTTTGATTTATATGTTCTGTTTGTTCTTTGCAGAGCTTCCTCCTCGTCCCTTGCTTGAGCGACTTGCGAAAGAACTCCGTCGACGATTGGTAATCACCCAGTGCAAACTTCTCTGGTCCTCTGTTCGGAAAAAAAATTGATAATGCCTAAGTGTAAATTTTTATTTATTTATTTATTTATTTTTGTTGTACGCATCAGGGTCTTCGGCTGTTCAACTTGGATATTATCCGCGAACATGGAACCAGAGATCGGTTTTATGTCATAGACATCAACTACTTCCCTGGCAAGTGAAAGCATATCCTCACATCGAATGATTTTGTGGCAATGAAAAATTGAAAACTAGTTCACTTATATATGTAACTCTTGAAAGATCTAGAATTTGCATCCGCAGTTCAATAGCTTGAAAAAAATTATGTTGCATGGACTTATGGTTGGTGTGATGAACCTCTCAGGGTATGGCAAAATGCCAGGGTACGAGCATATATTTACGGACTTCCTGCTGAGCTTGGTGCAGCACAAGTAAAGGGGCGACCGTGAATACTGAAGCCCTTTGAATAACTCTGCCCACCTTCAAACTGAAACATCTGCCAAATGTTCAGACGGACTCCATGCCCGCAGTTGGAAGGGCACTGTGCCTTCGAATGACGGTGACAATGAAAGGGGAAAGAAGGAAAAGACTGCAAGGGTAGATTCCAAGAAAAGTTCGAGCTCCAGCTCCAGCCAGAGCAGCTGTAATTACTGACTGGTGGCTAATGGCTATGGAATGAAAATTCATTCATCGATGTGTACACAGTGGCATAAATTCGTTTTTTAACATCTGGTTTTGTCTTTGTTTAGTTTACGGCACTCTCTTAAAGTGCAAATAAGGAAATCTGTGTTGCCGGAAATACCATTCCCCCTGATGGGAGTTTCGGCATATGCTCATATATTCTCTTGGATTGCCTGTTCAATGTATCTCCGGCCACCAGTAAGCAGCTCCATTGGTATCTTTCACAGTGGAAGAAACTGAGATATCGAGGCCCTCGGGGTCGACTTCTAGCAGTTTATGAAACACGTTCCAGCCAATTGAGGTCTCAAAACATTTATGCCTAATGAGTCTTTGACTGATATTTACGCTTGAAAATAGTCCCAAAGACGCAGTGGTGTAACGGTGGGGCCTAATAGTTAGCTCCGGGTTAGCGGAGCGTCCTCTTAAAGTCGAAATGTACTCTTCTCATCCTCGTGGTCTGGGACTAGCAGATTCATGGCAAGGACATAAAGTCCGATGTGGTGGATGACATAAGGGGTTCTCATCGAATATTGGCATGAGGAACCAGGGACTAAGCCTAGATTAGAACTGGTGGACACCGAAGGGAAGGACCCATGGGACCACCTACGAAACATGGAGAGATGCGGTCTTGTACCTGCCGTTTCGAGCCATGGGTACTGTTCATCAAGGCGAAATAACCACTGTGCACCATGGGACCGGGAGCTTCGGACACATTCACATCATGAAGCACGGGATGATATTGCCGCTACGATCCTAGTTGAAAATCTCGCTCTCGTGAAGCTTATTAACCATTTTCCGTCTACCTGCAGTACTAGTTGAACTTGAAGATGGCAATATCACTCACTTTGGCCCCCTTGCTCAAAACATGGCCGGACGTTGTCCTCTCGATCCTTCGGATAGGAACTTCCCCAATCTGTCCTTCGATCCTTCGAGAGAATCTAATCAAGCAAACCCGCTCTCCCGAAATCCAATCATAGTTGTATACTCCTTATCGGTTCTGCTCTGACTTCCCTATGACGCTCTATGTACCGACTGGACTCGCTATAACGCTATTGCATACCAAACATTGGATCGTATGGATAGGGCAATTAATTGGCCAAGAAAACATGAAGAGGATAGATCATGATTATTAGGGTAGCTTCTCCATTTTGGACCGCGCCACAGTGCAATTAAGATTGTTAGGTACAGTCATTTTCGCTTACTGAGTTTAGTGAAGCCTATAATTGTATCAATTTGAGTAAAAATTTACTAATCCTTTATTGCTGAGAAGGTTCCTCTTTCCCTAAAACATTTATAAGATCTAATGAATCCTCCACATCTCCTTCCCTAAAACATTAATAAGAATAAAGGCATCCCCACATCTTTATCCCATGCATTAATGATGATGTCAAAGTAATTAAGAAAAAAAAATGGTACAATCCTTCAAAATCATACATTTTAGCTTTTGGTTTTCAGGTTCGAATCCCATTATCATAATCTTTTTGCGTTTCAAATCAAAGTCTCTTTTCTTTTATTTGAAACGTACATATTAATCATTGGCCAGAAAAAAAAATTTGTGTACATATCAATCATTTTTTAAAAACAATTATATATATCCAATCCAAAAATTTCAAAATTCATTCGACAGTTCCATTGGAGTTTCTAATCGCCCGTCTTCCATTTGAAATTTTAATCCTCCTCCCTCTATTAAATTTACATTTGGACTTATACGAGTTTGAGTCCATATTCACTTAAAAGCTCAAGTTAATAAGTTGTAATACCCAAACCATATATTAACCTATGGATTTTCCTTTTCTTTTCCGATGTGGGATTTATCCAATTTTACTCCTCAACGCCAGCCTTCACGCACAACGTGTGGTCTATTTCTGCTTACACGTTGTCACGTGCCCATAAACACCTGCCCTCAACAATTGACCTCGAGCCGGGCTCATCTTCCGTGCTCGGGCGAGGAGGGACACTAACACGAGGCGCGCTCTTGGCTGCACTCGACATACTGGGCTCGGCGTGATGTTGGTGCACACACGCGCATAGGCACGCATAGGCGTAACCTAGGCTCTGATACCATATTAAAATTTTCATTGGGCTTATACGGACCTTGGCCCATATCAACTTAAAAGCTCAAACTAATAAGTGTTGGTACCCAAACCTTATATAAACTCATGGTTATTATTTCATTTTTTTTCATGTGAGATTATAATTCACAATAATTAAATTTCCATTGAGCTTATACGGGTTTGGGCCCATTTCCACTTAAAAGCTCAAGCTAATAAGTGTTGATACCTAAATCTTTTTATAAACTCATGGTTATTATTTCATTTTTTTTCATGTGGTATTATAATTCCCAACACCCGCTTTCACGTGCAACGTGTGATCTATTTCTGCCTACACGTTGTCACGTGCCCTTAAACACTCGTCCTCAATAATTGATTTCGAACTGGACTCTTCTTCCGTGCTCGGGCAAGAGGGTACTAACACGAGGCGCACTTTTGGCTACACTCAACATATTGAGCCTGGCGTGGTGTGGGTGTGCACACTCGTGTTGGCACTTGTATCGTGACCTGGGCTCTGATACCATATTAAAATATTCATTTAGGCTTATACGGTCTTGGATCCATATCCACTTAAAAGTTCAAGCTAATAAGTGATGATACCCAAGTCATATATTAACTCATGAATTTTTCTTTTCTTCTCCGACGTGGGATTGATCCCATTTTACGCCTCAATACCCTCTTCCATTAGTGGTTCTCGTTCTCGATAAGGCGCTTCCACATTATCGTGCTCTGTAGGAGTTTTTGCTTTATTGACTGTATTACTTATCTCATTTCCATCTTGTTTTTAGCACCGTAAATATATACAGTGCCGTATAGATTTAATATGTTCGAGTTAGTGGTTGTCAACAACATTCAAACCCTGAACTTCTGATTTATCTTTATTTGACTAAAACTATAGTATAAAGTTGTCAAAACAATATGAGTAGAATCAAAGAATAGTAAGTAAGCTACACATCATTTACTATTCATATAGAATTTGGTTAATAACATAAGAATAATGTCAGAAAAATAAACAAAATTATATGTAATAGTAAAATGCAAATTATATCTTGTGAATGAACAATATTAAGAAAATATTTGAGTATATTCGGGTCTTTACAAGAATTAATAAGATTTATGATTAATAACATCATTTACTATTTATATAGCATTTGGTTAATCACATAAGAATAATGTCAGAAAAATAAACAAAATTATATGTAATAGTAAAATGCAAATTATAATTATATCTTGTGGATGAATAATATTAAGAAAATATTTGAGTATATTTGTGCCTTTACAAGAATTAATAAGATTTATGATTAAGGGCAAGCGATAACGTATGAGCAAATGACCACACGTTGCATGTGAAAGTAGGTGTTGAGGAATAAAATGTGATAAATCTCACATCAGAAAAGAAAAGGAAAATCCAAGGGATAATATATGGCTTTGATACCACCACTTATCACATTTAGCTTTTAAGTGGAAATAGGCTCGAGTTCGTATGAGCCCATAAAAATTCAATATGTTATCAAAGCCTAAGTTATCCATATGCGGGCCCATGTGGGTATGCACGCCACTACCATGCCAAGCCCAGTATGTCCGAGAGCAGCCAAAAAAGCGCAAGCTCATATGAGTTCGGGTCTATTTCCACTTAAAAGCTCAATGTGATAAGTTGTGGTACCAAAGTCATATATTATCCCTTGGATTTTTCTTTTCTTTTCCGATGTGGGATTTATCCCATTTTATTCTTCAACACGGTGGAAGCCTTGTAGACTCGTGACATAAGTAGCTGTATTTGGTTTTGGTACCAAAGTCATATATTATCCCTTGGATTTTTCTTTTCTTTTCCGATGTGGGATTTATCCCATTTTATTCTTCAACACGGTGGAAGCCTTGTAGACTCGTGACATAAGTAGCTGTATTTGGTTTTAGAGTTAAGTAGAGTTGAATTTTGATTTTAATTTGGTTGTAATGATTATATTGTTAAATTATGAGAAAAGTGTAAAAAAGTAATGAATAGTTGAGAGAAAGTAATGATTGTATTGTTGAATTGTGGAAAAAGTAATGAATAGTTGAGAGAAAATAATGATTGTATTGTTGAATTAAAGATAAGTGAAGTTAAGTGGAGTATAATTAAAATTAAAGGTAAAATTTGTTTGTGAAACCAAACAAAAGAGTTTATGAACCTTATAATTCTAGTTATAAAATGATGATTATCCTATTCTTATAAATAACACTCTCAAAATAAGAATTAAGAACATGGAAAAGTATCATAAACGTGTTCCATGTCGGTAACATGTAACCATAACTTTGAGGATTTTGAGTTCTAAACTTATGATTTAACAACTTTTAGACATTTCACCAAGCATAGAAATTCATTGAGTGAACTTAGCGTTTTAATGAACTTCTGTACTTTTTTCAAAAGGAGAGAAGCAAAGGAAGCCAAAGAGTTCACAAACTAAACTTGAGTGAAGGAAAAAAAAAAAAAAAAAACTAAACTTGAGTGAATGGAGGAAAAAAGAAAGAAGGAAAGGAATCCTACAACTAGAATTTCTTTAATATTAGAAAGTTAAAAATTATTTTTAGGGTGTGAAATGAGTAGAGAAGTGGCAAAAATTGCTGGCTTGGAATATGGCTGACGAAGTTGGATTGGATGTGTAATTCTCTTGAAAAATCTGTAAAAAAGACACTAATTGGTCTGACTTGATAAACTCGTCGATAAACTCGACCGAGTTTACCGATTCTACCAAGTTCACAAGTTTGTACGTGAGTCCACCCAAGTCTACACAACTTCCGATTCTATCATGAGTCTAGTCGATTTCATGTGTCGGAGTCTTAAACTCATACGAGTTTACGAGTCGACTCGCGAGTTTAACAACCATGATTTATGGGATTGTATATATTGATCAATATATGCGTAACTGCTGGAGAATGAATATAGATGAAGATTATACTAATATGATTGCGAACATACTTTTCTAATAGGAAATATTAGGAATTGAAATTTGAGATAAAGAGGGAAGAAATGTAGCCTTTTATACCATTTGACAAATATGAATTAGTATACTTTTCTAAGAAATCTAAAATATTTTGCATATAAATTGTTTCTTATCATTAACTTGAGTCTATACTCTATTAAAGTTGTTTTTTAGACAAGTATATTTTTATTCAGTTAAAAAAAATTTACAAGAGGTATACAACACTCATCCAGTGCCAAGGTACAAATCTGCCCACTAAAGGAGGCCAAACAGACGCCAAAACAATTGCTAATTACAGTAAAACCTTAAACCTATCGAAGGAGCAATTATGGAATAAAGAATTTTACTATGTAAAAGTTTATTTATTAACTTAAATGATGTGAATAACCTATTATTAATGTAAAATGTTTTTGACCTCGCTGCAATGCGGGGAATCAGGCATTGTAACATACAAGTACATGTAATCTGTTATTTGTACTTTCAGATTTTTTTATATATAGCCTCTGCAATAATTTTATGCTCATAGTTAGGAATGCAAAGGTTAAATTGCGTCCGGGTTTGTGTAATTAACATGCCACGCTTCCAAAAGTATTCTCAAACTTGACCATATTTAAATATCCACAGACACTTATCGCTGCGTTAGGACGACTTTACCTCACTAGACACATATATATTTTCATGTAATGAGTTCTCTCCGATAAAATTAGTCATTTTTTATTTTCAGACTAAAAAAATAATATGAAGAAAAAAAAAAGAAAAAGAAACACTGACGAAGTAAGATGGAGGTGGGAAGGGCAGTGAAAGACTAAAACCACCATCGGTCCCCACCGCCCTAGACAAGGTTACATCGGGGCGACCTCTAAAATCGACATTGTCTTCACAGGCGAGGTCACCAGCGACTTCTGAAACCACTATGACCTTGCCTCTAGGTCGGTGATGGCCACTGCAAGTCCTGCTCGTCCTCCTATCTCTAGGCTCTAGCTCGAGGAGATTGGTGGAGGTTCAATGCCGGCCAATATCACCTCGACTGCCAGCCGCAATATAAAGGAAAAATTGAAAGACTAAATAAAAAAACTTGACTACGGACATACTTATGTTGAAACTAAATACTTAGATTTATAAATTTTTCACCTATTTTTGAAATTAGCCAAACTTTTTTTTTTTTGGGCGATGAGCACCAATAATTCTACTGAACAAGATATTTCAAGAAGAAGAAATTAAGAGAGGAAGGAAAAAACGGTGAAGAAAGAAACATCGGTTGTTGATGTTCCCTTATCTTTTTCCCTTCTTCGGCCAGACCAAAAGTTTGGAGTTATTGATCTGTCTCGCCCTAAATGAGAGCTAAAATGCAATGCATGTTCACATGGACCACATGTGGTATGATATATCTGCCACTAAGAACTAGGCATTTGGTGAGACTTTACTCTGTGTAAATAATTATAGCATCTGTTTATCCTTTTTATCAGTAGTAACATTTTTGATCGCGCGTTACGCGTGAACTTTTTCATACGTATTTTTATTAAATTCTTCTTTATTCAGTGGAAAACGGGCCTAAGGAATTCTAGTTTTTATTCAGTCACGATGTGACGCACCGATGATCGCATTCATGTACCTGTGCAGTCGCGATGCGACGCACCGATGGTCGCGGCTGCACAAGTACATGAAGGAACCTCGAGAAAGTTCTCGAGCTCGTCCCATATTCCATTCATCTGGAAACAATATTCCGAAACGGAGTGGGCTTACTGCTTCAAGAGACAAATTTGGGACTTAATTTCATAGATCCTCGTTTCGTTTCCTTGCGAGAATATGTATCTCTTTGAGGTCGTCCCACAATGCCTTAGCGTGGCTGTAGCTCCTTGTCAAGCGTGTTGGAAATCCATGCTGCAATCATGCAGATGACCTATTGCTGGGCCCTCTCGGCTTCAGCTTCTGAACAATCCCGTCGATGAAGCCGAGCTTGTTTTTGGCTCGGTGTGCTGTCTTCATCAGCCTTGATGAGGTGAGATAATTCTAGCCATTTAAGGTGCATGAGATTAGCAAGTTTCCTAGTCTATCCAAGGAACTGATTGCATAGGTAGAGGAAGAAGCAGTCGAGGCAGCCACGGGTTGATGAGAAAAAAGGATGACAGACGTCACAAGAATTTGAACGGTCTCAGCTGGTCTCGCTATGATACCATGAACAAACTTGAGATTTGATTGATTGGAGAACGATAATTCATTCCTCTGCAAGCAATGTACATATACAGTGTGTGTGCCAGAAATATATGGCAAGAATTCTAAAAATTACAAGCGAAATAATCTGCCATCTAACAAACTTTATTTACATCCTAAATACAAGGCAAATATCTCAAAGATATGGCGCTCGATTGAGGAGATATATCCCGTAAATCTGGGAATGTATCGCGTATCTTGTAATGATCATCTTCGCCAATCATATGGTAATTTCATTTCTGATCCTCTGCTGTAGTCGAATCTGACAATGGCTGATGCGTTGTTTCTTCACCATTCTCTTTGTATATGTGTGTGCTTCGGGGTCATGGGCTGTTGAACTTGGAAATCGTCCGTGACCATGGAACGAGAGATTGGTTTTATGTCATAGACATCAACTACTTCCCCGGCAAGTGAAAACAAATCCTCATCTCGTATGATATTGTGGCAATGAAAAATTGACAACTAGTTCACTTACATATGTAATTCTTAAAAGATCAATAGCTTGAAACACAAAAATGCATGGACTTACGGTTGGTGTGATGAATTCTCAGGGTATTAGTAAAATGCCGGGCTACGAGCATATATTTACGGACTTCCTGCTGAGCCTGGTGCAGAGCAAATAGAGGAAAGACAGTGAATACTGAAGCCCTTCGAACAACTCTGTGTACATTCAAACCGACTCCCGCATCTGATACGCCGTTCCGCCCCCAGTCCATGCGGTTTCCCTCGCGCAGAAGGAAAGCCAGCCATTTTCAAAGTGATGATCTCCATCCCGCAGTTGGAAGGGGACTCTGGCATCGAATGACGACGGTGACAATAAATAGAAAGGGGAAAGAAGGAAAAGAACGCAACCCTGCAAGGGTGGGTTCCCAGAAAAGCTCGAGCTCGAGCTCGAGATGGAGCTGGAGCTTCTGTAATTACTGACTGGTGGCTCCAACGGCTATGGTGCCTGCTAAAGAATCTTTGCCTGGAACTTACACCTGAAAAAAGTACCGGACGACTCTGTTGTAAAAAGAGTGGGGTCTAATAGTCAGCTCCGTGTTGGCAGAGTGTCCAGTAAAATCGAGAAGCAACTTCTTCTCATTACTGTGGCCTATGACAGTAGCAGATTTACATCAAAGAGATCAAGTGGTGATGTGGGGTTCTCGTTGAATATCAATTTCTGAAACATCATTACAAACGGAATGCACATAGTAAATCAAATTCCTCATCATTATATGTAGCAGAAACATCATCACAAACGGAATTTCCAAGCTTTTTAACTACAAAACAAGTAACAACCAAACATCCCGACCGCTGTCTCAGTTCCTAACAAAAGGCATGAAGACGCAACCCGCACTAACTCGCCGGCGGCGCCTCCTGCAGCGTGCTCGGAGGAGGAGGAGGAGGAGGAGGAGGAGGGGCCTCCCCGGCAGGTTCTTCGCCGCTGGAAGCGAGCGTCCATTCGGGAGGGAGAGCTGGGAGCGGTGGGTACACGGTGGGTTTCCGCCTGATGTCCCACGGCTGCGTCTTCTTCGGTCGCGTCTTCATGTGGTGCGCCGTCGCCTTCTTGTTCGGCCTCGACGAGCACTCTATCACCAGAGCTCCGCCTGCTGGTGTGGGTGCCGATTGGACGGCGCCCCCGGTGCGCGCTGCGGCGGAGGAGGGCGGAGCGACGACCACCCGGCTGCCAAATATAGCGGAGACGGACATTTTCTTTTGAGGATGGGGTGGGTGTCCCTGATGTCCTCTCGATACGGATAGAGAATGTTATCCGCGGAGGAAACGTTCTTGTATTTGCCAATGTGAGGGATGGGCTTTCTACGGGCTGATTAATGGGCCGAAAATTCCATCAGTTGGGCCGAACTCATCTCCTGATCCACTTCTACGATTGACGAGAAACACCGAACTAATCAATTAATTAAATTTAATGTGCTTTAGTGTATGTTCCATTGTAATCCTTATGACAGACAGGAGAAGGGGGTTATGAATGAAGCCCAATATGTGGTTTTGTCATATTAATAACATTCAATTTCTTTGTATTCGTTAGGATTGGCTCATAGGATTACACTAGCTAAATCCTTGAGAATCTATAAAGAATTTGTAGAGAGAGATTAATTTTCTCAACATTTCCCTATAACATCGCAATGGCTTCTATTAACATATCGTCTAATAATACTATTAAACCTTTCTAGACAGGGGAAGAGAATAGGTAATTCATACTCAAATGGTGTTTCGTGCCTTACCATTTGAGATTAATGGTAATTTAAATGGATTAATTATCTAGACAAGCACACCCTTTGCACTTTTTTTTCAAATATAGTACGACGTTTGGAAAATAGAATAGAAAGACACGACCTTTATAATTCTTTTTTCTAAATATAGCACGACATTTGGAGAGTAGCATAGAAATACACGACCTTTGCATTTTTTTTTTTAAATATAGCACGACCTTTAAAAAATAACACAGAAAGTCATGGCTTTCAGATTTAATTGCACATATATCACGACATCAATTATTCCGTCAGATTGTCACGATAACAGCTAATGTGAAGGTAACGATGCTACGTGGTACAATATGATTGGACAAGTAGATCGCATAGCTTTTTATTTGATTAAAAAAAAGATTCAACTTAATAAAAAGAACGGGGGTGGGGGCCGACGATGGTGGCTACGTCGATGGCTACCATCTCTCAATTGGGGTGGCCAGTCATAGCAAGACCCCAATTATGTGGGTAGTAGTCATAATTGGAGAACTCATAGCTGGAATTGAAAGAGCCCCGAAATTGGGGCTTTTTCATTTCGACGGGCCCCGATTACGTCCCCTGCAATCTAAAATTTGCTTCTTTCTTTTTTTTTCAAAAAGTAATATTTTTAAAATTTTTAATTAAATAAAAATATATTAGACACACTCATCCAATCATGTTGTGCCATAAAGCGCCGTTAGCTGTTATCGTTACATTTAACGAATAATTGATGCCGTGCCAAAATCGTAGTTAAACCTGCACGTCGTGCCTTTCTATGCTATTTTTTAAAGATCGCATTATATTTAGGAAAAAAAGGCAAAGATCGTGTCTGTGCTACTCTCAAAATGTCATGTTATATTTAGGAAAAAAATGTGAACGTTGTGTATTTCTGTACTATCTTCTAAAGGTCGTACTATATTTAGGAAAAAATGCAGGGATCGTGCTTTTCTAGGTAATTTACCCAATTTAAAATCCCACTAAGATAGACTCCAATTTTTTAAGTTAATGGCAATGTTCATTGCCATGTTTGGTATAAATCGGTAATGTTACACATTATTGATAATCTAGACAGTCACCCCGGGAAAGTATACTACCAGCTGAGTGGAAAAGTGAATTATTTACGCATCCAAGTTACAGTAATTTGTACAAGCCAAATATGATAATTTGGTGGGTCCAAAAAATATAAAATCACATTCTCTGTAATGACA
Organism: Punica granatum; assembly: GCF_007655135.1. NCBI lineage: Eukaryota > Viridiplantae > Streptophyta > Magnoliopsida > Myrtales > Lythraceae > Punica > Punica granatum. The sequence goes on along the minus strand of NC_045127.1, from coordinate 9,537,444 downwards.
TGGATTATTACATACCAAACACGACCTCAATTTAAAAATTCACAGAGATAATTATGCGTCTTGTGCCAAAGAGATTTGAATTTTGGTAGAAAGGGTAGATGAAGAATACCACACACATTCGATAATTTACCATGTCAATCCAAGAAATGAGCAAAATGTTTTTTTTTTCTCATTTATAATAGAGACACAATCTCTAGTATAATGATGATAAATAATAGAAAATAAATAGGCATATAAGTCTCACTGATGATAATAAAATTAGAATTTTTTAGTTTCGAGTCGGTATCTTACATCACTATGCTAAGACTCCTTTTGTTTTTCTCCTTTTCAATTCAACTCATCTGGTGATTAATGATTTAGAAAAAAAAATGGTCGCGATTACGCATAATTGGGAGCTTAAGTAAAGTCAAACAAAGTCTGGAAAAATAAGGTTTTGTTTTGTTTTAAAACAAAAAACTTTACTATTATTTTTTCCTAGTTTAACGCTACAATCACTATTACTTTATCTTTTTTATTTAATAATAATAATAATAATAATAATATTTCATTAATATTTTTTTCTCAATTATTTTTATAATTAATTTTTTAATAATAACTTTTTCATTTATTTTCGTTTATATATATATATATATATATATATATACTCTCATTTATTCATATATTTATTAAGACTTTTAATCATTACATAAAATTAAGTTGAATTGAATCCAATCCAACTCCAAAATCAAAGACAACCCATAAAATCCAATATCCACTGTCACGCACTAAGTCGGAGGATGGCCCCACTCAGCCACGCCCACGTGTACATCTCCCTCCCCCAATTTCATATTGTCCCCACCCCCACTTCCCTTTTTTTTTTTTTTTTTTTTTCCCATTGGGTCCGTATTGTGCACTGAGCGCCTGGGATTCCCCATACGTGGACAGGATTTCGCACAAGCGCCTGACAGGGGCAATCCCGTCATTTTAGCCATCTCAAATCCACTCAGCAAAGTGAACTAGTTTGCAAGTCCGCCCTCGTTCTTTTGTTATTTCACAAATTTGCCCCAATCAACCTTTTCCCTCGTCTAGCACCCTTGAAGTATGATGTTGAGGACAATTCAAATATACGTTTTGAAACATCCAAAGGTTAGCACAGGTGGGTTGAGTACGACTCGCCCTCCCATGCATGGCGTAAGAGGTCGCAGGGTCAATCTCACCTCTTAGCAAAAAAAACCTCTAGAGGTCGCCCCTTACATGCACCGTGTGTGGTATGCATCCGGTCCCATGGGAGGTTGGGTGATTCATAGAGTTTTCAGAATTAAATCTAAGCTATTAAAAGAAAGTATTTTGAAAATTCACTTAAAAAAATCTTTTTTTCACGATGATGTTTTTGAGAAAGAAAACTTAGTATGATCTTAATGAGCATTCAAATCCGTACTCTACGTGGGCTTATTTTTAATAATTACTTTCCAGAATTTTCAAAAATAAATTTACTTCTTATAATTACAAGAATGAAGAATTTCAAATAATAATCTTAATACATTAGGAATTTTTAATATATGGTACATTCTTATGATTAGCAAATTTTGATAATCTTCATATATGCAAAGTAATTATTATTTTAGAAAAAAATCTTATAATATATCAGTTTTATTTTTTTTATTGAGTTAATTTGTTGTTTTAGGATTATCATAGGTTTTTTTAGGCAAACAAAATTTGATATGACCATATGTGACTTGTCAAAATTTTCTCTTCTTAATTAGTAACTTCAGGTAATTTTTTTGATTAGTAGTATTGCACAATGTTCTTTTGAATGCTATTTGAAGTAATCATATAGAGCATTTCAAAAACATAAATTTACCAGAAACCACAAACTTTGACTTTGATATATTTTAAGTATTTTTAATTCAAAAAATTAGAAATTTTTTTGAGAAGTCAAAAGTTAAAATTAATTATTTGTAATTTTTAATTACGTAAACTTAAGCATGTTTATTATTATTTGAGTGAGTTTTACTATACGTATAAATATTTGTATTTATAAAATGTTTGTTGTATTGATAAAGATTCTTTTCATTCTTAAAATTAAATTATTTTTTCTAAATATTTAATTGCATTAACTCAATAGCATTTATAACTACTCAACTGAATTTTAGTAATACATAAATAAATAGACACTTGGAGTACAATAGCAAGTTCTCATTACTTAAGCTTTATCATGTATTAATAGTACGGAGGTCTCGTTGCCAAGGTTATTGCTTTTGTAGGTGTACTCGTCCATATTACTTATCGATACGTCCCATCACGCTTCCCGTCACCACTCTCCCTTAGCCTCTTATTATTTATTTCATATTCAGTTCAACTCAACATCAGATCGCATCGCGTTGGGTGTAGCCAAGACCAAAAAGAGACCGAGCAGGAGCTGTAATAGATGCAAACATACCTCAATGTAGTAATAACATTTGCTAGAGACATGCCAACCATACGTATTCGATGATGCATCCAGAGATACAACAATTTCGTCGAATGCATAGACGTGTTGCGGGATTCAGCAGGCTCGGATTTTCTCCTCGCTCTGTCAGTTGTCCAAATCGGAGCACCCTCCTTACCCATCGATCGGAGCAAGCACGAAAATTGTTTGACGAGCACCCATTTCGTAACGTTCTAATGGCAAAGAAGCCGCCAGCCCCAATTCACCACAGGCAAATATAGCTGGGGGGCCGAGGGGGTCTTCTTGCAAATAAAACTAGCTCTAGCCGCAACAATAGAAAGTGGTAAATAAATAAATAAGAATTAAAAAGAAGAAGAAGAAGAAGAAGAAGAAGAAGAGGGCCCACAGTGCAACAAGAGAGCCTCTGACATGACGGCCTGCTCGGGTCGGGTCAGTAGAGAGAGAGAGAGAGTCCCCCTCTGATGAGGCTGGCAAAATTTTAGCGCCAGGCTGTACCCAGCTGTCTTCCTCCTTCTCCCTTCTCTTCTTCTCCTTCCCCCCATCACCTAAGCTTAAACTACTGAAACTCAAACCCCTCTCTCTCTCTCTCTTCGTTAGTTAGAGAAATCCCCACCCACCCCCACTACCGCCATCACCCCCATAGAAAGAAAGAAAGAAAGAAAGAAACCCCCATTAATTCATTCATAGAAGAAGACGACGACGGCTGCAGCAAAAACTCAGTAGCAGAGAGCTTAAACCTCCTCCATTGATTGATCCTCTCCCGGCCGGGTCATGCCATTGCGAGCTACCACCGCCTTACTCGTTCTTTGCTCCAATGCCTCCTCCGCTCTGCTGCAACTTCGACCCATGCTCTGTTAGTGTTACCCTCTGCTGCTCGTCACTGCAGAACTGCTCGAAGTAGAAGAAGAGAATAAGAAGAAGAAGAAAATTATTACATGGATCCGTGCCCTTTTGTCCGCCTCACCGTCGGGGGCCTCGCCCTCAAGATCCCGGTGGCGGCGAAGCCCGCTCACTCCGTCGTCCACCCGACCTCCACCCCCTGCTTCTGTAAGATCAAGCTCAAGCACTTCCCCCTCCAGACCGCTCCCGTCCCCACCACCGATCCCGCCCACTCCAACCCCCATGCCACAGACTCCTCCCTCCCCACGGCTGCCGTCTTCCACCTCGGTCGCTCCGACCTCGCCCGGCTCTCCGCGAGCTCCATCTTCCCCGGCGCTGGGTGCCGCCTCCGGGTCTCCATCTACACCGGCCGGCGGGGGACCACCTGCGGCGTGAGCTCGGGCAGGCTGCTGGGGAAGGTGTCGGTTCCGCTGGACCTCTCCGGTGTGGAGTCCAAGGCCTGCGTGTTCCACAACGGGTGGGTCGCCGTCGGGAAGGGGGGATCCGGCACGGCGCAGTTCCACCTTACCGTGAAGGCGGAGCCGGACCCCCGGTTCGTGTTCCAGTTCGACGGAGAGCCGGAATGCAGCCCTCAGGTGTTCCAGATCCAAGGCAGCATCCGGCAGCCCGTCTTCACCTGCAAGTTCAGTTTCCGTTCCACCAGTGACCGGAATCACCTCTCAAGGTCAGTCACCGCCGCCGGCGAAATTTTAGTAACCTTGCCATTTTTAGCCGTATTATTATCCGTAAAAAGCAACAATTGCTTGTTGGGTTGTCTTCTTCACCGGAAGAGTTATTCTGATTCTGATTCAAACCGGGAAAAGAAACAAATTTGCACGAAACTTGAAACTGAATGGTCGAGCGAGGCCACAGGCAAATGAGGCCAGGCCCGCCATTGTACTGTAAAAGCAAAATCTGCTGCTTAATCTCTAAGTCATTTCTCGTACTTTACACCCAGACAGCGTTTAGCCCTTTACTCAATCCAAAGACATTCAAAGCTAAAGCGACTGATTTGTGTCCCCCATTTGGAACCTTAATAATTTCATTTTCATGGCAGCACCCTTCGTGATTTTGTTTGTACCATTTACGAGCTTAAAAGTGAAGCTAAACCCGCAATCTTTTGAAGACCCTTTTTCTTTCTGCCGGATTTAAGGATGATATCTTCTGTATAAATTTTCTCTCCCTTTGCTTGAAAGCGTAGGTACGTTTAAGTTTTTGACAATGCGTGTTAAGTCAAGTTTGTCGTTTTTAATGCAGATCTCTACCGGCTGAGCCGAGTTGCTCGAGGAGCTGGCTCAGCTCGTTCGGAAGCGAAAGGGAGAGACCCGGGAAGGAACGCAAGGGTTGGTCTCTCACCGTCCATGACCTCTCCGGTTCGCCCGTAGCTACAGCTTCTATGGTGACCCCTTTTGTTGCCTCCCCTGGCTCGGACCGTGTTAGCCGGTCCAATCCCGGGTCCTGGCTCATTTTACTGCCCGGCGACGGCACCTGGAAACCCTGGGGCCGGCTCGAGGCCTGGCGCGAACGAGGCTCCTCCGACGGGCTCGGCCTCCGGTTTGAGCTGATCCCCGAGTCCGCCGGCGCTGGCGTGGTCTTGGCGGAGTCCACCTTAAGCTCGCAGAAAGGCGGGAAGTTCATGATCGACCTTGTCGGACCAGCAGCCTCAGGGAACGGGCGGGGGACTCCAGTGAGCGCAACTTCCCCAGTCTGCAGCCCGAGGGGCAGCGGCGACTACGGCAACTCCCTCTGGCCCTTCTGCGCGTACAGGGGGTTCGTGATGTCGGCGCGCGTGGAGGGGGAGGGAAAATGCAGCAAGCCTGCGGTGGAGGTTAGCGTCCAGCACGTGGGTTGCTCCGAGGACGCGGCAGCCTTCGTGGCCCTGGCGGCAGCAGTGGACCTGAGCATGGACGCATGCCGCCTCTTCTCCCAGCGGCTGAGGAAGGAGCTGTACCCGGGCCACGACTTGGTCGGCTGATGAGACCGAAGACGCATCGCTGTTTTGTCCTTTATTTTCTTTCCCTTATTCGATGGTTTTTGAGATCCGTCGCTGTAAGGGTTTCTTTCCGTGATTTTTTTTTCTTTATTTCCAAAATCTCGCTGCTAACAAAAAATTGGAACTTTGTACAGTGTGAGAGAGGGGGAGATTAGGTGACGGTCGGGCAAGCTCTGTTGTTTTAGTGGTGTGGCTTGTTTCCATTTATTTCTCACAAGGAAATATTGGATTTTCTCTTTTGAGATTTATTCTTGTTTGTAGCATTGTGCCTTTCACCTTATTTATTTATTTATTTATTTATTTCTTTTCTATAGTATCAGCTGCCTGTGCTTCCGTCCTATTAATATTCACGGTTCAACGTAAACGCTCTTGTAAATTATCGGGACGGATAAGTTAGGTCACATTTTTTTTTTTTCATACAAAAGAAAGGCTTCTATGATATATGTGTGCCTATATAGTTTGAGTGTCCAAATTAGCTTAGTCGTCGTCTCATTAGCAAGGTCAGAATTATTATCGGGAGAAACGATGAATTCTCCGGAAATTAATATTAATTAATGGAGCATCCCCATATAATAATAGTCTGTCTTCCATATGAGTTAGACTTAAAAAAAAAAAAAACTATGTGGACAAGGTGTCACAAGACCAGCGGTTTAAATTATTTTAACCAAAAGTGTGAACAGAAGAAATAGTGTAGTACAACCGTGGAAGAGATTTATTTATAGGTAAATTGCACTTGTGGTTTAAAATTTTTTACAAATATTTCAATATGGTATAAAATAATTTTTTTACTACTTGATAGTACAAAATGTTTTAAAGTTATTTTAGTATAGTATAAACCGTCATATCGTCATTGACGTCGTCAAGCCGACGCTGATGGTGCAAAATCGGTTTTTGTGGGACGTTCCATGATGATGCAAAATATTTTAAAGTTGTAACTTAATAGTACAAAATGTTTTACGTAAGTTACATGATGGTGTAAAATTTACAGATTTTGTAAAGGACGGTTTGATGGCGTTAATGGCAATATGACGATTTGTACTATACTGAAATAACTTTGAAATATTTTGTACTATCAAGTTACAAATAAAACTTTTTGTACTAAATTAAAATATTTATAAAATTTTTTGAACCACCAGTATAATTTATGTTTTATTTAATTCTCGTTAATATGATTATTTGTAGGCCTTTATTTAGTTTTAAGTTTTTTTATATTATGCTTGTGAGTTTCTTTTGTAATGAAAAAATAAAATGTAAGATGAATTTATTACTAATTTAAGGAACTAGTACCTACTAGAACGGGAAAGACGTGCATATACATTATTATTATTATTATTATTATTATTTGATTATTAAATATAGGAATCCAATTTTCTATTTGCTCATTAGTCGTCTTTCTTCCTCTGGGTTAGGCAAGGCTTGCTTTCTTTGCTGGTGATATGGCAATAATTCCCCCGATATGATAATTTGTCTATGACGGTATGACCCCATGGATGGATAGATAAAAAAATAATAATAAATGAATTGAAAATTTGGTGATGAACGTGTGGATGGGATATAGCTGTAATGCACTTCCCCCTATGACCTCCTGCCAATCTGAATATTATTAAATTATTGTACTTTTTATTTTCATGTGTATTCATACATTTAGAAATTTATCGTGTCTCGATTAATTCAATTCGAGCAGAGTCAATTCATAAAGTCATAAAAAATAAAATTCTTTCAATTGATAAATTTTTATATTTATAAAATTTAAATTCAAAACTTTATATAAGAGAAATAAACGTGGCACCATTTCGATTTTTGTTGATAATTATTAATATTTATTTGTTTATTTATTAAAATTTTCTATCCGTGCCTGTGGTAACCTCCAGTTGGATATTGGATCCTTTGAAATCGAATAAATTAACGCCGCGCCGCTCAACCAAACGGCATGTGAGAGATGCAACGTGACATCTCACTATTAGGCTATATTTCAAGACAGGACCCTCAGATTGGGAGCCAGCCAACTTGCGTGCACAGACATAGGTTCATTCTTCCTGACCAATTGATTCTCGACGTGTTAGCAGGTACCCCGGTCGTAATATGTTTCATAAATTTGGCTCTTCGCCCATTAAACTATTACGTGAACGGGATTAATTTCAAAGAGTTTGGCTTAGTGGTTAAGGTGCGCCTAAACTTATATTCGATCTCGGATTCGAATTCCATTGGAGCTACCGGAGCGCCTTTGGCGTGATTACCCGCTATGTGCGCCGCCAGGGGATTCACAGAACCCTGAGGATTAGTCGGACGAAACCTGAACACCCCGGATTAGCAAAAAAAAAAAAACGTGAACGGGATTCAGAGCGTCATAAAGAAGTTTATTGTCTCGCTATATGAGTTAGAGTCGGGAACCAAATTAACTATTCATGTCCCGAACTACCATCGTTCGTGAAAACTGAAAAATAAATAAAGGACGAAGAAAGAACGATTTCTATGCACCACAGGGGACGGGGATGCCGGTCCTGACTAAACAGAAGTTTTTTTCGATAATGTGTTAGTCAAAAGTCTAGCTACATGCTTAACGCATGTCCATAACACGGGGATTAACTACTCGAGTTAATCTTGTAGACTGGGCGAACCAAAGTGAGTTTCTTTAACCAATCCATCTAATTATATGGGCATCTCTTCGGCACAACATGAGTCATCAATAAAAACGATTTTGAGTGATTGGCGAGATAATATATAAAATAATTTCAGAGAAATTAGGGAATTTTTATTCGTACCGTCTTAGGTGCGCCGAGTAATCAAATAAAAATATAATGGGACCATAAAGAGAAAAGTTTGGGGGGCACTTTCAATACATGTTACCCATGCCGTATGAGTACTAGTTAGGCACGTACGAAAAGAAAGGGAAAATGTGGTGGGGGAGTTTTAAATTGGGAGGGTGCAGGGGCCCACTCGGGGTCCGGATAACAGCTAACCATAGCTATGTGAAATTGTGAATGGAGAAATAGCAGAATAATATTAATAATTTAAAAAATGAAAAATGGGGCAAAGAAAAGAATCTGGTCAATGGAAGTCCGATAGCCGGCAGCAGCAGCTCCTCCGTGAGTAATGTTGGGGACGGCAACAGGAAGGGTTTGGGACGGCCGACTCCATCCTATATTCGTATCCATTAAGAAGCTAAAAATGAAATGCAACACATCCAATATGGACCATGACTAGAAGGATATAGAGCAATCGATTGAGACGAGCAAACACAACAAACCTCATATGACAACAAGGTTGCTTTGTAAAAATAGACAAATATGAATTGCATTTTGGTAATTTAATTACTTAACGGGTTTAGTGCGGATTTTAGCATAAAATCCTTACCAAAACCTACTAGAAATTTACAAAAATAGCCTAAATCTTTCCTACAACTCAATGGATAAAACCCTCTAATGGCCTATTAGAGTTTGATACGAATAAATTATCTATTTATATAAACCCATTGTCATCCCTATTGGAGACTGAAAATTTTAAAGTTAGAGTTGAAGTAGAATAGATAATTTTTTTAACATAATATAATAAAATAAAATTTTTAATAAATAATAAAGAGATACCATAACTTCATTATCAGAATTGATCTTACAACATTTTTCTTTTTTGTCGGGTGAGAATCGCACTGCCTTAAGGTCTCCTTTTCAAGAGACAAGGACGGGACAAGTCATTTGATTTGTTTTGTTTCGACGCTAACGGCTGGCCAGGGAAGAATTGGCATATGTAGACTTTCCGTTGATATTATTTATTTTTAAAAATAGCAATATCAATAATGTTTATAAATTATAACTATATTGGTGATGATAGTATACTCCTTTTTGAAAATTATTAACAACAATAAATTTGGAAAAATTATACTTTCCCGATTGGATACGATATATTAGGACTTGGATTTGCAAGTTCCAACCAATCACTTAGCCAAAAAAAAAAAGTAAAAAAAATTCAGCCCTACTAACACTTGGATTTGGGAAATCTTGCCCCTATCCCGCGATAAACAGAGCATGCCCCGTCCAATGGTAATCAAGGTCTCAGACAGATGTTATAGCCTGTGTCCCTCAAATATGGTAAAGGTTCGGCAATTAATTTTATACCTGATGAAATTGCGCCGGTAATTTGAAGCTGGGACGGAATCAAGATTTTCATTAAGTGGAGGACAAAAATATGATTCGACAAAAATAGTGCATAAATATTTCACATTCTAATTATTGGGTATGTCCAGTTCATGGATAATTTAAGTGACATTCCACATCATCAAGTCCGACGCAAGGTCCCATTCTAAAAGTATTGATCGGATGGTGTAGAGAGATTTCTCAACTTTTATTAGTGAACGGGACATGAGAATTTGCCTGATTTAACTGGTATGCATGTAGGAAGGTTGTCTCAATCGAAATAGTGTACTATGTGCTTCCCCGTTACGAGTCTCTAGACAGAATTTATACTCTTTTATCGGCACTTCACTCCCCTTAAAATTTCGATATTCTTAAAAAATTTGTAAATATCGTCCTATAAATTTTTATGAAATTACTGATGTTCGTCACTCTTAAATCAGAAAATTTATGTTCTTATTATCCCCTTCAAGGATCTTGCCCTCCCAATCTAAATCTTGGGTCGATCCCTGCCAACGTGGAAGCTACCACTCAATGTATTCTTGGCTTGTGTATATGATGCTTAAGTATTAAACTAGTAGGACGAAGATGGATTAATGAGAATTCGGGGAAACCTCTAATGTTAAATGCATGAGGATTAATAAGTCCCGAGACGTATGTATTTGCCTAAGCGTCTTTTGGATTAATATCTCCTTTACTAATTACATTATACAATTAAATATTCTGAAAAAATTAATCTTATTAGACGATAGATTTAACCATCTATTTATATGACACAATAACTGTAAAGATTGTATTGATTGGCGAACATATTTCTTCCTCCGTGGATCATGATTCTTGGAGGGCAACGTCACGATAGAATCATTTGTGCGATACCTTTGCTTGAGGGAATATATCTGATTATTTATCAGCATCCCGCACCTAGGAATATCGCCTTTTTGCAATTGCTGCATATCGTCATGCACCATTAATATTACTAGCCAGTGGTCATCAGAGATCTCGAGGGGATTAATCTACATGTAATAGCCAATCTGTTTTTGCATCACGATGTCGACTCGCGATATGTACGAACTAGTCTTAGCAGCTAATATTAGGAGAAGGAACGAGGAATCACGGAGGCATTAATGACCAATACATTAAGACTAATGTTATTTGCAGCTAATATTAGGAATAGAGTTTTTTTTGTTGTTGTTTCCATTATTAGGAATAAAGTTAGTTAATTTGTTCTTTTTATAAGAAAAAAGCGAAATATGGTTGGGGAAAAAATACTATCTAATCCGTCATATTTCACATGATACAAATCGTATTAAAATATTCACACGTGAATTAAGGGCAAATTGAATGCGGCTGGCTACTGACTGTCAGTGGATCCTATGTTCGAAGGACACATCATATCACTTTTTTTTTCTGATTATTATTATTAATTATTAGGGAAATTCTAATTATTAAAGTAAATTATCATTTTCATACATGAAATTATCTATTGTCGTCAATTTGATACATGACGAAAATTTACCATCAATTTGATACATAAAGTTCCAATCCGTCCATCAAAATGCCGAACTGTTAAATTATTGTGACAGAATTGTGACGTAACATCCTATACAACATAAATGGTGATAGAAAAAAAATATAAAATCCATCAGACCAAAACGACCTAGTGTTAGGCTATTTAAAAAAAATATTATTTCAATGTTCAGAAAAAAAAAAAGAAGAAGAAGCAAGGGAGGATGGGGAGCAAGGATGGGGCATTCCCTTTCAATTTTTTTTATTAAATAATTATTTTTTAATTGGACTATATTAGGTCGTTTTAGGGTCTGATGAATTATTTATTAATTCTTTTAACGCTTTCAAGTCATGTAAAACATCATGTCAGATTTCTGTCAGTCACATTTAATGTCTGAGTATTTTGATAGACGAAATAGACTTTCATGTATCAAATTGATGGTAAACTTTCTTGATATAACAAATTGAAGGTCACGTACAATTTCATTTACCAAAATGATAATTTTCTAAAATTATTGACTAGGATAAACTCGTGCGATACTGCGAGATAAAAAATTTCTCTATCAATCGTTTGGTTCATTATCATATTAATAATCCAATGCAGAGTATAACTGAAACTAATTACAATACTTATATGTAAAGATTATGAACTTTATTCATCTGAAAAAATTATGAACTCTTGATTATTAGTAAATGATTCAAAATTTTTTAAAAGGTTATATTAATATTAATATTAATATGTCACACAATATAAAAACTAATTTCATATTAAGATTTTATCCTAAAGATCATGATTATCTGCACTACCCACCATCACCTCTCGATAGTATCCCAACACTCCACTACAGAGGATTGTGCCCTATTGCAACCGATCCTACCATCCATATGTAAAACCCAACCTTTTGTGGCTTTACGTTTTTTTTTTTTGGTCTTTTACAAGTCTCGACTCCTCGAGGTCAGTCGCTGGTTTGAACCGATAAAAGAAGTCTAGTTACTCTGGTTTGACAATATGCTACTTTGGTTTCATTATCGCTATTTTGAACCGATTAAAAAAAGCCTACCTACTTTGATTTGTCTATCTTTAGGATTGGGTTGCTTAGGGCATGGTTGAATTGTTTAGGTTTAGCGTTTATGACTTGTGAAGGGTTCTTGCGTTGGATATCAATCCAAGACCCCCATTGTCTCTGCTCCTTATTTCTACATGATAATAGTCTCTATATGGATTGCCCTTAGCTCTGCTTTCCAGGTTTGACTGAGTTCTATATAGAGTTTAGGAACAAGAGATCGAGAATACATCTACAACAACTGGAATGATTCCTGCAACTGTACTTGTGTTTAATTAATGTGCTCATGTCACATTTTATTTTCCTTTGCAGTGATCTCGATGGATATGCTGTATTTTTTAGTTACTGTAATCTTTCTCTTGGACATTTTACCTTGTATCTATTTTTGATGGTGATGGACATTCATTGATTGCCGATAAAAAAAAGATTATTGCCCCCTAAAATGGAACACTTTATGATCTTGTCCTAAAGATTATGATTTTTAAATTTTTCCCCAACATTGTCCCGCTAAATGTTAAAACTCTCTAAGTGCATGTTTGGTAGGCCGTATATAAAGTGGGATGGGATTTTAAAAATCCCAAACTCATTTTTGGAGACTACAAGATAAGGATTAACGGGGATATAATGTTAAGAGGTTAATGCTAGCTAAGGGGTGGGTTAAGGGTGGATTGGGATAGCATTTTATACGAAAGGATTAGAATGCCCCTACTCTTAGTTCAAATTTTCAAAAACAACCATTAGGGTAATGGAGAGGAAGAGGGGTGGTAGGAGCCTTCATGCGGCCCACCGCAACCCCTAGCGAGGACGCAAACCCAAGAATCACTAGAGACCTTGTAAGGGGTTATTGCGGCCAGCGTTGAGCCTTCACCGCCTCGAAATCATTTCTCTCTCTCACCACAGCCCCTGTCCTTCCCTCTAAGGCCGGCAGTATTTGACACCACACAATTATACGACATGGATATAACACGGAGTTAAGTGGGTTTGGGTTACGGCTGAATGTGTTTCATGTCTAAATTGGTTAAACTTGTTTAGACATGATAAATAATCGTATTAAACGGGTTCGCCCTTGTACCCTTTTTGACATGGTTGGACCAATTTATATTATATATTATCATGTTAATAAACTTGTTTCACATATTGTATCAATTTATAGAATAAAGTACACTAAAATCATCTAAATCTGTTTATATAAATCACTCATTTATGATTTTTTATCATGTCAATCATGTAGTAATGTGTAATTAAAATTAATAGCGTCATATCATGTAGGTATAATATGTATATAAAGGTAATATTGTCATATCGTATAGGTAATACATATTTAAACACGCTTAGTTAAACGGGTTAGATTTGTCGTGTCCGTGTCAACTCGTAATTAAACGTGTCGTGTTCTTTTTTTTGAAAATCTTAACACATTTATTAAACATGTTGTGTTCGGGTTTAAAGCTTTTTGACACCAACCCGTTTAGACACAAATCGTTTAAACACGACACGATATATATTGCCACCCTTACTCTCCCTCTCTTCTTTGAATAAAGAGAGACGATTGTAGGGAGGTGGAAGCTAGATGCGAGACGCCGTCGCCTTTGTGAGGTCATTAGCAAGCCCTGCGTGAGGGCTCCTACCGCCTCTCTCCATAAACAATCGCAGGTGGCCTATATTTGTTCCTTTAAAAAAAAATTAAGATAGTTTAAAATAATTATTTAAGGATATATTTGACATTTCCTTTTTATATCTCAATCATAATTCTTGTACACCTAAAATATTTGATTAGTATTACGGATATGGGTATTTACCTAAAATGGCACATGATTTGTCCGTTTTGTCAAATCTATCCTATGTTTTTTTGTCAAATCGATCCCATGGTTTACTTTTTGCATCAAATCTATCCCGACGTTATCTTTTTCGTCGACATCTAACGACCGTGCTGATGTGGCGCCTACGTGGCAAGTGTGGCCCACTATCTCTCCATTTGCCACGTCAGCACGGCCGTTAGGTGTCGACAGAAAAGATAATGCCGGGATAGATTTGATGCAAAAAGTAAACCATGGGATAGATTTGATCAAAAAAAAGCGTAGGATAGATTTGACAAAACGGACAAACCATTGGCCATTTTAGGTAAAAACCCCTTGCGAATATGTTATTGAGATTAGCGGAGGGGAGCATTTTCTTGTATCATGTCATTATAGCTAACCTTATTAGTTTCATGTATTTTAGGCAATAGATATCCTTTCTCCTTTTGCTCTGTATCTTGTGCTATATGTATTTGTCCAATTAGGGAATGGAGATTATGCTTTCCATTTGACAAATTAACATGGTATCAGGGCGATTCAACTCTGGGACCGCATCACGTTTTCTTGTTTGGGGTTTCAGTGACGGCAGAGTTGGTGGAGGGTGAAGAGATGACCGAGAAGGGAGTTGAGGCCGATTTGCTGTCGGTTTACTACACCAATTTGTCGGACTTCACTGGTGTGAGTCTAATCAACTGCAAGTTGAATGGATCGAACTACCTCACATGGTCGAAGGCCATGTTGACTGCATTGACAGTAAAGAACAAAGTCAGGTTAATTGATGGAAAGGTTCCAAGGCCACCAAAAGGCAATCCCAACCGAGCACGATGTGATATGTGCAATGCTTTGGTGTGTACTTCGATATTCAATACACCAGAATCAGAATTTCAATCATGTATAGCTTGTGCGACAGTTGCTTAAGTATTGTGGGAGAATCTCCATGAAAGATACTCGGAGGGTAACGGGTAACGAGACAAGGATCTATCAATTGAAGGCTGACATTGGGAAGCTCAGGCAGGAGGGTTTGGTAATTATGAAATATCATTCACGGCTGATAACGTTGTTGGAGGGTATATGCGAGGCAGTCAAGACATATGCAACACAACGAGAGCGGGAGAAGATTCACTAGATTTTGATGGGACTGGAATTCGAATATAACAGGGTGAGATCAAACATCCTGAGCCATGAGCCTCATCATTCCCCGAATAAGGTACATGTAATGATTCTGCATGAGGAGAGGCAAAAGATGGTGGCCATCTCTTAGGAAAACGATGCTAGTTCAACGGGGCTAACGGAAGCGAAAAAGAAACAGAAATTCAAAATTTCCTACCCGTGAAACTAATCCCAAGACCTACTAGAAGAATAAGAGTAAATAAAAGCGTACCTGGAATATTTAAAATTGTCGACCGAGCGTCCCACGCGTGACGCCTCTACCGGTATCCACACCGACTTTGTCGACGAGTCTTCGAGATCGGCGGTGCTAGCGGCCAACACTCGAAAAAAACACCGATGCGACACCCGAAATTTTTATACTAATGGACCAATTTGAGTTTGAACAATTCAACCCAAATTATATTAATATAAACTTATATGCATACACATATCATATATGTATATAAATAAGCCTGCACATATATATATATATATGCATACACATTATATATATAAAGCATTCCTGTTAGTGCTATTTATAAGCAATTTGGGAAATGCTTTCCCTTTGAATTGCCGATGTGGGATGAGGGGAATTAATGTCCCCAAGTGACATGTGTTCATACACATGTCCATTCAAATAAAAGCCATGTGCCACCATATTAATCGTGTATCAATTTGGTCCATTTAATCTAAAAAATCGAGTCTAATTAATCGACAAATTTAATCTCATTAAATATCTGATTAATCAGTCACACCATAAATCATCTAATCTCAATTAGACGATTTTATTGTTTCAAAATATCTCGTCAATTTAGTCGTAGTGTGTGACCCTGTAGGTTCCCAATTACGTTGACAGTAATATCGAAATCTCTATTTCAATATTATAAACAGTGAGCGGCATCTAGCAATGCATCACTGTTACTCAAGTAATCGGAAAGTCAATTTCTCGACGAACCTCGTGACCTATATTACCGTGTAATATAATCCATTGTCCTCTATATCTCTATTGAGCCCAAGGCATGGTCGATGACATCCTTGTATGGCTCAATATCTCTATTTCTTGGTTTACTGGGTAAGTCTATCAGAACAAATGAGTTCGATATCGCTATATCGACTCATTTGGGTATGCATACACTTTTAGACTTAACCACCAAGTGGCCGTGAGATATCGCTCCCGTTTCGTAGGAGGGACAAATCCTATCTTGATTACTCACATTCCTCTCCATGCTCTGTTGTATACCCAATAACTGTCTTTATAACCAGCCTGTTACAGTGGCGTTTGACAGTATCAAAGTATATGACATTACATGTAGGAATCCATGGTGACCTCAAGTCAAAGGACCATTACACTATAGTCACTTTGAGATATGCTAATGACAGTCACGTAACAACCCATGTAGCAATCTCATGGCGGATCAGTCCAATACACATTACTCTTAATGTATACATGTGGTGTGGTTTGATATCTCCATATCCATGACCTATGAGATTTGGTCATCAATCAACACTCACACTAATCTAACAGTATTATCGTTGTCCTAATTAACGATAATACTTTGACTATGGACATTTAGGAATAATGTTCAGTAATTATAGGATCTCACAATCAAGTCACACTTGATGCCTATTGAACCTACTATTCCAAGGACATTATTGTGTAAAATCATATTTAGCGCAATCTACACAATAACAGATATGCCTCGTAATATAATGAAATAGATATCATATTACAGAACTGATTATAGATTGCCTCTAGGGCATACACCAATTCCCAACAATCTCCCATTTGCACTAGAACCAATCTGGCATCTCTCTAATGCCAGTAGATCTAGTGTGAGCCTCGTGCTTGCGCTGCACAAGAGGCTTCGTAAGTGGATCTGCGAGATTCTCATCTGTTGGTATTCTACATATCTTCACATCTCCTCTATCGATGATCTCGCGAATGAGATGGAAGCGCCTGAGTATATGTTTGGATCGCTGGTGAGACCTGGGTTCCTTAGCTTGCGCAATGGCTCCATTGTTGTCACAATAGAGATCCACTGGGTCTGCGATGCTAGGAACCACAGCAAGTTCTGTCACGAACTTCTTGATCCAAACGGCCTCTTTTGCAGCGTTAGAGGCAGCAATATACTGGGCCTCTGTGGTAGAGTCGGCTACTGTCTCCTGTTTGGAACTCTTCCAACTCACAGCACCTCCATTCAGGCAGAACATATACCCTGACTGCGATCTACTGTCGTCCTTATCGGTCTGGAAGCTAGCATCGGTGTAACCTCTTACAACGAGCTCTTCTTCGCCTCCATATACCAAAAACTTCTCCTTAGTCCTTCGTAAGTACTTAAGGATGTTCTTTACTGCAATCCAGTGTCTCTCACCTGGATCTGATTGGTATCGACTCGTCATACTCAAAGCATACGAGACATCGGATCGAGTGCATAACATAGCATACATGATGGATCCAATAGCCGACGCATATGGAATTCTATTCATGCGGTCCCTCTCCTCTCGAGTAGAAGGACTCTGAGCCTTCGAAAGGCTTATGTCATGTAACATAAGCAGCAACCCTTTCTTAGAATCTTGCATGCTAAAGCGCCGAAGCACTTTATCTATGTATGCACTCTGACTTAAGCCAAGCAGTCTCCTGGATCTATCTCTATAGATCCTGATACCTAGCACGTAGGTAGCTTCGCCTAAGTCCTTCATAGAGAAACACCTTCCCAACCAAGTCTTCACAGACTGTAAGGAAGGAATGTCATTCCCGATCAGAAGTATGTCGTCTACATACAACACCAGGAAGATCACTACGCTCCCACTAACCTTCTTGTAAACACAGGGTTCATCTTCATTCTTGATGAAACCAAACTCTTTGATTGCATCATCAAAACGAAGATTCCAGCTCCTAGAAGTTTGTTTCAGCCCATAAATAGACCGTTGTAGCTTACAAACCTTTCCGGCACTATGTGGATCGACAAAACCCTCAGGTTGTGTCATATACACATCCTCGAGGAGCTTCCCGTTCAAAAAGCAGTTTTGACATCCATTTATCAGATCTCATAATCATAATAAGCTACAATTGCAAGCAAGATCCTTATGGATTTAAGCACAGCCACCGGGGAAAAAGTTTCGTCATAGTTAACACCATGAACTTATCTGAAACCTTTTGCCACAAGTCGGCCCTTAAAGGTAATCACATTACCGTTCATGTCAGTCTTCTTCTTGAAGACCCACTTACAGCCAATGGGTTTTGCCCCTTCAGGTGGATCAACCAAAGTCTATACTTGGTTAGTGTACATGGACTCCATCTCAGATCTCATGGTCTCCAGCCATTTCTCAGAGTCAGGGCCTATTACGGCTTCCGCATAGGTTGTAGGCTCATCATTATCTATGAGCAATATGTCATTGTCTTGAGTCACGAGAAATCCATATCTCTCGGGCTCATGACGTATCCTACTAGACCTACGAGGCTCCTGTGTCACCTGTGTAGAAGATTGTGCCACAACAACTTGTGGTACTTGTTCTGCAACATCGCCCGTCGATTGGTCAATGTCATTTTGTGGTAGAACTTCCCCAAGTTCTAATTTCCTCCCACTAGTTCCTTTGGAGAGAAACTCTTCTCAAGGAATACCGCAGTTCGAGCGACAAACACTTTGCCCTCGATGGGATTATAGAAATAGTATCCTCGAGTTTCCTTAGGATACCTCACAAAGTAACATTTGTCCGATTTAGGGCCAAGCTTATCCGAAGACAATCTCTTCACATAAGCTTCGCAACCCCATATTTTTAGAAAAGATATCTTGGGACGCTTCCCATACCACATCTCATATGGTGTCCTTTCAACTGATTTCGACGGAGCATTGTTTAATATGAGAGCAGCTGTCTGTAGAGCATATCCCCAGAAGGAGTCAGGTAAGTTTGCATGACTCATCAAAGATCGAACCATATCTAATAAAGTTCGATTCCTCCTCTCAGCTACACCATTCCACTGTGGTGTTCCAGGTGGAGTCAGTTGAGATAAAATCCCACACTGTTTAAGATAGTCAGCGAACTCATAGCTCAAATATTCACCTCCTCGATCTGATCGAAGAACTTTAATGCTCTTACCCAACTGATTCTCCACTTCATTCTTAAATTCTTTGAACTTTTCAAAGGATTCAGATTTGTGTTTCATCAAATACACATATACAAATCTACTGAAATCATCAGTAAATGTAATGAAGTAGAGATACCCACCTCTAGCAAGCTTGTTCACTGGTCCACATACATCGGTATGTATGAGAGCCAGATGATCACTAGCTCGCTCACCTTTTCCGGTAAAATGGGCCTTAGTCATTTTCCCCATTAAGCAAGGTTCATGTCTCGATCGATTCTAAATCAAACGAGTCCAGTAATCCATCCTTATGGAGTCTAGAGATGCGATTCTCGCTAGTATGGCCTAAACGACAATGCCAGAGGTAAGTCGGGTTCGAATAATTAGATTTAAGCCGTTTGGTTTCCACATTATAAATAGGCGTATCTAAATCAAGAACATACAGACCATTACTTAAATGTGCACTGCCATAATATACATCATTTATGTACATAGAACAACACTTGTTCTTGATGGTGAAACAAAATCCCTTCTTGTCCAAACAAGAAACAGATATTATGTTTCTACTAATAGCAGGTACATAATAACAGTCGTTAAGATCTAATACTAGCCCAGTAGGCAAAACTATGTGATAAGTCCCTACAGTTAATGTAGCAACTCTTGCTCCATTTCCAACTCGTAGGTCCACCTCGCCCTTTGCCAACGATCTACTGTCCTTTAGGTCCTGCATATTCCCACAAATATGAGCACCACACCCGGTATCTAATACCCAAGATGTAGAAGTAGTAGATACATTGATCTCTATAACATGGATACCTGAAGTGGAAGTCTCACTTCCTTTCTTCTTCTTCAACTCCTCCAGGTATACCTTACAATTCCGCTTCCAATGTCCAGTGTTGCCACAATGGAAGTAGTAATCATTTTTCACCACCTTGGCTTTAGGCTTCAACGCACCCAAGTCATACTTGGATGCACCTTTAGCCCTCTTGCCTTTACTCTTGCCCTTGCCCTTTCTTTTGGTCCCTTGGACCATTAGAACGGACGTCCCCTTGCTGATATCATGCTCAGCTGTTCTCAACATGTTAAGCAGTTCAGGCAATGGTTTATTGTAGTCATTCATATTATAGCTCATGATGAGCTGACTATAACTGCTGGGCAGCCACTGTAGGACTAAATCTGTGGCCAACTCTTGACCCAGAGGAAATCCCAGTCTTCCTAGAGTCTCGACGTACCCAATCATCTTGAGTACATGAAGACCTACCGGGCTACCCTCAGTCAACCTTGCCTGAAAAAGTGCTTTAGAGATCTCGAATCTCTCATGTCGGGCCTGCTCTTGATAGAGCTGCCTGAGATGCACGATCATATCGTACGCCTTCATGTTCTCGTGTTGCTTCTGAAGCTCCGAGTCCATGGTGACTAACATGAGACATCCGACGTTTACGGCATCATCATGATGCTTACTATAAGCATCTTTCTCAGCTTGGGGGTCTTCGTCAGGTGGTGGCGCAAGAAGAGGTTGCTCTAAGACATATAGTTTCTTTTCTTGGGTGAGAACAATTCTTAAGTTTCGATACCAACCAATGAAATTATTCCCTGACAGTTTGTCCTTATCAAGGACGGATCGCAAACAGAAAATACTAGAAGTGCTCCCTGCCATGGTAACTACCACAAAAATATGCAAAATAAGTATTATGACACTACAATATTTAATGAGGACTTTATTAAATATTGCTCCCACTATTTATATCAAATCAATGACCCTCACCATTGATTCAGAGAATATCATTTTCATAGTAGTTCAAGATCCATATCTCACCAAGCTCTGAGTCAGCGAGGGCTGATTCACCGAGAACTGGCTATTTAGGTAGGGAACTCACTTTCCCAATTGCATCACATGCAACTCTTGACTAGTTGGGTGAATAACTCCTTATTCAAATCTATCTTGTAGATCGATGCCCAACTACATGCCTCTGAACTCCTAATCTTATTAGGCTTGCTTAGTTAAGTCCGACCCATTGGTAAACACCACGTCTTACTAGGATAGATGAGGGCATCCTGCGAAGGCAAGGTCTACACACTCATCGATCTTGGTCTTGACGAGCGTTACACGGTGGAAGGATATGGACTTAATATTTTGAGGGATTTTATTAACATTTAATCGATCTCACCATACACTATTATGTAACCATTACATAATAGTCCACACGTATAACTATTATACTAACACAACTAGGACCTAGTCCATGTCTAACAGTCATGCACCGCAAATATCAAAACATAATCACACCAGTACTAAGCATAAAATCATATTTTATGCTATTATCTACTCAGATTCTAACTAGCTAGGCTCTGATACCAATTGCTAGTTCCACGGGGCTAACGGAAGCGAAAAAGAAACAGAAATTCAAAATTTCCTACCCGTGAAATTAATCCCAAGACCTACTAGAAGAATAAGAGTAAATAAAAGCGTACCTGGAATATTTAAAATTGTCGACCGAGCGTCCCACGCGTGACGCCTCTACCGGTATCCACACCGACTTTGTCGACGAGTCTTCGAGATCGGCGGTGCTAGCGGCCAACACTCGAAAGAAACACCGATGCGACACCCGAAATTTTTATACTAATGGACCAATTTGAGTTTGAACAATTCAACCCAAATTATATTAATATAAACTTATATGCATACACATATCATATATGTATATAAATAAGCCTGCACATATATATATATGCATACACATTATATATATAAAGCATTCCTGTTAGTGCTATTTATAAGCAATTTGGGAAATGCTTTCCCTTTGAATTGCCGATGTGGGATGAGGGGAATTAATGTCCCCAAGTGACATGTGTTCATACACATGTCCATCCAAATAAAAGCCATGTGTCACCATATTAATCGTGTATCAATTTGGTCCATTTAATCTAAAAAATCGAGTCTAATTAATCGACAAATTTAATCTCATTAAATATCTGATTAATCGGTCACACCATAAATCATCTAATCTCAATTAGACGATTTTATTGTTTCAAAATATCTCGTCAATTTAGTCGTAGTGTGTGATCCTGTAGGTTCCCAATTACGTTGACAGTAATATCGAAATCTCTATTTCAATATTATAAACAGTGAGCGGCATCTAGCAATGCATCACTGTTACTCAAGTAATCGGAAAGTCAATTTCTCGACGAACCTCGTGACCTATATTACCGTGTAATATAATCCATTGTCCTCTATATCTCTATTGAGCCCAAGGCCTGGTCGATGACATCCTTGTATGGCTCAATATCTCTATTTCTTGGTTTACTGGGTAAGTCCATCAGAACAAATGAGTTCGATATCGCTATATAGACTCATTTGGGTATGCATACACTTTTAGACTTAACCACCAAGTGGCCGTGAGATATCGCTCCCGTTTCGTAGAAGGGACAAATCCTATCTTGATCACTCACATTCCTCTCCATGCTCTGTTGTATACCCAATAACTGTCTTTATAACCAGCCTGTTACAGTGGCGTTTGACAGTATCAAAGTATATGACATTACATGTAGGAATCCATGGTGACCTCAAGTCAAAGGACCATTACACTATAGTCACTTTGAGATATGCTAATGACAGTCACGTAACAACCCATGTAGCAATCTCATGGCGGATCAGTCTAATACACATTACTCTTAATGTATACATGTGGTGTGATTTGATATCTCCATATCCATGACCTATGAGATTTGGTCATCAATCAACACTCACACTAATCTAACCGTATTATCGTTGTCCTAATTAACGATAATACTTTGACTATGGATATTTAGGAATAATGTTCAGTAATTATAGGATCTCACAATCAAGTCACACTTGATGCCTATTGAACCTACTATTCCAAGGACATTATTGTGTAAAATCATATTTAGCGCAATCTACACAATAACAGATATGCCTCGTAATATAATGAAATAGATATCATATTACAGAACTGATTATAGATTGCCTCTAGGGCATACACCAATTCCCAACAAACGATGCACCAGATGAAACAATATTTCTAAGCAAAATGGCTGGAACTAAGCAGGAGTTGCAAGGGGGTGGCAGTAACCAACGGTAATGAGGCAGTAGTATTGGGATTGATGTGTTCCATAGAGGCAATCCGTCATCAATTTTGTACTATGACATTTATAAACCATGAGTCATTTCTGTTATCGTGTGGTTGCGCTTTCATTTTACCCGATAACGTCCTTGGATAATAGGTTCGATAGGGATCGAGTATGACTTGATTGTGAGATCCTATCAATGATTAACGTTATTCCTAAACGTCCTTGGTCGAAGTATTATCGTTAACTAGGACGACGATAATGCAGTAAGGCTAGTGTGGTGGTGATTGATGACCAAGTTTCACGGATCATGAATGTAGAGACATCAAGTCATACCACAGGTATGCATTAGGGGTAATGCGTACTGGATTGACTCGCCATGAGACTGATACATGAGTCGTTATGAGATTATCATTAGCAATTCTCATAGTGACTATGGTGCAGAGGTCCTTTGACTTGAGGTCACCGTGGATTCCTACATACAATGTCGTATACTTTGATGCTATCAAACGCCACCGTAACAAGCTGGTTATAAAGACAGTTATTGGGTATGCCACAGAGCATGGAGAGAAATGTGAGTGACCAAGATAAGATTTATTCCTCTTCGTAACGGGAGCGATATCTCACTGGGCCCTTTGGTGGGAGAAGTTTGGAAGTTTATGCGCATACCCAAATGAGTCGATATAGAAATGTCGAACTCATTTGCTCTGACAGACTTACTCGGAACCAAGAAAAGAGATTGAGCCATACAAGGATGACATCGACCATGCCTTGGACTCGATCGGGATATAGAGGTCAAAGGGACATGTTGCACAGTAACATAGCCCATAAATTCGTTAACCAGTTGACTTTCTGATTACTTTGGTAACAGTGATACATTGCTAAATGTGCTCACTGTTTGTAATGTCGAAATGGAGATTTCGATATTACTGCGAATGTAATCGGGAACCTACAGGGTTACACACAACAACCGAATCAACGGATGATAAAGGCGATTTCATCTAATAGAGATTGGATGAGGTTAAGCGCAAGACGGAAACGTCGGAAGTTTAATGAGATTAAATTTCCCGATTGATTGGATTCCGATCATTAGATTTAATGGATCGAATAGGGGATCAAATCGAGCGATGACACTTGGTCCAATCATATGATGACAAGTGGACCAATAATGTGTCGACACGTGGCACGGTCATATGATGACAGGTGGACCAATGAAAAGTCGACACGTGGCGGACACATGGCGCATGGAGAACATCTCTTGGCAATCCCACATTGATTTCATGAACTCTATGGGGTCCTCCCCTAAGCCTATAAATAGGGGTCAAGGCCCTTGGTTAAGGGTATCGATATTTGGGTTCAAGAATTAGAATTACCCGATTCGATCACGACAAGTTGTAATATGATTACATCTTGCTCTAGGGCCTTATTCGGGTCCATTAGTTTAATAATTTTATCTTGAGCGGGCGCCTTCCTCCGGGTATAGGCCGCTAGCACTACCAGTCTCGGAGTTCTGTCGATGTGGTTGGCATGGATACCGGTAGAGGCGTGACACATTGAGCGCTTGGTTTGGCGAGCCGACATCAGTTCTGCGCAATAAGATCGCGCCCAGGTACGCTTTTTTTGCTTCTATTCTTCTAGTATAATCCTGGTTTTAGGTTTCGCATGGTAAAAAAATTGAATTTTCTACTTTCCTTTGCTTCCGCTGTTGCTTTGTTAGGCGCGTGATTCTCACAAGTAGAGGTTGGGGTTTTGGAGGAACGGGAACTGCAAGGACTTATTACTATTGTGCTCGTGCGGGCCATATCAAAAGCTCATGTTGGCCACTGCATAGGTACTCGACCAATTGGGAATCAAACCAGACGAAGGACGGGGGGAAGAAGCCATTCATAGTAGCAGTTCAGAGGAATTATGGCAGATCAACAGTAGTAGTTTAGAGGCAAGGGCTGGGGCCAAGTGGCTCGAAGTAATTTGGTGGGCTTCAGGCATCAAGCCCAACTCGGATAATCCAGGAATAGGCTAGACAGGTTCTCACGTCTCTCGGAGAAAGCATTCCAGAAGCTGCTTGATTTTCTTGGTCCCGATAACAATAACGTGCCTCCTAAATACCGATAAAGATTTTATTCCGGTAAAGCTTGGGCATAATTGGATAATTGATAGCGGAGCGTTTAGGCATATAACTGGTCGTGCGGATTTTCTTGTTGAGTCGCATTTGCTTGCAAATAGGTCGAGGATTCATATTCCGAATGGGGGAGGTTCTGATGCATGTAGAGCTGGACGAGTCCACATTGGTTCTCTTATTCTCTCGGACGTCTTATTAATTCCCGAATCTAATTGCAATCTCGTTTCCACTTCCTAATTATCCAAGGACCTAGATTGTTTTGGGATATTTTACAACGATTTTTGCTTAATACAGGACCGTGCCACGAGGAGGATGATTGGAGTGGGTGAGCATCAAGGGGGTGTGTACTATCTTCGACGTGTGGTTATTCAGGGGCCGGCCAATCGAGCCATCAGTGATGAGGCGAATGATTTATGGCACATGCAACTTGGGCACCCATCACGGCTAATTAAGATTAATGGTATTGATTTAGAATTGAGTGCAACTATGAATAAGGAGTGTGATATTTGTCTGCGGGCTAAATAAACTCGAACAAGTTTTGACTCGAGTACAAATAAAGCTGTTTTTCCATTTCAATTAATTCATTGTGATTTATGGGAGCCTTATAAGGTGCCATCTATTTCAAAGGCTTATTATTTTTTGACAATCTTGGATGACTATAGTCGTGCTATATGATTATATTTGTTACGAGAGAAATCGGAGGCTCAATATCTTCTCTTTAATTTCTTCAGATTGGTGAAGAATCAATTCGACCGCGCAGTTAAAATAGTGCGGAGTGATAATGGGGAGGAAATTATTTGTTGGGACTTGTAGAATTATTTCTTAAATGAAGGAGTTATTTATGGCTCCATCTCGGAACTCGTGGCATCTACAATTAAGACAAGCCCACATTCATGAATTTGTGGTATCTACGTTCCGCTGCTTCTTACTTGATACTGTGTCGTGTGATTAACATTTGCTTTATCCACCCTATGGTCTAAAAAGCATAATTAATAACTAAACCGTGAAATTTTATCAAGTTCAGTCCTATACCGTCCCAAAATAAACACAATCGACTACAAAATAAAATACAGTTTATTAGAGCCAAGGGTTTTAAAGTGTAGTCGATTGTGTCCATTTGAGTCTCGGACGGTACAGGTCGGGACCGAATAAGCATCCCTAAACTGTACATTACGATGTCTCGAGTCTCTCTTATACTAAGAGTAAACTGGCAATTTCGTCTCTGACTTACGCAAATTGTATCATTTGGGTCCCTAAAAAAAATGTTACATCGAATTCGTTCCTGGTCACATCGAAGTCGTCCCTAGTCACATCGAATTCGTCCTTGGTAACATCAAGTTCGTCCCTCGTCACATCGAATTCTCCTGTACACATCAAATTCGTCCTTGGCCACATCAAATTCGTCCCTAGGCACATCGAATTCGTCCCTGGTAACATCAAATTCGTCCCTGGTCACATCAAGTTCGTCCCTGGTCACATCAAGTTCGTCTCTGGGTACATCGAATTTGTCCCTGGTCACGTCAATTAGGTCATCCGTCACATCAGTTTGGTCATTGGTAACATCAAATCCATCCATCCGTCAAATCTATCGTTAACACTGGACGAAAAACATTATATTCATCAATATCGTCATTCTATGTAACCGTTCAATTTATTCCCCTTTTTTTTTGTTCCCTCTTTTATCACTCCTTTTTGTCTCTGGTTCATAACTCCCACTCTCCCGCTCTCTCTCTGCTCTCTGCTCTCTCTCTCTCTCTCTCATAACACCCTCCAAGCACGAGCTAAGCGATGTTGTTTCCTCTTGGAGAAAGATCTGTTTTGCTCTCTCTGATCTCTCTCTCTGTTTCGTCCTGATCATGGATGGAGACTTCAGATTCGTCCGTGAGCCAAGGTATGTCTCCGGCTAATTGTGACAAGCTATTGTTTTAAGCAAAAAGATGACATTTTTGTTGATGATAGGAACATGCATTACAGTTTGGTTACTGTTTACGCATTCGAATTTTCTGAGTTGAGACACTGTTTTGGCTAACAAAACAAAAAAAGGGGGGTTTTCTTAATTTTGGTTTTCTATGGTCTTTGGCAGTGGAAGCACGTTTAGGACAGTCGATGTGGTTATACATCATGGGGGAAAATTTGTTAGAGACCCCATTTTGCGATTTGAAGGTGGTGTTGTAGAAGTGAAGAAAGACGAAGACATAGATAAGTTCATTGCTGCAGGGGTTTTAGACATGCTTGGCAACACATATAAGACCAAACCCACTGTCTGCTTTTATAAAAATCAAATCTTTAGTGATTTGGATGTTGGACTTGAACCTCTAGCTAGTGATGATGATGCAAGATGGTGCAAATGAGGAAACCAGAGCATCTCATGTGCCAGGTGAGGGGGGCTCAGCTACTACAGGTGACGGTGCAAATGATGCACCGGCTGTTGCTTAGGATGGACATTTTGGTCATATCCCATCTCAACCTGAACTTCAATCAGCACAGCCCTTACAAACTGACCATCACACCACACATGTAAAATTTTAGTTTTTTTTTAAATAATTTAAGCATGACATTATTGAATAAATTAACTTTGTCATCCTAATATCATTTTGCTTGATGTATAGGGTCCTTGGCAGCACTTTCCTTCTATAGATGATCTTGCCAACATGCAGGTCACTCCTCCCGGTGGAATTGCATTCAGACTACCGCCTGTGAGACCTAGCACGATGCCCCATCCAAGAGCTCCCATTACAAAGAAAACCATTCAAGGTGCCAGTACTGGAACTGCCCAGAGATTTGCAGCCTTGATGAACACAGGAGCACCAAGGCCTCTTCAATGATGATAGTTGTCTTTTCTTGCTCATTTTGGTTGTTGCTGATCTTGCTTTAGAATATACTTAGATGCATTTTGGATTATGAAGACTGTGAATATTGGAATGTAATTAGGTTGGGACATAGATAGTTTTTTGCTGTGTTTTTAGCTGGATTGTACATGCTGGGTTATGCTGAAGGCAGTATGCATGCTGAATTGTACATGCTAGGTTTTTTGTTGAATTGTTATATGTTAAAGTTGATGTATTTTGTAACCGGGGTGACTCGGAACCTCTAACCGTAATGAATTTTATATTAAATTAATATTAATTGTCGCTAATTGGTTCGGTTGCTTTATTCATTTTGAATCTTTATCATTATGTTCTCACACTAGTGCACAGTAGATTTTGAGCCTATATTACAGCAAATATGTTATAGAGTGCTCAATCTGTTTCATTAAGGGTAGATGACTATATTGATGTAACTGATAATGACTCTGTTGATGATAATTAGAAACCAAAGTTGTATAAAAAAGATGAAAAAAAACCTAAATTACAAATACAGACATAAGGAACTTTTTTATACACATCAATCTGGGCCTTTCACGGAGTTATAACGGCAAAAGACCGTGTGAGGGATTTGATGTTACCAAGGACCAAACTGATGTGACGGAAGACTGAATTGATGTGACCAGGGACGAATTCGATGTGCCTAGAGACG
Source organism: Punica granatum (assembly GCF_007655135.1). NCBI lineage: Eukaryota > Viridiplantae > Streptophyta > Magnoliopsida > Myrtales > Lythraceae > Punica > Punica granatum. The sequence continues at coordinate 9,508,700 of NC_045127.1, read as the reverse complement.
AATTCGATGTTCCTAGGGACGAATTTGATGTGGTCAGGAACGAACTTGATGTTATCAAGGACAAATTCGATGTGACCAGGGACGAATTCGATATAACATTTTTTTCAGGGACCAAGATGATGCAATTTGCGTAAGTCAGGGACGAAATTGCCAGTTTACTCCTTATACAAAAGTAGTGTTGACTTCGCTTTGCGTTTTTCGTTGAAGCCAAGAGATGTATATATATTTTAATTATGGCCAAAAGAAAACTTTTTAAAACTTTTTTTTTTCGGTGATAATGGAGGGCGAAAGCCCTTAAAAGAAAGAAACTACAACAAAAATAGGGTAAGGAAGCCCCTGCAACTAAGAAATGTGAACCCAATGAGAAGGAAACCGCCAATCGAGCCATCCAATCAGCGCATGTATTGCTCTCGCAGTACGTATGACTGACTTCTACATGCCAGTCACGGTGGAGAATATCGCTAATGCTGCTCACTAGCGGTTCGAGACATTGATTGTGAGTTGCACCATCTGATAGCAGTCGCTGAACCACTTGGGAGTCGAGTTCCAAGACCACGTGCTGGTAGCCACGGTCCCAAGCCAGCTGTAGTCCCACCAAAGCACCCTAGAGTTCAGCTGTCGTTGAGGTTGCAAAGCCGATATTGTGCAAAAATCCACAAATCCAATGCCCATCATCATTCCGTAATAGACATTTTTAAAACAATTTTGGTCAGTCCAGATTCAGTTACGATGGGCATCTTAGAAAAAATTTAGTTTCATTTTCGATAGAGCAAGCGATGGTCAGGTAAGGACGTAAATGCAATATTTATAGTTAGAAGGGGCTCTTTTGAAATTAATGGAAAAAGCTTCAGACGGAGTTCTGTGTGTTTTGTGTAGTCCGTTCGCCATTGACGACCTCATTGAGCAGAAGAAGCGAAGAAGCGCAGAGCAGCGCAGCGCAGATCAGTGTCGAGGTGAAGATGAAGGCACTGGGTTGGTGGTTGATGCTGGTGGGCTCACTCCGATTGGCCTCCGTTTGGTTCGGCTTCTTCGACATTTGGGCCCTTCGCCGTGCCGTCTTCTCCACCACCACCAGTCAGTGATCTCTCCCTACACTTCTCCTTCTCAGTTAAACCTGCTTCTTTACTTCTAGTTCACCTGATTCACCATGTGAGATGTGAGATTTGGAGGGCAATAGGGAGATTTGGCGACCGCGCTGATGTTTACTTCTCGGTAGAAGCAGCCGTTGTTGTGATGGGAACCGACACAAATACTCTACATTTATTGATTGGCTCTGATTTCCACGGCCGATGTATGTTCGAGTTTCCGGTTTTGGGATCATCTGATTAGTTAATAGGTAAAAATGTGGCGAGATCCCAAAGATTTGGTGATCTTCGGATACATTAAGAACGTGGGCATCGTTCTCCTAGGTATTTCTTTTCGGATCATCCTCCATATCCATCTCACGATCTTGGAAATGGTGGACTTTGGAAGTAATGTATACTTTCTGCTCGTGGAAAGGGAATAGAGAACGTGTCTCTTCTATATACTGGAAACCCGCAGAACTATTTGCTAACCATTCGTTTGTCGTGTTCTTACAATCACTGATTGGCTGTTGTTATGAAAAATGGTTTCTTGATCTTCTATGTTGTTTTTTGTTGGAACTTTGACGTCGGGAATTTCATTCGATTAGACTGAAACAATAATAAACTGCAACGTTTCCAATATTTGAGGGAGTATCCAGCTGCAATTATCTATCGGTTTCTTAGTTGCAAATTGACATTTTAGTGTCTTAGGCAGGATTATCTTTAATGATCTTACTGACACCACGAGTAAAAGTAAATGAAGCTTATTCAACTAGTAGTATGCATGGATTTACATACATGGTTGAACTTTGAATCGTTGAATATCTTGCAGTATTGTCGCGTTTCCCATGATCTGTGAGGTATTGTTCATTGAGGCATGTTCCACAGATTATCATGCTTGATGATGCATGGGATCTGGAATGCAATACGTTTTGGCTGGAAAAGAGAGATGTTGGAGTAAAAGCGGAGAAAGATATGCAATGATGTGTCGGATTGTGCTAGATGTTCTCTTGCCCCAATCTTTTCAGCGACTCTGCAACCAAAAAAGTACTTATTTTTTGAATGAATGAATCGAGAAAAGATGTCATTTTGATGGATATTGAGATCACTAGAGTAAATTGAATCTGCCCTCTCTTTTGAAATAGTATCTTAAAGTGTTATGTCAATCAAAGTAAATTTGATTGGTATGAAATTATTTGAGTTTCTAGTAAAGCACTAACAAATGAAGTAAATTACACAGATTTCGAAGTATATTATAAAAATTCCGAAGTGAAGTAGATAAATTTTCAGAATGATTTACCTTTCTTTCAAAGAGTTTGACTCAGTTTAATTTTTTTAGTAAGATATGCTTAAATTAATTGTTTCTATTTTTCGGTTTCAGCGTGAAGTATGTGTGCAACTCTTTTAACCTATCTTCCTTTCTGTCTACTACTTGCAGTGACTGATGTTCACGGGAGGACATTTGGAGTATGGACTCTTTTAACATGCACCCTCTGCTTTCTTTGTGCATTTAATCTCGATAACAAGCCGCTTTATCTGGTTACGTTCCTCTCGTTCATCTACGCGTTCGGTCATTTCTTGACTGAGTTCCTCATATACAAGACAATGGCTATCACGAATATGACTACTGTGGGTATATTTGCTGGTACGAAAACTTGCCAATTCATAGTCTCCATCAAATAAGTTACTTGGCAGTTGGCACTAGTGTTCTGCTTCTTTTTTCTTTGATAACAGAATGAGGTCGAATTCAGGACCTTAAATTAATTATCACACTCTGTTTTCCAGGAACATCCATAATATGGATGCTGTTGCAGTGGAATTCCCATCAAAAGAATCATCAGAAACACAATTGACTTCAACCAAAGGAAGGAAGAGAAGGCACTTGACTCGCTGCTTACGTAACCCTCATGCGTCATTTCAAAGTGTTTGGTTGCCGCATGAATCGGGCCTGTGACTTTCGTTACTGGATATTGGTATGGTAGATCAGGCTTCTGTGTACCTTAGACTAGTCCTTATCTTTTTCTTGTTTGTGAAACTATGCTCTACAATTGATCTAATTGCGCCATTTTTCTCCCCTGATGCGTCTTCAAGCGATCTTGAGATCCATTTGGACATTGGTATATATTCCCGAAATAATTATCGAGAATTATAATCATCTATGCAGATAACAGATAATGTTCACTACAATGTACAGCTTACTTTGCTTTGGAGAAAGAAGTTTTGTTTTCTTAAAGGAGAGGAGTTTTTCTATAATATGAAGCTCACAATGTTTTTCGGAGGGCACGGGCGCATTCAAGCATCTTATGACATATATACACGTTCAAGTTGCTGACTTAGTTTACTATTCTCTACACTTGAAATTGCCGCTAGTCCAAGCAATTGTTGCCTAGACATAGCACATACACGACCAACGCATATGTACAGTTTGCTCATCAGCTGCATTTAACAGAATCATTATCCAAGGAATGCTAAATGGTCCCAAAATGATGTAAAGAATACTATCAGAAACTCCTCCTTGAAACTGTTATTCAGCAGCATCTCGAATTGCTTTCTCTCGGAAACCATCTCCACCACGGTCGTGAAACAGCTTCGTCTCAAGGATCTCGATCTCGATTAGGACTAGGAACCGGGTTAAGGACTCACTAACCTGCAGAACTTTTGCTGCTGTTTTCTCTATAAGTTGCATTTTTGTTGTCCATATCGTCAAGAAGAATCGACCTCAAATATGACTTCTTAGCCCGCGCATCTCTGTCAGAATTCTCGTTTCGCTCTATTAATCCATCTCGAAAGAATGAGGAGTCTTCCCCGTTACTTGTTTCCTCGCCATTCACTGAACCTCCCAAACCTTGTGTTCCCTCCACCAGTTTTGAAGTCGAGTCCTCTGCTTCCTCTTGATCTTCCTCCTTGACTTTCCTCGAAGCTTTCCCGTTTCCACTTTGGCCCTCAACCTCTTCTTCTGGACTTGCATCTTCTTTCTCCTGATCTTCTTCATCGATCAAATCCTCCATCTCCGTCTCGGAGTCTTCTTCGTCGGCTCTCTCCTGGTCATTGACATCAATCTCATCATCCCCACCTCCTCGGCCTTCAACAGTATTCTCTTCTTCTTCTTCTTCCTCTTCTTCAACTTTAACATCCTCTGCGTCCTGTCCTGATTCCTCATCCTTCCCTTGTCTCCCTTTCAAATTTATTAGGTCCTTCCTCCCGAACTTTATAACCTCTCCTCGAGTCTCAATGCCATCTGATGTTAATGTCGGAGAGGGATCTTCGTATTCCTTCTTCTTGTAATACGAGTGTCTGACTTGGTACAGCAGCCATATAAAGATGGTGAGCAGAAGGAATATCTGCACGACGTGCTTCACTTTGAATCCTCTCGTCCTCCCGTTTCGGCTCGGTGATTGCCTCAGCATGTTCTGTCACTAAAAACCAGTCAACCTGTAGAAGAAACGATCACCACATCAACAACGAACTCCACTGCTGCTCCTTTTTCTGGTCGAATTATCGACTAGACAACTTCTCTGCAGAACTAATAAAAGCATCCGACCAATAAAGATCCAGTAAACCATTAACAGAAAGGGGGAGGAAAGCATATCAACCGTCCTTTTCTCTGTACTTGGCACATTCACAGGCTAATTTCCGAGTAAACTCGAAATTCCGGAACAAGCTGTGTCCTCGCTCAAACCTTTCAAGAAATTTAAGTTTCTTCGGATGTGATATGCAGGTCATACGAGTCAGTTTCCTCTTCTATAGTTCTGGAAATAACACGCACCGCAGCACTTAAGGATGCATAGAATGGATCAGTTAGCCGTTTGACACGGAGTTAGTACTACGTTTCCATTCATAAATGAGCTGACAAAACATCAAGATGCATAGTTCTAAATCGCAGAGAGGTAAGGGAACAAGCACAACAGCAAAAGATGGCCTTGGTCACTGTTAGCTCGGCCGGCGAAAGAGTGAAAAATGAATACAGACATCTCGGGATGAAAAACCCAACATGATCTTTTGAAAGACACATGATTACTACTGCACACTGGTTCTTGGGAGGGGACACACACGCGCACACACGCAAAACCCAAGTAAAACTCTCTTAACAGAATCAACAGCAAACCCACAAGCAGCAGAAGAAGATGAGTACCCGGGACAGAGGAGGAGAGGGGCAGGGCAGGGCAGAGCAGGCTGCTGCACTGCAGATAAGGAGAAGTGGAAGCTGCTGCTCTGCTATGGTGTTAGTCTGATTTGCTGGGTTAGATACATGAGAGAGAGAGAGAGAGAGAGGGAGAGGAAAGATTGGTAAATGGGGTAAGTTCTGATGGGTCGGGGAAGAAAGGCATACACGAATTGAATTGAACATAGTCTACTGTAAAATGAATATAGTCGACTGGATCCGGCTTGGGATTGGATAATCTCCCCCCACAAAGGTTTGGGTTTAGCAATCTTCTGACTTCGTTTTTATATGTGCAGAGAAAGATCAAAATATCAATCATCAACATCATCAATACTCCTGTACTGTTATCGTGTCAATTTAAAAACGTAACTTTACTCATGGCTGGACGAACTTATCGAGATAAGAGTTTCAGCATACAGTAACTTACTAGAAAGGACGAGAGAGAGAGATACATTACTTATTATTAACATCAACTTGGTGGGGGCCGTTCGGGCCCATATTGGGGGTTGATGGAAATTGCAAACAATTATTACACCGCCCACCCCTATGTCTGTTATATATGTCTCTCTCTATTATATTGTATCGTATACAGTTCGTCGTAAAATTATCCGTTCTAGGTTTGCATTATGCTCAATGAGGATTTGGTATGGTCCGTAAAATTATTTGGTTTGACTCAAGACTGAATTTGATTAATATAACAAGTTGCAGCACGTTGTTATTATCTGCTATAACCCAAGGATTATAAATTCTGTGGGAGAAGATGAGGGATGTAGGCAGTGATCGTTTGGTTCAGTTCGGTTGTCGATAACGGCTTTGCCTTGGTGTGACGAAGTGTCGCCGCTGGGAATTAAACGTGACGGAGTAGCGTGGGAAGAACTTTAATACGATTTAGGGTCCTCACGCTTTTTCTCCTTAACCCTTTCCGTGCGTTAGTATTTGCCTGCCGATGCCCGCTTAGGATTGATGTGGTTTCTATGGAAGTTCCATCACTAGCGGCGCGTGTTTTGTGCAATGCAATAACATCGTTTTGGTTACGGCAGAGTGAGCTCACTCTCACATTCTGCACGAGGTTATCCAACGATGTGTCCCACCAATACCGGACTCGGATGATAATAGAACATTGAAAGCGCCGACACAACTTCGAAGCAACTCGACCCCGAAATTCGAGTCGCCACATACATTTGCAAACCGAAATTGATGCGTCCCAAAAACTACAAGCTCTTGCTACGAATTTGAAATCACAAGGATGGATCACTCCGCGACGGCTATTGAAAGATTGAAAGCATCTTGGAATTTCTACCAATGCAGCAAAGATTTGGGGCATGGTGTCCCTGTGAGTAGGAGAAAGGGGCCATTCAATTGAGCATTCAATATCCTCATCTGAAATGGTACGATACGACTAGTCAAATTTAATCAGACTGAAACTGAATAAATAAATGGGCCTATCTTTTAGGTTTGCCTTTCTTATGTGACATCGCATTCCGTATAACGAACAAAAAAATTATACGGAAAGTGGACCCGACTAAATGAGCTCCAGTCAATTCATTTACATGTGAGACTAGTACATTAGAGCGAAAAAATTACATCCCGACTATAACCTCACACCTCGATCTTTCTTGCAAAAGATTTAGTTATAGGATACACATGCACTAACCCAAAAATATTAAAAGAATAAGACACGGTTTTGTTTGGCCATGGAGTTAAATCATACTCCACTTAACTCCAATTTACTTTTTTTTTTTTTCTTCAATTCTTCAATTTAATAATAAATTCAACAACAGAGCTTTCTTTGGCGATGGATCTTTATGGGTTGCCTGGACCAAAAAATATTTGAATAAGAGGAGGAGTTTTTGGGGTTTAAAGAATCCCAGCAGATGCCTCATGGAGTTGGGAGGAAACTTATGCAGATTAGACCCCTTTATGACGCCTTATATCAGATATACAGTCGAAACAGGTGAAAATGTTTCATTCTGGCTTATGACCCTTGGCTCTCGGACAAACCTCTCCTGGATTGTGTTTTCCCACTATTGGAAAGGAAGCAAATGTGAATGTCATCCTGAAGTGGGGGGGACATGGGACTGGCTCAGGTCTACAGATCCACAAGCTGTTGAAGTGATGACCTTGGACTGCTTCTAGTTCTGGCAAATTCTCTACTACCTCAGCATGGGAACGAACTTGTTCATGAACCGAGCTTCCAAGGTAAGCTGGTGGAGAGCTGTTTGGTTCCCTTGGCATATCCCTCGTGCCTCTTTTAATATACTGGTTAGCATTGCGCAATAAGGCTAAATACTAAAGATGTATAGGTTGCTTGGGCTAAATACTAAAGATGAAAAGGGTCGCAACACTCATCAAAACATAAATAAATTCTCTCACATATATTTTGTTAACCATTATTACAATTAATTTTTTAATACTAAATCCTCCAAACTATTCATTACTATTTTTTTTTTAATTTAACAACACGATCATTACTTTTTTTTAATCTTTTTTTCAATTTCATAATAAATTATTCCACATATTTTTTTTAACCATGATTATAATTAATTTTTGAATAAAAAACTGATTTTGTCTTCATCCCATGAAGTTAAGTAGAATCATACTCTGCTCCATTACTAACGCCACCTAGCCACATGATAAGGGCATATTATACTCATATTTTATTGTGCAATTCATGTTAAATTATTATTAATTTTATAGAAATTATAAGAAGTCGGTGCTTAATTATGTGTAATTTGATATTGTAGGTCTTTGAGGACTTAGATGGAATTACGAGCAATATTGAGGAGTTTTGCGCAATTTGGAGCCAGCATATATCTTTCGGAAATCTTTTTTTTTGTTGTGGATATAAATACTCCTCATAACAAGATTAGGAAACCCTAGGGGGGGAGCCATCTTTCACCATTCTTTTAACCTAGAGAGTTTTTGGAGAGGGTCTTGTCTGGAGCCGTCACCTGGATCAATTGATTTGAAGCGAAGAATTGTGGAAGAGATAATTCCTTAAAGGAATTGTTGGGTTTTTGTTTTAGGATTCAATATCTTGAGTTTACTGCTGAATATGAATTCTATTGCAATGACTCCTTGGAATTATAATTGTGTTTTCAATTCCATGATATTCTAAGCTTCTTTTGTGGGAATATGATGAAACCCTAGGTAGCTAATATGATGATTGTCGCCATGTTATAGGATTAATAGATGTGTTGATGATTCATGATTGCAATTCCTATAATTTCAATTTTAATTCTTAATTGGTTATAATTGTTAGAAACACTATTGATACGGGAGTTGATATAGTGTTTGTTAGGAATTCTTGATTAGACTAATTAGTTAAATGCGATAGCTGCGTTAATTAGTTTAATTAGAGATTATCCAGGGATTAATGCAATGTTTCTAGTTAGTTATTCGCTAAGACATTAGGGATAATTAATTTAGGGCATTAGACAATCATAGCACTGGAAGGTGTATGATTATAATTTAGAGTCCACTATTAATTAGAGATGCGGGAGCTGATTGATTAATTAGAGGTTTAAGACTTTAATTTTAAAGGCTTGATAAACTCACTTGAATAATCACATAGCTATCAGTCTATATAACATGATGGCAATCTGATTAGTGAAACTAGGGTGGATTCTGTTTTTCCCACTTTCAATTGATATATTTTCGTACAATTCTCTTTTTGCTCTTTGTGACGATTTAGGTTGATTAGTAGTTAATTAGTTAATTCTCTTAATTTGATTGCTTAGATAATAATAGAATCTAATATAGGTTTAGTACTTAATTAATCCTTGTGGGATCGACACTCTATTCATCACTATATTACTTGATCTGACCCAGTACACTTGCTGGTAGAATTTGAGCTTATTTTTATATATATTTGCAAAGGGATCAAGTTTTTGGCGCCGTTGCCGGGGATTAACTTAATATTAGACCACCTTTAGTTCTATTGTTAATTTAGGCGCACTTTACTGTGTGTTTATTTCTTGTTCTCTTTGCAGGTATTCTATGCGCAGGAGTAGAAGTGCTGAACTTCTACCATTAGATCCTGAGATAGAGCGCACCTTGCATCGGTTGAGAAGAGAGAACAGAAGAAGGGAAGAATTGCAGGTAGTTGAGATGGCAGATGATGACATCAACCGCCAAATACAGGGTGCTGCCAGAGCACTTCGAGACTATGCAGTACCTACTATTATGGGTTCTGCGATCAGAAGGCCCACTATTCCAGCTAATAACTTTGAACTGAAGCCAGCACTCATCCAGATGGTTCAATCAAATCAGTTTGGAGGATATCCCAACGAGAGTCCTGATGAGCATATTGCAGGATTCCTCCAATACTGTAACACGGTAAAGATGAATAATGTCACTGATGATGTTATTAGATTACAGCTTTTTCCTTTCTCGCTTAGGGATAAAGCGAGAGCCTGGTTCAATTCACTGCCACAAGAGTCCATCACCACCTGGGCCGACCTTTCATCTAAGTTTCTCAGGAGATTTTTCCCACCAGCTAGGACTGCAAGATTGAGGAACGAAATCACTAACTTCACCAAGTTCAATGGTGAATCACTTTATGAGGCATGGGAGAGATTCAAGGAGGCAATCAGAAAGTGCCCACATCACGGATTGCCAGATAATCTCCTAATTGAGGTCTTCTATCTTAGCCTGGATGATACATTGAGGTCTCTAGTAGATGCTGCAGCAGGAGGCGCACTGATGGGTAAGAATTATGATGAAGCAAGTGCTTTGATAGAAGAGATGGCCTCCAGTGCACATAATTGGCAGAATGAAAGAAGTAAATCAAGAGTGGCATCAGTCAATGACATGGACACTATTGCTAATTTGACAACCCAGATTTCAGCTCTCACTACCCAGGTAAGTAAACTCACCTCAGCACATTCTTTTAATACTAATCAGGTTGCTTTTTGTGAGTTGTGTTCAGGACCACATTCGACTCTTGAATGCATGTCTGGAAATCCCTCGGCTTCACCCAATGGAGAGCAAGTGAACTTTGTCAACAACTTCCAACGGAGTAATCAAGGGCCTTATTCGAACACTTACAATCCCGGGTGGCGTAATCATCCTAATTTCTCATGGAGGAATGAGAATAATGCACTTAAACCGCCACCTGGATTCCAAAAGCAAGGCCCTGCTCAGAATGCTCCACCTCAGCAAAGTCAGTCGAGAATGGAAGAGCTCATGTTGAGCTATATGCAAAAGACTGACACCATGCTACAGAATCAACAAGCCACTATTCGAAACCTAGAGGGTCAGATTAGTCAGATTTCTCAGCAATTGAGTAATAGACCATCAGGGTCTTTACCCAGCAACACTGAAGAGAACCCCAAGGGTGTCAATGCTATAATGCTGAGGAGTGGCAAGGAATTGGAAATAGTCAATAGAAAAGCTCAAACTCAGGAGGAGAGTCCGGAGAAAGACAAAGGTAAGCAAAAGGTGGAGGAACCAAGGCAGAAGTCACTAGGGGTGAAACCGTATGTTCCTCCTGTCCCTTTTCCAGGAAGATTGAAGCAACAACAGTTGGACGCCCAATTTGCTAAATTCCTAGATGTTTTTAAAAAGCTGCAAATTAACATTCCATTTGCAGAAGCACTCCAGCAGATGCCTTCATATGCTAGATTCATGAAGGATCTGCTCACTAAAAAGAGGAAGTTTGATGGGAGTGAGCCTGTGATGCTTACAGGAGAGTGTTCTATGATTCTCCAAAAGGACTTGCCTAACTTACCACGCAAACAAAGAGATCAGGGGAGTTTCACTGTTCCTTGTACTATAGGGAATTTTCATTTTAAGAACGTTCTTATCGATTCAGGTGCAAGTATAAATTTAATGCCTCTGTCTATTTTCAGGAAACTTGGACTTGGAGAATGCAAGAAAACTCATATTACCTTGCAACTTGCTGACAGGAGTATCAAATATCCAAAGGGTATTGTTGAGAATGTCCTGGTGAAGGTAGACAAATTCATATTTCCAGTCGACTTCATAGTCTTGGAGATGGAGGAGGACAGAGAGGTGCCCATGATCCTTGGCAGACCGTTCCTTGCGACAGGTAAAGCATTAATAGATGTGGAACAAGGTAAGCTCACTTTAAGAGTTATGAATGAACAAATAACTTTTAATGTTTATGACGCCATAAAGAAATTTGATGATGGCAAATCATGTTACACCATTGATATTATTGATGAGCTTATCTCTGAGTCTGTGGAGGAGAAAGCAGGTGTGGATACAATGGAATCAGTCCTTAGGGATCTGGACGATTGGAGTGATGATGATGAGCATGAGGAAGAATCTGTGGAGAAGGTATCAGAAATCAAGGCTCGCTACTATGAGGAGCTGGGCACTAGTGCGACAAAACCAGTATCATCTTTGACACAGTCCCCGGTGCTAGAACTTAAACCATTGCCTAGCCATTTAAAATATGCCTATCTTGGAATAGATGATACTTTGCCAATAATTATCTCTTCTTCCTTGACAGGTGATCAGGAGCAACAGCTCCTAAGCGTGCTGAGAGAGCACAAGGAGGCAATAGGATGGACTATTGCAGATATCAAAGGGATCAGCCCTTTGATTTGCACTCACAGGATAATGTTGGAAGCTGAGTGCAAACCCATAGTGCAACCACAGAGGCGACTTAACCCAACTCTCAAAGAGGTAGTGAAGAAAGAAGTGCTTAAACTGTTGGATGCAGGTATTATCTATCCTATCTCAGATAGTAAATGGGTTAGTCCTGTTCAAGTAGTGCCCAAAAAGGGTGGTATGACTGTGGTTAAAAATGAGGTCAATAAATTAATCCCGACTCGTACTGTGACTGGGTGGAGAGTTTGTATAGATTACAGGAAACTAAATGATGCTACCCGTAAAGACCATTTCCCCCTCCCCTTCATTGATCAGATGCTAGAAAAACTTGCAGGGCATGATTATTATTGTTTTCTAGATGGTTATTCTGGTTACAATCAGATTCATATAGCACCCGAGGACCAGGAGAAAACCACATTTACTTGTCCTTATGGCACTTTTGCCTTTAGGAGAATGCCTTTCGGTCTCTGTAATGCACCTGCCACTTTCCAGAGGTGCATGATGTCTATATTTTCTGACATGTTAGAGAATTTTATTGAAATATTTATGGATGATTTCTCTGTTTTTGGGAAGTCATTTGAATCTTGTCTGACAAATTTAGGCTGTGTGCTTAAAAGATGTAAGGAGACTAATCTGCTTCTGAACTGGGAGAAATGTCATTTTATGGTAAGAGAGGGTATAGTCTTAGGTCACAAGGTGTCAAAGAAAGGGATTGAAGTTGATCGAGCAAAAGTGGAGATAATAGAGAAGTTGCCACCACCCACTTCAACAAAAGGAGTAAGGAGCTTCTTAGGACATGCTGGCTTCTACAGGAGATTTATCAAGGACTTTTCTAAAATCTCTAGACCTCTTTGTAATTTACTTGAAAAAGATTCTGCTTTTGTTTTTAATGACAATTGTTTGCAGGCATTCAATTTATTGAAGGAGAAACTCACTTCTGCACCAGTGATCGTTGCACCTAATTGGGAGCTTCCGTTTGAGCTGATGTGTGATGCCAGCGACTATGCTGTAGGAGCAGTACTTGGGCAAAGGAGAGGTAAGGTATTTCATGCAATATACTATGCTAGTAGAACTTTAAATGAGGCCCAAAAGAACTATGCCACAACTGAAAAGGAGCTTTTAGCAGTCATATTTGCATGTGACAAGTTTCGGCCTTATCTGATAGGTTCTAAGATCATAGTATACACAGACCATGCTGCCCTGAAATATTTGTTTGCCAAAGCTGATGCTAAACCTAGGCTAATTCGTTGGATTCTACTGCTACAAGAATTTGACCTGGAAATTAGAGACACAAAGGGAACTGAAAATGTAGTGGCTGATCACTTATCCCGTTTGGAATCTGATTGTTTAGATTCACCCATTAATGAAAAGTTCCCTGATGAACAATTGCATGTAGCAGAAATCCAAGGATTACCTTGGTATGCTGATATAGTCAATTACATGGTTAGCAACATCACACCATATGGTTTGTCATCTCAACAGAAAAAGAAATTTTTGCATGATGTGAAATACTATTTTTGGGATGAACCATATCTGTTTAAATATTGTGCTGACCAAGTAATTAGACGCTGTGTGCCTGAAACTGAACAACTTAGCATAATACAACACTGTCATTCTAAGGAAGCAGGAGGCCACTTTGGTGTGGAAAGAACTGCAACTAAGATCTTATCTTGTGGATTTTATTGGCCTAGAGTATTTCATGATTGCAGGAATTACATTATGTCTTGTGCTCCATGCCAAAGAACTGGCAATATTTCTAGGAGACATGAAGTACCACAAAATAGCATTCTTGTAATTGAGCTTTTTGATGTGTGGGGAATAGACTTTATGGGTCCTTTTCCCTCTTCTTTTTCAAATAAATATATTCTTGTGGCTGTTGATTATGTTTCAAAATGGGTAGAAGCAGTTGCTCTACAAAGTAATGATGCCAGAGTTGTAATCAGATTTTTGAAAAAGAACATCTTTTCAAGATTTGGGGTACCTAGAGCCATTATAAGTGATGGGGGATCACATTTTTGCAATCGGCAATTTGAAAAATTATTATCAAAATATGGAGTTACTCATAAAATTGCCACCCCTTATCATCCACAGACTTGTGGACAGGTTGAGGTGTCCAATAGGGAAATAAAGCGTATCTTAGAGAAAACAGTCAATGCATCTAGGAAAGATTGGTCTTTAAAACTTGATGATGCATTGTGGGCTTACAGGACAGCTTTCAAAACCCCCATAGGAATGTCCCCATACAAGATTGTTTATGGTAAATCATGTCACCTACCAGTAGAGCTTGAGCACAAAGCATATTGGGCCATAAAATACCTTAACTTTGATTTACAAGCTGCAGGTGAAAAGAGATTGCTCCAATTGAATCAGATGGCTGAGATGAGAGAGGAAGCATATGAAAATGCTAGGATATACAAGGAGCGAGCCAAGCGATGGCATGATAGGAACATCCTAAAGCGAGAGTTTTTGCCTGGTCAGAAAGTCCTATTATACAACTCTCGCTTGAAGTTGTTCCCAGGTAAGTTAAAATCTCGATGGTCTGGACCATTTGTTATTTCTAATGTTTTTCCCTATGGTGCAGTTGAGCTGAAGTCAGAAGATGACCGCACTTTTAAAGTAAACGGTCATCTTCTCAAGCATTACTTTGAAGGGGAAAATATTGATGGTGATGCCACTACGGTGGATCTAGCAAATTCGGTTGAAGAATTGGAAAAGTCGAACTAGCGACTATAAACTAAGTGCTTCATGGGAGGCAGCCCATGTCTGAGAGCTAAAGTCCCTGTTGGCTCTCAATTCTTTTGCTTCATTTGTTTTATTTTGATTTGCTGTTGGTTTGTACTTTATCAAGCACCCACTCATTGGGTAGACTTGGGATATTTGCTATTTGATTGTTTTAGTTAAGATGGATTATCTGCTATTTTTGTTCTTTTTGTTGTTTTCTTTTTGTTTTTGAAGCCAGGGTGGATAACAACTGCTGACTCTCTCTATTGCTATACCAGTTGGAACTCCAATTGCTTCAACTTAATTTTTCGAAACCGGGGAAGTACTAGTATCTCTTTTTCTCTTATGTTCTTTATTTTTATTTTCGTTTTACTAGAGCTACATTAGGAACAGTGAGGACACTGTTTAATCTAAGTGTGGGGAAGGGAGATACTAAACAGATGGAGTATAAAATTGAGTATAGTGTTGATGTCTGAATTCTGTGATTTAATTTGTTACTCATGACATCTGATGCCTGTCTTTGTTGATAAATAGTTATACTTCCCTGTCACCTTGAATTATAATTGTCCTTAAGTTATCTGGCAATTGTTAGGCCAAATTCTTTTTTTTTTTTTTTTAATTTTTTTAATTATTGAAATCTAGAGATTGTACGAAGAATACTGTTGATAGCATTTGTTCAGGAATTGTTTGAAAAAAATTGACTCACTTAGGCGCCCTACTCACCACTGTTGTGATTTTTGTACTTAGTTAAAATTAATTAGTCAAATCTTTAGAAATCAAATTTACCTAGTTTTTAGCCCTAGAGTTTGAAGTTTAAGAGTCGGTCAAGTCCTTAAGTGAAAAATAAACAGGTCTACTTCTAAGCAAAGTTAGTTAGTATATCCTCTTTTTAATTATTCTAATAGCACTTTAACATTTAGTGAAAGAGGTAGAAGAAGCTTTGTACTTAGTGATTCCTATAAAAGAAGTCTGAAAAGTGTTAGTGAGCATTCAAAAAAAAAAAGCAAGCATAGCCTTTACTCCAATGACTCAAGAATTGAGTTATGAGTATCCTAACTTGAATGTTAGAGTGAGGAAGAGTTCGTAGGGGTCCCTTTAAAACCCGGTCACTTGGGTGATGAGCCCGGGATGTGCCGACTCAATGAACTCACTATAACGAGAAGAGCGGAAAGGCACAAGTTCAAACAAAAATTGGACTTGAAAAAAAAAAAAAAAAAAATTTGCTTCTTAAACAGAAAGGAAAAATTGAATGCAAAAACAAAAAAATAAATTAAGACTTGTAATAAAAAGGAAGAAAACCTAGGGACGAAGCAGATACCATATGCTTTCACTACCTTGTTGACTTGCTTAGAGGGAAAATTAGAGGGATTATATGCCTGCTAACAGCTATGAAGTTTAAATGTGTATTTTTCCTTATAGGACTGAGTATTTACTTTTGAAATAGAAATCTTAGGCTAAACGCTTGGATTAAAATTTGCTTTCTCTAGATTAGCTGGTTAATTTCAACTGTAGTACTCTAATCACATGTTTCCAGTTTGGTTTAAGCAGTGGGCACCACAAAATAACGAGTAATAAATTATGAGATATCAAATGCTTAAATCAGTGAATATGAAAATTTGTACTCTCTCTCATAGATTTCTTTCCTTGGTCTTATTTATTTTGCTTGAGGACAAGCAAAAGTTCAAGTGTGGGGAAGTTGATAAGGGCATATTATACTCATATTTTATTGTGCAATTCATGTTAAATTATTATTAATTTTATAGAAATTATAAGAAGTCGGTGCTTAATTATGTGTAATTTGATATTGTAGGTCTTTGAGGACTTAGATGGAATTACGAGCAATATTGAGGAGTTTTGCGCAATTTGGAGCCAGCATATATCTTTCGGAAATCTTTTTTTTGTTGTGGATATAAATACTCCTCATAACAAGATTAGGAAACCCTAGGGGGGGAGCCATCTTTCACCATTCTTTTAACCTAGAGAGTTTTTGGAGAGGGTCTTGTCTGGAGCCGTCACCTGGATCAATTGATTTGAAGCGAAGAATTGTGGAAGAGATAATTCCTTAAAGGAATTGTTGGGTTTTTGTTTTAGGATTCAATATCTTGAGTTTACTGCTGAATATGAATTCTATTGCAATGACTCCTTGGAATTATAATTGTGTTTTCAATTCCATGATATTCTAAGCTTCTTTTGTGGGAATATGATGAAACCCTAGGTAGCTAATATGATGATTGTCGCCATGTTATAGGATTAATAGATGTGTTGATGATTCATGATTGCAATTCCTATAATTTCAATTTTAATTCTTAATTGGTTATAATTGTTAGAAACACTATTGATACGGGAGTTGATATAGTGTTTGTTAGGAATTCTTGATTAGACTAATTAGTTAAATGCGATAGCTGCGTTAATTAGTTTAATTAGAGATTATCCAGGGATTAATGCAATGTTTCTAGTTAGTTATTCGCTAAGACATTAGGGATAATTAATTTAGGGCATTAGACAATCATAGCACTGGAAGGTGTATGATTATAATTTAGAGTCCACTATTAATTAGAGATGCGGGAGCTGATTGATTAATTAGAGGTTTAAGACTTTAATTTTAAAGGCTTGATAAACTCACTTGAATAATCACATAGCTATCAGTCTATATAACATGATGGCAATCTGATTAGTGAAACTAGGGTGGATTCTGTTTTTCCCACTTTCAATTGATATATTTTCGTACAATTCTCTTTCTGCTCTTTGTGACGATTTAGGTTGATTAGTAGTTAATTAGTTAATTCTCTTAATTTGATTGCTTAGATAATAATAGAATCTAATATAGGTTTAGTACTTAATTAATCCTTGTGGGATCGACACTCTATTCATCACTATATTACTTGATCTGACCCAGTACACTTGCTGGTAGAATTTGAGCTTATTTTTATATATATTTGCAAAGGGATCACCACACTTCCTCCATCTCCCAATATATCTAAATGGATGGTCGTCTCTTAGTCGCTAAAACTTGAGACTTGAAGAAGATGGTTTCTTGGAATCCTTTTTATAACTGAAAATGATCAATCATGTGCTGGATTACATCGGCACCATCCGAGTTAATACAGTAAGTCTTCACCTGGAAAACAAGAAGAGCATGTCAGTCATCAGAGCTTGCTTAGAGAAGTTTCGGGGCTGCAACTGGATGACACTTTATGTGGCCTTTTGAGTTTTGAGATATGTTCTCGCCTGAATGGTGTTGTGAGCCAAGAATCGCTGTTTACTTCCGCTGAAGCTGACGTCTATCCTCTCCCAGCTCAGTCTAGTCAGATGTCTGAGCATTTCCTCTGCAAATTCTTTTATCTTGTTAATGAAAGCGAAGCAGAAAAGTTGCTCAGTCACTTGTTTACCAGTATAATTTCATCACTGCCTAAATTCTCTTGATTATTTATGAACATGGAAAAAAGACACCGTCTAAACTATATGCATATGGTCATGATAGAAAGAAGTTCAATCAGCGGACAGGCTTCAATCAGGGTCAAGGAACTTTAAAGAAAAAAACAGAACTTATTAGCAACAAGTGAACCTTCCATGTCAGTGATGTCCCCTCCACCAGCTTTATTCTCTGATGAAACTTCTAGTTCCGGACTAGCATTTTTTGCTGCTTCAACATTTATGATATGTGGATAATTCTGGTGTCCTGATAGATGGTCCCGCTAATAGGAAAAGATAATACAGAAAATTCATTATGTAAGACCATAGTTGATCCAACAATAAAAGGCAGAATAGTTTCATAGATTACCTTTGGGAGCTCATGCCGACGCCGAAGAGATGATGTGCTCCATCCCACAAGGTCTTTGAGAAAAAGTCAAGTCCTTCAAAGAAGAATCATCCAAAATATGTGTATTATTTTGAAAACCAAAGCATGACAATGGCGAATCACAATTACGTGTTAGCTAAATGTTACTAGAACGCTGGCTTTGTATACAAGTACAAGCTGTTGATTGTCCAACTAGATATATTCAACAAAAGTTCAACAAAAAAATAATGCGAAAGCTTTGAGGGGATACGGTCGAAACTTGCATTTGCATAAGCAACTCTACACTTGAAGGATTGTAAAGCAGATCTGCAAGGAGAACAGACAGGAAATTATGTTTCCATTTACTCACACAACTACAAAGGACCCCCCATTCTAGACATAGTAGTAATCAGTTTATGAAAACTCACATAAATTTGAGATTGTCAGTATCCTGGACCATCTGAAGAAGAAGAGGAGGTTTCCCACCATCACAATCAGTCAAAAACAGATGTTTACCGGTTCTACCTAAAACCCATGATGTGTGAGCTGCCAGCTTTTCCAATGTCTGAAAGCCACAAAATACTGGCACCTGAAAACCAGAAATCTTTCACCTTCAGGAATATGAAAATAGAAGCTATCATACAATAAAGAAACACATCTAATAAGTGATAACAATTTATTTGGCAAATTGATGAGGGAAGAATTTTCTCGGCAAATATTTCTGCAAATAAATTCTCCTTAAAGATTAAATGATACAAACTCAAACATGAGCCCTGAAAATCATAGAACTTCAAAAATATATTACCAAATAGGCCAGGAACAGGAAAAGACCAATAATATGATTTCTTTCAACCAAAAATCACCTGTTTATGACCTCTAGAACCAAGGTGTGGAGTTGCAGATGTTATAAAATTCACGGGCTCCAGTCCAGCTATTTTATGTTCGAATTTGTCTTCCCGGCAATGGCTTCCAGACTCATCACTATTTGAACGATCCCGTGTATAAAGCCTAGCAATCGCATATCTTGAAACCAGACCACCTAATGAGTGGCCGATGAATGAAATTTTTTGAAGATAGGGATGATCCTTTACAATCGATTTAACCTGAAAGAAAAAGCAACCTTCAGAATCTGTAGCATTTAGTTATAGCAGTATCAAAATAAATGATACCTGCTGGGGAACAAAAATTCAAATCCATGGATAGCTTCAGGGTAAACCAAGAAATAAAGAGGGACTCTTCGGCGATATCAAGGGAAAAAGACCAAATCGCACCTCTTCAGCTACTCTCCCTCCCATTACATCAACACCATCAAATGTTGACATTGAAGGATTACAGTCGCTGCCTGCGTTGCAAGTTAAGCATTGGCAATTCATTCCATGATATGAATGTCGTGGACATCAAATGTCCACCCAAACGGGATCTTGGGGACCTTTAAAGTAGATGTCCATATGCAGAATAAAAAAGATCACTCATCAGCTAATGACTGCCATTTCTATCTTTGGGGACCAGCGGTCGTATTCTAATAATTACAAGGTCATAAACCAGTGCTTCAACTTAAAAAACTCGACATGATATAACGCAGCATTGACTAGCAGTAACTTATGGATCCATAGCATTCAGTTCGTTCATAAGTATTCGGGGTGGTTTGTCTACGATAAGAGGACATCACATCCCACCACACCACAGCTGCATCAAAATCAGTAAATCCAGAGCTTCATCTTATATGGTCGACAAAATATTTGAATATGTGAACCGACAAAAAAGCGGAGCACGGATGCTACACGGTGGAATAAAACTGTCACAGGGTAATGCCACTGAGACTCAGGACAATTTCATTAGTCATCATATTACATTTCAATTTTTGACTAGTCAACAGCAGCATTAGTTGACCAGATTAGATAGACTAAAGAACTTTCTGCCTAAAGTCCATACCCTCATTTGCTCTCCCTATCTAATACTATTCCAGATAGTCATTAACCATGGAACTAATGATGGAAATGAGACTAATATATCGCAGGCATCAGTCGATCAAACAGATAATACTAGCAATCACGCACGCCGGCCGAATCAAAACTCGAAAGTATCAAAAAAAAATTTTATTGAGTCGGTAAGCACTACGAGCTCACGAAACACGACTGCCAGCGGCAGTAACTCACAGTGAACGATGATATCTCGCGGATACTTCTTCATGAACTGCCTCGCAGCAAATCTCCAGTTCTGAGCACTGCACCAAAATTGCAGGCAGACCATAATCGCACAGATTCAATCAAAGCCTGAAATCAAAATCATACGCACTTGCCCACCTGCCAATCAGACCGTTCACCATGACGACCAGGTGAGAGGGGTGGGGCCGCTCACCGTCGACCTTCACGACCTCAATGTCGAAGCTCCCGGTCCCGTCAGGTTCCGATCTCAGGCAAGCGAGATTGGGCAGGCAGTACGAGCTGCGCCTGGGCCTGCGCCTCCCGCGGGCTTTTCGGCTGTCGGAACCATTTGGGGTTGCGTGCTTGGGTTCTCCGGCTTCCACTACTTCGACGGTCTCGCAAGTGGCTTCCGCCTCAGGAGAAGCCATTGGAGAATGCTGTAGTGATTATAAGAGCGCGCGCGAGAGGGGGAGAGAGAGAGAGAGAGAGAGAGAGAAAATAGGATTGCAGTTAGGGAGAGAAGAGGAGACGGAGAAGAGTCAACGGAGTCGGAAGTTTCCTTGAATTGAATGGTTTGGCTGTGGAAATTGGAGCCCCTACCAGGCCACCAGAAGCATCAACTCTCCCTCTCCGATTCGTGGAAGAAGACGACGACATAGGAAATCATAATAGATCTTCACTTTTTTTTTTTCTTTTTATTTATTTACTGTTCGGAAAAATAACACAATAATATCACACATTTTCTCTTTAGGAGTATGCGGCAAAATTCCTATAACTTTGGACTTTTTTGGACTATAATTTTAATTTAAACTTTCCAGTCCTATATGTTTGCTTCATAACACGTCTTTGATCATATCAGGATCTGCTGATGCAGATTTCACACCATCATCTATCATAGGTAGTTGTTAATTATTCACAGACAATTTTCTACTGATAGAAAATTATAAAAAGAATTTCTAGAATTAACATAAGAAGTCCACGTGACTGTTAACCGTAGATTGGGTTGACGCTGGCCTTCCTAAAAACTGATGTGGTTCTTGGGGCATATCCCACGTGTATCTTTCATCTCTTGGCTTGTAATCTTAGATAGACTTGCTACGAAATCTAGATTTCTATCTTCGGAGTGCTTGGATAGATAATCTTTTTATGAATTTTGTAATACTATAGTGAAAACTCGTGATCACCTTTTATTCTCATGTACTATCATCATATAAGTTTAGGCTAGTGTCCAACATAAATTGGAGCTAGTCAACCAGACGGGTGATTGGACTTCTGAGCTAAATTTTACTACTTCTTGAAAGGGAATAACGCTAGACACTATTCTCAAAAAGCAATATTGAACTTGTTACATTTATTTAGTATGGAGGGAGAGAAATTTCAGGGTTTTCGAAGGCAATAAGATGGATCATAAAGCCTTAAAAGCAATTTCACTACCTAACTTTACTCATAAAGTCAGATTCTGTTGTTTAGCCTCTAGTTTTGGTTTTGATGACTTGATGTAATTAGTAAAGCACTTTGTTGACTTGTACTCTGTATATTCTGATCCATGAAGTATTAATGAAATTGCAATCGTCCAAAAAAAAAAGGCCATGTGGCAATTTTATATTTGTTGAAAACTTTTACAAAATAGGAAAAAAATTGGGGATTCCTTCTAATATAGGGATTATCCCGATTTCGATGGGTGAACGCCCCGATCCTAGCCACCACCCCCCGGTTGGGATCGCCACAGTGACCGACAGGGGTCGCCACAATGACCATCAGTGGTCACCGACGACCCCAACCGGGGGGTGGTGGCCGGGATCGAGGCCCTCATCGCTGGGCATTACCTCGATTACGATTTTCTTTTCTATTTTTTGTTTTGTTTTTGAAAATTTTTATTATTAAAAATAATAATTAATTAGATTTTAATTTTTGTAAAGTTTTTAGCAAATACAAAATTTTCACGTGGACTTCTTATGTGAATTTCTGAAATTCTTTTTTGATTTTCGAACATTTTAATTTTTAGCAAATAGAAAATTGCGATATGAACAACTAACAGCCACCTAAGACAGATTTAACGGTGTGAAGTCTATAATGGTTGTTAACGGATAGGACTAAAAGTGTGCTACGAAACAAACATATATAGGACTGAAAAGTCCAATTGAAACTTATAGTACTAAAGTCCAAAAAAATTCAAACTAATAGGACTTTTGTTGCATTTCTCCCTTTTCTTTTTTAATTTTCATTGCCACACACATTTTTAAATTTTAACATAGATAGCATAAAATTACGATTTATTTCTTTGTCAAATCTAGCACATCATTTAACAGACCTTAAAAAAATTGACCGAAAGTTGAGGCGAACTTGATGGTTGGCCTTCCTTGCACACGTGGGTGCAACTCGTAGACAAAATAACATTAAAAAAATAAAAATGAAAAAGCAAACGGAAGAAGGAGGTGGAGTTTCCTACAGGCCACCACCATGCATGCGAGGTCTTTGACCCTCCGAGGACCTCGGTCCTCACTGCTGCCCTTTTCTCTCTCTGTTTGAATAGGGAAAGAGAGAGAAATGAACATATCAGGGAGAGCCTCCCCCCTCCTCGAGGAAGATGTCCTCGAGAGGTCGATAGGTCTTTAGTGACATTGCTAAGTGGGAGGCCGGTGAGGAACCCCACCTCTTCTTACCTTTTTCTTTTGCCTTTTTTTAATTTTTTAATATTATTTTGTCCACGCGTCACGCCCATGTGTTCAGAGAGGACCCATCATCAAGGCTAGCTCATTTCTTCCATTTTTTTTATAAAATTTCCATTTGAGCCTATATGGACTTGAGCAAATCTACAATCCAAAAGCTTAAGCTAATAGGTTGCTGGACTCAAGCCTCATATAAGCTTGTGATTTTTTTCTCAATTTTTCCATGTGGGACAACATATCTTAATACCCACCCTCACGTGGCAACGTGTGATTTAACACGTGCCACGTGCCCTTAAACACCTGCCCTTAACAATTGATCACGAGTCGGGCATCCTTTTTCGTGCTCGGGTAAGGGGGGACAAATACCAAATTAGTCTCAAGCTCCACATTCGGGCATAAGTAGAGGTGCACCTTTTTAGATACCTCGAAACTGGACCGGGCCACTCTCGAGCCTAATTAATATGAGGCACACTTTTGACTGCCTTGATAGAATCTAGCATGGAGTGAGCCCACATGAGCGCCCGAAAGTATAACCCGCTCTGATACCATGTAAAATTTCACTGGGCCTATAAGCTATTGGACACATCTCCAACCCAAAAGTTCAAGCCGATAGGTTGTGGTATCCAATCTCTTATAAATTTGTGAAATTCCTCTTATATTTCCGATGTGGGACTTACTCATTCTTAACTCTCAACACCCGTCCTCACGTGGTAACATGTGGTCCATCACGTGCCACATGCCGTTAAACACCTGTCCTCAACAATTGACCACGAGCTGGACATCCTCTTTCGTGCTCGGGTAAGGGGGGACAAACCAAACTAACCACGAGTTCCACAATCGGATATTACTTAACATGAGGCGTATTCTTGACTGCCTCAAAACTGGACCTAGCCACACTTGGGCTAATACAAGCTTATTTTTCCATTACCCTCACAAACAAACCTTAAAAACTCAAGTTGATAAGTGGCGGTATCCAAAACTCATATAAATCAATAGTTTTTCTTTCATCTTTTCAATATGGGATTATAATTCCCAACACCCGCTCTCATGTGCAACATGTTGTCCATTTCTGCCTACATGTTTTCACGTGCCCTTGAACACTCGCTCTCAATAATTGGCCTCGAGCTGGACTCTTCTTCCGTGCTCGAGCGAGAGGGGACTAACACGAGGCGCATTTTGGCTGCACTCAACATATTGAGCCTAGCGTGGTGTGGGTGTGTATACGCGTAACCTAGGCTTTGATACCATATTAACTTTCTATTGGGCTTATAAGGGCTTGAGCCAATATCCACTTAAAAGTTCAAGCTGATAAGTGGTGGTACCAAAGTCTCATATAAATCAATGGTTGTTCTTTCATCTTTTCAATGTGAAATTATAATTCCAAACATTTCTAATGCATGTTAAATGACGCGTTAGATTTAATTGAAAATCATGATTTATGCTACATGCTAAATTTTAAAAACATGCTAGTCAGTGAAAATTGAGAAAAATCTGTGCTATATTATGCTATTTTTCTGCTTTTATTTCTATTTATCTATCTATGTCCTTTAATAGATGTGGTTTGTACTAAAAATATACATATTTATTCATCACAAGGAAAATTCATAAGTTGAACGATATTTTATTGATGAGGAGTCAAACTTAAAGGAGCATTTGGTTCATCAGAGTCTTCCTAAAGTCTCGGGGATTTATCGAGCTTTCCCACAAGTTTTCTCACACTTGCTCACATAATGAATCCTAGGAAAATTCTCAAATGAATTTCTCATGGAAAAGGAAAGTATCATGAATCACATTTCGAGGGTTTTCTTAAAATACAAAGGAGGAATCTACCACGTGACATGAAAAATTACCACAATCCTAATTATTGTTCTCATAATTGGACCGAATGTTGAATCGGGAGGTATGGATTCATGGATTTGTGGGATTCGATGGGTCGGATCACACATTTAACTAAAAACTAAATGATACCTAATTATTACATAAAAGTACAATAAATAAAATAATACTCAATAATTCAAATAATTATTCTTAAATCCGAATCAGTGTTCTCATAATTGGACTGGACATTGAATCGGACAAGTATGGATTCATGAGTTTATGGGATTCGATGAGTCAAACCTCATATTTAATTAAAGACTAAATGATTTGTCATTATTACAAAAAGTACAATAAATAAAATAAATACGCAATAAAAGTTTCACCCGGTCCACTTTGTCTTGTCTGTTACTATATATATTATTGAAACGGTCATGAAGATATTTTATATATCCACTGCAAAAAACGAATGCAAGGGAAAATACCTAACCAAATATTACAAGAGCAGGATATGATAGTTTATCAATCATGCAATCTACAAAGGAAGATATTGAAAAAAATCACATCAAAATAAATGAGTAGAATTAAAGATTGCCATCTTGAAACCATTAATCTCGATCACAACATGTCTATAGTATTTCACCCTGGACCCACCGGGAGGGGATCCTCGGCCTAGTCCATAATCCATGGTGAAATTCCACTTTCAAGGAAAAAAATGGGGAACATACATGGCGTCTTGAGCTGGTATTCGGGCACAAGATCTCACAACAACTAGGGCAGCTAAGCAGCTAGATCACCTAGATTGGTTCAAATTAGCGACTGTCAATCAATCTTAATCAACATAACCCAAATGGTTCAATCCCAAGACAGTCAAACATAAGAAACTAGAGAAACTAAGCAGATAAAGCTCACTCAATTTGTACAAACTAGCAACTGTCAATAGGGGAACCGAACCTATTCATAATCAACAACTAAAATGTAAGCCACAAAAATTGATATGAACGGGTGGGAGGAGGATCAGACGTGTAAGGAATCGCGATCTTATTCGTGATGGGTGAGGATGCTGTCACTAAGGTGGGCTGATTTGCCATAGACGAGAAGCCATCACCGAGGATGAGGAGTGCCGATCAGGAGGGTCGCAGAGAAGGATAGTTAGGGCGGGGTTCCTAGTCGGTTCTGGAAGTTGGGTCGGACACCGATCGGGTCGGGCTGTCAGTCGGGCGGTTATCTGTGACTGTTACTATATAGATCACTTTTATATCCCTCTTTCTTTATGAAAAGCTAAGAGGGACCCTGAGATCTGTGTTTTGAGTCCCCACCCACTAATTAAAAAAAAAAAAGCATTTCTGATTTTTTTGGGCTCGTTGAGTTCACATAAAAAATTCCCGTTTCTTTTACCGGCCGAAGTATATAGATTCAGTCCCCAAACAGTTTGGACCGGACAAAGGTATTGGTTCCCAGCGACAGTAATTCATCGGTTAAGATTATACAACGTCTATATTTCTTTAACAAATATTATGATTATCGAATATAAAAGCATAACTATAAAATTATATCATTTCCCATCATTTTACTTAGATAGCGTATACTACTACAACATCATACCTCCCAAGCACAACATTATTTGCATTTCGACTTATATCACCTTAGAACCTTCTAGTTTAAATTTCAAATGAGGGCGGACACGGTGAAAGATATTCGATGGCCCCGGTCATATCAACAACTTTTCTCTTCTACTTAATAGGTAGTGAGCTGTCTAAAAATTTCTCATATTCGTCCTCCCTGAATGGGTTGATCTTCATTTGTTCTAGTTCTATCAACTACGCGGAAATTGTGGGAAATTCTATGGCAATCATCAAAAGTATTTGTATGATACGATTATATAATTTACTAAAATTTTAAGTAAAATTTTCTCAAAATTCATGTATATATAGTAATTAATAATGTAAGTAAATTTTTTCGAAATCCGTGTAATTTAATTCATTTGTAAGTAATTTTTTGATAGATTTAATTTTTCATTTGTAAGTAATTTACTAGGAATTTTTCACGTGGGGAGAGTTTTACCCCTTTAGTGGACCGATCCGGCTCGACTGAATTAGTCGGGGCCTATTGAGTTTCTAGATATCAGAGTGCTCATAAAAAAATAATTTAGTAGGAATTTAAGTAATTTATCACAATTAATTTCTTAATATAGTATAACTCCCTCGATGTATATGTAATTTACTTAATACATAGTTAGTTTAATACAACTTTTTTTAAGTAACATCAAATTATTTACTTTAAAATAATTGCAAGTTAAATCCTTCCTGGCCATTACTATTTGGATAGCATTGATAAATAAGATGGAATAAATTGAGACGCGGACAAAACTTTGAAAGGAGGGCCAATTGAAATTACCTTTTAATTATTTTTTTAAATTTATATGGGACTTCTTTTTAGGACTTTAGTTAATCTAATGCACCGAAAAAATTAATTTAAATTAATCATTGAAGTGCTCGATGGTTATAAGGAGACTCGTGAGTCGTGGACCTCATAAAACAAAATAAAAAAGTTAAATAAAGAGTGCTGAACTTTGGAGAATCGAATCCAAAACCACTAATTTCAGGCGGGGTGTTTACAATTACATGAACCTCCCTTTTCTCAATATTGTGCTTTTTTCATTGTCATATAACAACATTAAGGGTCAGCTCATCCACTAAAGTGGTAAAACTCTTTCAGTATAGATTTTCTCCATTTACAACACTCGAATAATGGTGAATTTAATTGATAGAATGTTAAATCCAATTTTTTCTTTATTTCTTCCATGTGCGAGAGATTTTAAAAAATGTTTTAAAAGAAAAAAACACATGCTACCATGTCATGCAACTCCGTGATCACTATCTATAACTCTTAATTAATACCGCGTTATCCTTATCCATCAGTTTCTATAGACTCTGAAAAGACAATGCGACAGGATACAATCGAGAGTTAAGCAAGTTCACCGGGTGATGACATGCGAATGTTTGCGACTCCTGCTGTAGTCTGCTCGGTTAGGAAACATCTTGCCTTGTAATCAAAGACAACTGCTAAATTAGCTATAGGCTAGCGGGTTTTCAATGCAATTCTATCCAGCACGTGTAACACATAAGAGAAGAAGCCTTCTTCTCCAATTCAAGCATTCCAATTTCTTTCTGATAACAATAACAATAACGGCAAGACGATATAAGCACAGCCTTTTCCCCAATTTGCAAGTTAAAGCAAAGATGATAAAGCAATTCACGACTATTCTATTGTTGTGCTTTAATTTGTTTTAGCCTGCATTTTCGAAGACTTCACTTGAAAACCACACCAAATTACATCTATGGAAAGCCCTATAAAATGAAGCGGTTGCCCCGTCACGCTAGCACATCTTCTCAATCCATTGAAGGCACGGTCCACCTCAGGTAAATCGGCCTTTTCACAAACTCGATCGGGATTATGTATCGTTGTTACTAGTATGCTCTTTTTCAAATTTGTCGGCAGGCGTTCACTCAAGTTCAATATCATGGAAATGAGATCGGTTCTCGTGATGGTGATGACATGACGTACTTCATATATAATCATATCACTGTTATTATTTGTGTTTGATGTGGTTTAATAAGAAGATGATTTTTGAGATTGATTGATGTTCTTGTTAAGTAAGAGTCGTAGAGAGAAGATGGATAGTCTTCAGCATGACCATGCCAATACATCAGAGGAATGTAAGACGATGAGGTTACGTGATGATGCATCCGAAAATGAGAACATCATCCTGAACCCGAACTTTGATGATGGCGTGAACAACTGGTCAGGGAGAGGCTGCAAGATCGTCCTCCACGACTCCCTGGACGGTGGGAAGATCCTTCCCAAGTTGGGCAAGCATTTTGCATCGGCGTCAGAACGTACCCAGACATGGAATGGGATCCAACAGGAAATAACCACAAGGGTTAAGAGGAAACTTGCATACCAAGTTAGTTCTCTGGTTCGGGTGTATGGCAGAAACATAGGCAGCGCCAACGTTCGGATCACGCTGTACATCCAAATGCCTGATCTCAGGGAACAATACATCGGTATTGCGAGGTCTGTCAGCTTTTAAATAATAGAATACCGCATCTTCTTCAGCTGTAAGCTCAAGCCTTTAGATCAGCTGGCTCTGGTCTATCATTTTCGTTCAAACTTAATGATTTCTAGCGGTTTCTGAGATTTTCCGGGGCTCGATGATGAAGTGTGCAGGCAACAGACAAGGACTGGGTGGAATTGCAGGGGAAGTTCCTTCTAAACAGTTCCCCCTTGAAAGTGATTGTTTACTTTGAAGGCCCGCCTGCAGGAATCGACATTCTCGTGAACTATCTGGTCATAAAGCATGCCCAGAGAACGCCGCCTTCCCCTCCGCCTTCCATCGAGGTTCGTAGAACATTTAAACGTTCATACTGCAGGTGCTTCTGATGTCTTTTCCTCAATCGATTTGCCATTTTATGTTTTTACAGAATCCTGAGTACGGAGTAAATATAATCGAGAACAGCGAACTAAGTGATGGGACGACCAACGGGTGGTTCCCCCTCGGCAATTGCACATTAACCGTGCAAACTGGTTCACCACACATTATTCCCCCCATGGCGAGGGGCTCTCTCGGTCCCCATCACGTGCCCCTTAGCGGACGATACATTCTCGTGACCAACCGTTCCCAAACTTGGATGGGCCCTGCTCAGATGATCACTGAGAAGCTTAAGCTCTTCCTGACCTACCAAGTGTCTGCTTGGGTTCGTGTCCGAGCTGCCAGCGGTGGGGTGCTGGGACTCCCGCAGAATGTGAATGTTGCACTTAGTGTAGACGGGCTGTGGGTGAACGGTGGACAAGTCGAAGCTAGCGATGATGAGAGGTGGCATGAGATTGGAGGCTCATTTCGGCTCGAGAAGGAGCCGAAGAGCGTGATGGTTTACATTCAGGGTCCGGTTCCGGGTGTGGATTTGATGGTCGCAGGGCTTCAGATCTTCCCAGTTGATCGGTGTGAGAGGTTTAGGTACCTCCAAATGCAGGCTGATCAGGTAAGTAACTTGTAATCGATTGAACTATTGTTCCGTTAAGCTTTAACATTCATATTATTGCATCGAAATATTGTCATTTTGCTGCTTTCTCTCAGATTCACAAGCGTGATGTTATCCTGAAGCTCTCGGGTTTCGATCCAAGCAGCTTCCTCGGGGCAGTTGTGATTGTCAAGCAGACCGAGAACTCCTTCCCGCTAGGATCCTGCATCAACCGTACCAACTTGGACAATGAGGACTTTGTTGATTTCTACGTGAAGAACTTCAACTGGGCGGTCTTCGGGAACGAGCTCAAGTGGTACTGGACAGAGCCGCAGCAGGGGAACTTCAACTATCGGGATGCCGATGAGATGCTCGACTTCTGCAGGAACCACAAGAAGGAAGTCCGGGGCCACTGCGTCTTCTGGGAAGTCGAGAGCCTGGTTCAACCTTGGGTCCGTGCCCTGAACCGGAATGATTTGTCGAGAGCTGTCCAGAACCGACTGACAGGTCTCCTGAGTCGTTACAGTGGGAAGTTCAGGCACTACGATGTGAACAACGAGATGCTGCATGGATCGTTTTACCAGGACAGACTGGGCAAAGGCATCCGAGCATACATGTTCAAGACCGCGCACCAGCTCGATCCCTCTGCTATCCTCTTTGTGAATGACTATCACGTCGAAGATGGAGATGACCCGAGATCATCGCCTGAGAAGTACGCCGATCAAATTGCCGGTCTCCAAGATCAGGGAGCGCCAGTGGGAGGGATAGGAATTCAAGGCCATATAGATAGTCCTGTGGGGCCCATCGTCTGCTCGGCACTCGACAAACTGGGTGTTCTCGGTCTACCAATCTGGTTCACCGAGCTGGACGTGTCGTCCAGTAACGAGTATGTTCGGGCGGACGACTTGGAAGTGATGCTGAGGGAGGCCTTCGCGCACCCTTCGGCGGAGGGAATCATGCTGTGGGGGTTCTGGGAGCTGTTCATGAGCCGGGAGAACGCGCATCTGGTGGACGCGGAGGGAGAGATCAACGAGGCCGGCAGGCGGCTCCTCGAGCTGAAGCAGGAATGGCTGTCCCATGCTTATGGAATGGTTGATATGGAAGGGGAGTTCAAGTTCAGGGGATTCCATGGAACCTATGAGGTGGAGATTGTCACTCCCTGCAAGAAAGTCTGCAAGACGATTGTTGTCGAAAAGGGTGATCTTCCATTAGTTTTGTCCATTGATCTGTAAACCCGAAAAAAAAAAACCACGTTACGGACATCAAATCCGTCTTAAATTACATAAACGGTCCCTGTCCTCGAGCGGGGTACCTTCTGTGTCTACGGAACATTGTTTAGATATGTTTAAGGAATAATAATCTACCTAAAGCACGAGCAGTCCAATTTCCATGCTCAGCCTTAAGGAAAATCGAACCACCATATCATAAACCAAATATTGAGTAATTGGGCCGCAGCTGGGCCCTCAGATGGGGCCCAAGACAGGCTTCCAGGCCCAAATTACTTTTTGATTTTTCGTCGTGGACAAACGTCACCTAATACATCCTACAGCTTGACCGACCTCCTTAATTATCGTAAAAATAAAAAATGACCTAATCAACTATCGCATCATTAACCAATAAGGTGTAGTTCAATTAGTAACGTGCTAGTGTTTGGGGTTTAACTCTCCTTCCGCGACAAGGTCCGAATCCATGTGGTAACGCCATGTGGAAATTGTTATGCCAGTCATTTTCGACCCTTTTTATTCATTAGAAAAAAAACTGTCGCATCATTACAGTATAGTAATGGAATTATGATCTGAATATATGGGGATATGATTGAGAAGAGGTAAGACATATTATTATAGTCAACGTTATAATTTTCACGATATAGCAACGTCCGTTAATTTTTGTATTTATCGGGTCAAGATGGGGACGCAAATGACGTAATTAAGCTAACATAACCGGACATCGCTCGTGCCATTGCATACATCGATCGTCACTAATTTTGTGGGAAACTTGTGTGCAAGAGACTCATCCTAAAGGTCGTCTTGTCTGACAATCACCGGCCAAATCCAACTTCTCGACTCCTCCTAAACCTTTGCTATATTAAAGCTAGGATATATCGTCTTCAAGTTTTAACGTGCGTAATCAAAACAATCATATAGTTGATTTTTCATTATTTTTAAAATTGTTATTTCTAATCTTTTAATATACCTTTTTTGTATTATGTTTTATGTATCTCTATCAGCGTTGCATCAGATTACCTAATTCTAATTTGTCATCAACCACGTGTTATTGTTATAGTATGCCTCCCGTCAATGGTACTTGTCTCCCACCTTGCTAATTATAGGCCAAATCATCACCATCACCATCACCATCATCATAATTTACTTCCTTTTTCTTACCTTTCCGACAGACCAATACCTATAGTTTCACCCTTATGCATATGTAAAAGTATATATATGTTATATGTAACATAAAGAATAACATACATACATATATATATATATATATGCTGCATGCGCGAGATAAATATAAAGTTTTAATGTAAAAAAAGGGCACATAACATATGATATGTTATATATAAATCAAGGTATATATATATATATATATATATATAATTTTTTTTTGATTTCTTCTGTTTTTTACTGGGGATTGAGCCAACATTGGTTTTGTCGATGAATCGTGCTAGAGTAACAAAAAACTCGTGTGAAAATTAATTTATCTTAAGAACACATATCGAATTACAGTCTCTTATGAAAACTCAAGTCGCATCACTTGCAATATTAACATGACTCGCGCTATTACTTGAAGAGATACAAGTATGGGCTTAATTAATGCGATCATCAAACATTTTACTTCCTCGTTGGATATAAATCTCCTTTGAAATGAGGCCGGGAGTATATCCTTCTCAAATTATATCAATAATTATATGATGATATATATTATATGTATAAAACATATATAATTTGAAGCTTTCAACAATTAAAAGTAATAGTCGGTATGCACCGCCCAAAATTAATCAACTGTCTCTAATCATCAATTTGATTAGTTGCTACTTTATGTCACGAAATAGCACTAGTATTTAGTTATTAGTTAATTTCTTTACTGCCCAAAGCACTCAAGTTTTATTTCGGTTGGAATCAAGAAAAATTGCGGATTTAATTCTCGTTCATGTGACCTTTCGTGACTCTTCATCTCCTTTTACCTCTCTCTTTATTAAACTAGCAAGCCTCCTAAATATTCAAAAAAAAGAAAAAAAAGACGAACTCTGAAAAGAAAATTCATGTGTTTGAATCATCCTCTCTGAATAAAGAACAACCAATCAAAATGCATGTGTTGAGATACACATAAAGGTTGGTCTACAATACATAGGGTTGAAAAAGTGTGATGATTCATGCAAGTAAGCTACTTATATTTTTCAAGTAAAATACTTAACGTCAAGTAATTTATTTGTTATTTACATAATCTACACGAGTTATAAGTAAATCACTTGCTCCATTTGTATTCAAAGTGAGATTTTAAAATCTGACTTTAACTTAATTCTACCCACAACAAAACAAAATAACTTATACAAAGTCAAATGGTGAGTCTTATTTATACAACTCATTTTCGAAATCAAAAGCACATAACTCATACAAAGTCAAAGGGTGGATCCCATACATAACAATTTATACCATTCTTTTTCAAAATCAAAATCTAATTTTAAAATGTTATTTACAAACCAAACAGAGCATTGATATTCCTGGAGCAAACACAAGTATCTGTAGTAGAATTTTCCAATATATACGCATAAGAAAGCAAATCCCCTCCTCATACTTCTCTACAAAAATGTACACCTTCACTTTTCTTTTTCTTTTCCCTTCTTCTTTTTAACGTTTTGCACAAAGGATCATCATCAATTCAAACTCTCTATATATCATGATGAAGCTACAAAGCACAACTGATAGCTAGTTGATGTACATGCCTCATGATCAGTGTTTCTTTAGAAGTACTACAAGTTGAATTAACTAACAAGCTGCGGATGGATTAGAAAAATGAATGTCACAAAGTCGAGATTTCGTTACGCTGCTAGAGAAGAATCTTGTGGGCAAGCGATCGTCAGATCTAGTCCCGATCCTCTCGCATGAAGGGCACATAACGGGAAGGGTGGTCGATGGGATTTGCATCAGGAGCGGCATTGTGGCCGCCGGTGTTTGGGATTTGAGCTCCTGCACTTCCTCCTGCAACCTCCTATTCTCTTCTCTCAGTGCTTCACACCGCCTCTTGAGTGACTCGCAGTCCACTTCGATTTGCTTCAGCTTGATCCTATGGCATCAATCGATTTATCAATATGTACGTATATATAAAATGTAAGTATGTGCATCTCATTATTGTCAGATGAGGAAAAAACATCACAATTCGAACATAGATATGCAACACGAAGCAAGTAATTCAGTTTTGGAGACTCAGCTGGAGTCATACATTGAATTATCAGTACAATTCTTGTTCAAGGTATGGGTATCAGCATGTACATAGCAATTAATTAGAGAGAATCCATCAATTGAATATGATGTTTTTATCATGTCACTCCTCGGTCCATCTCAATCAAATGAAAATATCAAGAGACAGGAATGAGGTCATGTGCGATCATGTCCAAGACGCACAAATGAAGCTCAACAAGGATCGTTGAAGTAACTGGAAGTCAGAAACATAAAACACGCACGAGACGTATATATATATATATATATATATATATATGTATATATATGTATAAATATGTAAATATATATGCATGACTAAAGTTGATGCAGGGCAAACCTAATTGAGGAATACAATGAGAGGTTAGATTTGATAAATTCAAGATCTATATAGTTTAGTTAAAGCTTCCCCTAGCAATGGCTGGTTCTAGCTAGCTGGTTAAATGTCATAAATGATAAATATATACATACAATCAACAGAGAGGGGCTAATAAGTGAAAATTTTTAATACCTTGCTCTTCTATTTTGGAACCATACTTCAACTTGACGTGGCCGGAGGCTAAGTTGTCTTGCCAAATCTTCCTTTTGTTCCTGCCAATTTTTACCCCACAACACAGAAAATTCAATTAAAAACCAGACCTGGCAACTGTATTCATCATCTCACATACTTGTACTACTATATATACAGTTTGGATCCTTTCATCGATCGGATTCTAACTAGACACACCTCTGCGGTATCAGAATCGTCAACAGAAAATAGGAGGGACTGATCGAGGGAATTATAGTAACATATATTTGTGTAAGTTATACCGGATTGAGAGTAGAGTGGGCTTTGAAGCTGCCTTCTAAGATGGAGATCTGCTCTTTGGACAGCCTGAGCTTCTTCCTCGCAGTGCTGCAATCTTCGTCTTCATCACTGATCATCATCATCATCGACTTCTTCTCTAGTTCGGCAGCCTCTTGCAGGTCCCTCTCTCCAGATCTCTTCATGGTACTCGAACAGTTCAAATGCGATGAAGCCTCTCGAGTCAAATCTATTAATGTTGTTGGTTCACCTGGAGCATATTTGTCCGTCATCCCTGCATGATGCAGCAGTGAATTAGTACCGATAAACTCCATCCAAATATAAAGAACCTCAGAGACTTTTCGATTTTCTTGTTCCTTAAGAATATGTATTCTCTAAATCAGAGAGTTTTGAAGGTTTTCTTCCTTAAATCAATTTGATCAAGCCAAACATTTCCTGAATTAATTAATAAATGCTAAAGTCGTTATCTAGAACATGCTAAAATGGGAAAGTACTCCGATATATAGGATTGAGTTGATTGACAACCATGTTATTGATGACCCAGTTCCCACATATTTCTTCACCTTCTTACCTATGCCGACAATCTTCGAAGCTGATTGATAAGCCGCCTCTGATAAGCCTAACGAGAGTGATGGCAGCAGTCGCTCATCGTCATCTCGATCGCGCAGCGTTCTGTGCTGATTCTCTGATCTCTGTCCACTCGAAAGAAGTTCATACCGAAACCCTAGCCCGAGAGCAAGCATCGTGTTGCAGGCATCACCAGACTCCATTGATCTCAGCGCACGGAGAGATCTCAACGCACATCAGTTACGCATATATATAGTGGATCGAAATAGTTAGGCAATACAAATTATAATAACACGCTAGCTAACTCTGTTGTTTCCAAGCAGGAGAAAGAGAGAGATGCCAATCAGTTCTTGTTGATGAAAAGGTGATGGTGAAGGGGAAGTGAATATGAACATAAAAAGAGAGTGCTTCATAATATATAATGAGAAAATGTCGGTATTTTGGGGGACTGCATTCCTATAATTAATTTAATAATTATTATTATTTTCATTAAAATTACGAATATTTTTAATTTATTGATTGATATTAATTTCGTTTGTACATAAATTAATAGAAAAATATTATTCAGTCTCTCGCATGGGGTTGACCTCGAGAGATATCCTCCTCATCTAATTTAATTTATCTCTAAAATATCAACTCAATATAATTTGGCAAAAAAAAAAAAGATAATCATATTGAGTAATAGTATTTCTACGTGGCTGTTATATATGTCTTTTTCATATTTGTAAGGGCCATGTGACCTTATGATTGTGCCTATAGTTTTTACATCTTAAATGTATAAAATAATGATACCAATATATTATCATTTCTGCAAATTTTTATTCATCTTATTATCCTTATCTTTTAGGATATTATCATATTATACACATACAAATATAAAATAATCAAACTACGTAAGATGTTGTGGGTGAAAAAAAAAATGGACACAATAGTTGGATAGAGACCCATTACTGACTCATGGTATGCTTGTGTATATGTCAACCTTGCAGGCATGGTCATGAATTTTGTCCATATAGGAGCTTGTGTCCATGCATCACCGAGTTTTCTCGAGTTTATCCAGTCGGCTGATCAATATATAAACAAGTCATATTAGGTCATATCGAATGTATAATATATATCCTTATTAAATTTAAATAAATTATTTATTCGATACTCAATGTATCTCGTGATCTCTGAATAACATTAAATTAACATACTACAACAGATTAGTTTTTTTTTTTTGGGTGGGTTGTGGACAGGCCCTATGATTAGTCCGAATTATGTAAGTTTTTCCATTTCGTCATTATTTGCTGGCCCAAATTTGTTTCCTTTTGATCAGACACCGACGATATCCTTTCACTTATTAATTGATTGAGGGCCAATTCAAGAGCTAGCCACCAACTTCCCTTTTCTTTCCTCTCTTTCTTTATTTTTTTTAACCGCAAATGAAGACTTCTAATTTATGAACACAAAATAATATATTAGACGACTGGCCGAAAAAGAAAAAGTAATTAAAGGACAAAAAAAAGTTCATAAAATACAAAATAAAATTTACAGAAAATGAGGTTGGGTATAGTGACAACGCTGTCGACTAATAATAATAAAAAAAGGTATGAATTCAATTCTCACTAATAAAATTCTTATGTATTTTCTATTTTCCATTTCTTATTAGGTTCATAAAAACATCCTCATATAACCAAAAAATAAAATTTAAAATAAAAAACCACAAATTTGACATTGTTTTCCCAATCCACTTGAAAGAATTGAATCTAATTATGAATTTCAAAACAATATAAGAAAATTTCTCAAAATAAAGATGGGAAAGGAAAAAAAATTTGAAAGCGATTTTGACTATATGGGCAATACATAGATCAGCTCCACTAAACCATATCAAGTGTTACAGTCGATAATCTTAACTCGATCATAGCCAAGATGCTTATGCTGCGTTTGGTTTCAAAATAGGATTTTAAAATCAGATTTTGATTTTGAAAAAGAGTGGTATAAATGAGGCCTACCA
This sequence comes from Punica granatum, assembly GCF_007655135.1. Lineage (NCBI taxonomy): Eukaryota > Viridiplantae > Streptophyta > Magnoliopsida > Myrtales > Lythraceae > Punica > Punica granatum. The sequence continues at coordinate 9,470,940 of NC_045127.1, read as the reverse complement.
TTTGACTTTGTATGAGTTATTTTGTTTTGTTGTGGAAAAAGAGTGATATAAATGAGACCCACCCTTTGACTTTGTATAAGTTATTTTGTTTTGTTGTGGATAGAATTAAGTTAAAGTAGGATTACTTTGAAACCAAACAAGCCATTATAATTAGCGCAAATATGACTCCCCTTAAATTCACATTTTCAATATTTGAATTGGTGAAAGTACATTCGACCATATGTTTATTGTTCTGGAGTTGTCAATTTAGGCTGCTATTGGTAAAAAAAAAAAAAATTCTGTCCAAAAATATTACATTTTTCAACACAAAAATACTGTAATTTTCTTTTTTTTTTTTTCAGTGGATACTGTATTTTTCTTTTTTTGTTAATAGTTTTACTGTGTACTGGCAAAAAATAATGGTATAACTGTGTATAGTTATTTCGTTCGCTGTGGAAACGTTAAAGTGTTTCTCATTGAGATCCAACTCTCTTCCCTCTATATTGCACAACTTCGTTATCAGCATTCTCTTAGAGAGTCTCTGCGGACTCTTTGGCCAAAACGGAAATTAGTAGAGCTGTGGACTTTGTTGCCTGGTTGTGAAGTTTGACCTCTGCTTGTAAGCGTTCTGTTTCTTCTTTCCCATTGTCCTCATGTTGTTTCTTTCCTTGATGATGTTTTGTCTAATGGGATCTAATGATCTCTGGTTTGTACCTTAATTACTCTTCCTTAATGATATTTCTGATGAGTTAAAAAGAATATAAGGTCGATATTTTCACCCACCAAAATGTAAATTCGTTCTTTCCTTTTCTTGAAAAGAGAATTCCTGTGAAAAGTTTAAATGCCATCCGAACTGACATCCCAATTGGTCCTGCTTATCCACCGACTAATCTCACAAATTCTAGGGCACATAATTGAAGGGGTTTCAAATCAACAAGACGTCTAAATAACTGTTTCATAAATAATATATACATTCTATTTACTTTGCAAAAGAAAAAAAAATGTATACATTGTTTTGATTTTGACAAGTCCTTGTGACCATTATGAAATATTCTTTTCAAACTTATGGAATAACTTAATAATATTTACATTTTTATGATTACTGTCTAGTCCTAACTGTGACAGTTATGAAATACACTTCTAAGTTATTGAGATATGTTATTCCACATGGAAAAATTGAAAAAGAAATCACAAGTTTATATATGACTTGGATCCAGTAACCTATCAATTTAAACTTTTGGATTGCAAACGGGCTCAAGTCAGTGTAGGCCAAGTGGGTATTTTACATGGTATCAAAGCAAATTACACTTTCACGTTCATGTGTGGGCTCACACTATGCCATATTAGGTTTCGAGGCTCCTAAGAGGGCGCCACTTGTTTATCAGGCCTGAGAGTGGTCCGGTCCAGTTCCGATGTAGCTAAATGTGCACCTCTAGTTAGGCCCGAATGTGGAGCTCGAAGCTAGTTTGGTGTTTGTCCCCCATTGCCTGAGCACAGAAGAGGATGCCGGCTCGTGGTCAGTTGTTGAGGACGGGTGTTTAAGGGCACGTGGTACGTGTTGCATCACATGTTGCCACTTGAGGTCGTGTGTTGAGATATATTGTCCCACCTGGAAAAATTGAGAAATAAACCACAAGGTTATATGAAACTTGGGTCCAATAGCCTATCAGCTTAACCTTTTGGATTGCAGATGGGTCGAGTCTGTATAGGTCCAGTGGATATTTTACATAAGTGATGGGATAAGTTTGTATATACCAATGATACAAGAATAATATCCAATAAGGAGTATTATGCTGTTGTATGATTTTGCAGTGACTTGAAGTTAGATTTCCCTATCGGATTAACTTTTGTGTTTTAAGAAATTTTTTATCAAAAATACCTTTTTAATTAAAGGAGATCCTCCAAAATGATTTCAGTGCGCGGCCATTAAAGCTAGAATAGGTTGAATCATCAAACCCTTCTTCAACAAGTTTCTGTTGCAATGACGTGCAATGACGTGCACTGAGAGCGACAATGCGGAATAAAAAATTCCCAGCGAAAACCCAAGTCTGAGTCCACTAAGAGCAGATTTAGGAAATGATTAGTCGGGGATTAACCAATATCTTCTAATACTTTTGGTTAGTAATTTGCCATAAAAAATGCTTTTTATTAATCATACTTATCTTTATTTTAAATATATATATACAAATATCTTCATGGAAAATGAGGAGGGTATAGCTTTAAAATAAAGCAAAGCCAAGATATCAGGCAGGCACAGATCCTTGTTCAGCTGGGTTAAAAGACTATCCTCTTAGCTATTCATTTGGATTTATATAGATTCGAGTGCTCTTTTTTTTTTCGGTGAACTGCGGGCAAGTGTCTAGAAAAAAAGAAAAAACTGAAAACTAAGAACAACAAAGACCGGATGGAGGGCCAGCAATATCGTTGAATAATAGCGCTCCGAGATCGATAGGTGGATGTTGGAATAGATGAATTCTATAGGAAGTTTAAGTGCACTCTTCGCTAACTAATTCATTGTTTCCTTTCTGATAAGTGTGTGTAATCTCAATTCTCCACGCCCAAGCAATGTACTCACGGATAGGATCAACAAGTGCAGCTAGATGAGGAGCACATGATGTGTGCTGATTAGCTTCCGTATTATATCTGAATCTGCTTCCAGGATCATATGACGGACACCCAAGCGCCAAACCTTTTCAAGCCCCGTCAAGACTTCCTAAAGCTCCACAACAACCGCTGAGGCGATACCGATTCGATGAGCAAATCCAACTATCCATTGCCCATTCTCTTCACGCACGAGGCCCCCTGCCCCTACTGTACCTGGATTGCCGGAGGAAGCCCCATCCGTGTTAAGTTTCACCCACCGGGAAGGAGGTCGAACTGAATTCGAGTGCGTTTTTAATTTAAAAGGTCAAACTGATAGATAGATAGATCCAAAAATCTTATGTATCAAGGATTTTCTCTCTATTTTTTCAATATGGGATAACAAATCTCAACATTTGCCTTCACGTGGCAATACATGTCGACCTTTCACTCACCATCACGTGTCACGTGCTCTTAAATATTGTTCTCAATAACTGACCATGCAACCTTTTCCTGTCCTTGGAGGGGGACACACAAGACACGAGTCCTACATTTGGGATAAACCTAATGAGACACGCCTTGGCGAGGAACAACTGTTGATTTGAGACTTATTACTTTCTAGAGGTCGAATGAATTAGTTTAGTTTTAGAATTCGCTGATTGCCGTATTCACGTTACCAATGAACCGATCAAGCCGCGCTGATACCATGAATAAAAGAGCATAGATAGGAGAGAAGAGTATTAAGAATATATGTTCTGGCTGGGCCAAATCACCAGAGAGTTATTTGACTCGGAGAATAAATAGAATAAACTCGTCTTTAAGATCAGTAAAACAACTTAATAAGAAAGAAATAATCTCAAAATGTTAGTATGATTTTATACGAGCGATTAGTTGTCACTGTGACAATGCGGCACTTCATGTTAAAAGGTGTGGTACATCTATTAAAATGTATAGCATTTTGGTTACCGGAGTCAATACAACAATGAAATTTTAAAGTATTATGCATTTAAATAGAAGTATCACCCCTTTCAGCATAAAGTAGCGCATTGTTACTGTAACAATTAGACACCATAAAAAAACCATTAGAATAAATATGAAATTAGATATTGAGAAATCCTAAATACCATTACTTAATTATTCAATACAATCTTGTTTTCAAATATTTTATTTCCTCCCATAAAATCTCATCTCTAATACCCATGAGATGAGCGTGTAGTGCAGAAAAAGAAAAAATCTTCTTATGGGGATAATCTCCATCATTTGAATGTTGAGAATCTGACCGAGTTTGATGATGGCCAGGGCTTTTTGGCCCGATGATTAGGGATAGAGCCAGGATTTCATTTAAACGGGGGCAAAAGAATGAACTTTACTCTCATAACTTTTTTTTTTTTTTTGGGATCGTAAGGGCATATTTATAAAATAATTTTTTTAGGGTAAAATGCTAAAGAGACCCAAACTTCAGAGGGGGCAATTGCCCCCCGCCCTATGTGGCGGAGGATGATGATCGACTATGGAGGAAATAATTTTTGCTTTCAAAGGTCACATGAATTGGTTTGAAGCGTTTCGGTTCAAAAACCGGAAGTTTAAAGCAGCTGTCATCTTGTTTATCGTTACATTATCAATGTCTCTATTGTCTAGTTTCAATGGCATCTTAAATTTCTTCTGGACTTACATGGATTTGTGCCATATTCATCTCAAATTTAAAGGTTCGAACTTCTGAGTTGTATTTGCCTAACACCATTTATAAATTCAGTAAGAATTTTACTATATTTCTCTGCTTATTAACATATATCAATAACTAAAGTGCAGCTAACAGGCAATTAATCATGATTGATGAGTCGTGACTTTGATATTGATGGTAGCACAAATCCCGTTTTCTCCTTATGTGAATAGTGATGAATAAATAGTTTTATCCCTAGCCTACCGAAAAAAATAGTTTTATCCCTACGCTTCATTCTGACGGACGGACATGATGTGATAAATGCACTCGTGATTTGGTCATGCCCACGAATGCCGTCTCCACACGGTTTCACATAAAGATCTTTCGGCAAACAAAACAAAACCCATGAGGTATTTATATATATAATTAGCTCAATTGCGGTTGGAAATTGATGATCATAATATTGGATCATATATACAGGAAACTGTTAGGAAAAGAAAGATGCCTAAAATCGAGATACTAGAAATAAGGTAATAAATCGAATGCCAAATATATGTTGTAAAACTCTTAACGAGAGAAACATTTGCAGATAGAATAGGGAATCCACTAATAAATGGGAGATTACAACTCTCAAATCTGTCTCTCATTCTCTCTCATTCATGTTCTTTCTCTTACCCTAGAGTTTCTAGGAAGGCATCATAGAGAATCCCGAAAAGATTACACCATCACTTGTCCAGTTGACTAACCATCCTCTCTCAAATTGACCTCAAGGGCCCAAGGCTTCGCGGCACCGATGCAACTTTTTCTCTCGTACAATACCCTTATATATAGCCCCTCAAAAGATATCCGTTGATATTCTCTAGAGATATTCGAATATCTCTCCCTAAAATATTTTTTATATATTCAAAAATTAAAAGAAATCTAGAAAGAAGGAAACACAATCTCAATAGAATTTGAGATTCTCAACATCTGTGTCCGACAAATGTCGTGCTCACTCCGGATCTTCGAGTTTTCGAGCTTAATGCAAGACATCCCAACAATCTCTCCCTTGGCTTACATTAAGCAAAGCACTGCAATGATTCATCTTCATTCACCTATTCTGTCATAGCCTTCACAGGGCTCTCCCTCGACCTGTCTTCCGTTTAGCGTGTAGTCCCATGAAATTTGTAGCCTCCCTTCAAATTATACATATCAATAAACTCTACATCAAGCCGAGATCTAGAGCTTTCACCTAAGCTCGACCTTTTTCCGCCGTTGCGTCTGGGTCGAGGCAATCCTCCTAGTGTTCCCTCAAGGCCTAGCTACTCAAGCGATGCCCTGCTGTTCGATCCATCAACCTTCTGAACATTAAATCTCTTAACCACATCTTCAATCGCTCGGAACCTGAGCTCCGATACCTGATGTTGGGAAAAATAATATGCCTAAAAACTAGATAATGAAAATAAGGTAATAAATTAAACACCAAATATACGTGGTAAAACCCTCAACGAGAAAAACATCCATAGATAGGATAGGAAATCCATTAATAAACATGAAATTGTAACCCTCAAAGATGTCTTTTAACCCAACCCCCTTTGCAAGCCCATACCAATAGTTCTCTCTCATTCATCTTCTTACTCTAACCTTAACCCTACAGTCTCCGAGAAGGTATCATAGAGAATCCCGAAGAGATTACATCATTAGCTATCCAGGTGGCTAACCACTCTCTCTCAAATTGGCCCCAAGGCTTCGCGGCACCAAAGTACAAGAACCCAATATATAGATTATAAACAGATATTCTCTGATATTTTCTAGAGATATTCTAATGTCTCTTCTTAAAATATTTTATCTTTTGAGTATATTCACAAATTACACGAAATTTAGAAAGTAGGAAATACAATCTCAATAGATTTTGAGATTTTGGACATTTGTCTTCCTGATCTCGTGCTTGCTCCAAGTCTTCAAGTTTTCGGGCTTAATGCAAGACACTCCAATAAAAACGATCTTTCACATATGGTTATGGCTTGGCCTCCACGCACATTTCAATTGGTTGATCCACGTATAATTATAATGTATATCCTGCACCCATCCGATCCATTTCAGTGTGTAGATAAAATAAGATTTGCTTTTGGGAGGGGCAAGGTAGCAAGGAGCAAGCTAGGACAAACATGGGGGGACCCCACAAATGATTTGGAAAGATGAAGGGGTGAATATTGGAATCTAAAGAGATGATGATGAGAGTGTGGAAGGAACTGAGGTTTTGGTGTGGTGGATTCTGATTGATTGAATTTGATGGGGGCTTGTTGGGTTTTCAATTGTGGGGGTGGGGATGGTGTTGGAGATAAGGTTTCAAGAAAATGTTCTCCGGCTTTTAAGGGGAATGGAAAACAGAAACATCGTCCTTTCAGAACGCAGGATTTTGCTTGCTGTTTCCCTTTTCCAGCACATATCTTTCTGCCAAACACAAAGCCACCGCCCATAATCAGATCATGAAAAAGCAATTAAAATTCCATCATCATTTTTTTGTCTCTCTCATTTCGTTTTAATTTCTCTAACCCCATTATATCAACCAACTTTGGATTGGATTGAGATCTGATCTTTAAAGAGCCATCATTAGTCCGAAGAATCACTAGCTAATCGTGGAGACAGTTTTCCAAGAAAGGAATGATATGGGAACTGTTTTCTCCTCAATCATTGATATGTGAGGAAAAAGGGAGCGGTGATTAAGGATGTAACTATGGTTTATAAATTCAAGTATTTAGTAGTTTGTTCAACATATCCTTTGTTTTAATGGTATAAATGCTCCCTACTTTGAGTTTGTAATTTGAAGTTGCTCTTTTATATATTTAACTTATAAAACATCTACCTATATTTGGATTAAAAATCTATAATTAAAATCCTACATGCTTTCATCCTATAGTATGATATATGGTTTGCATATTTATTATTGAAAAGAACTTAAATATATTTTCTAGAAAAGAAGCCGGAAGCCAAAGTTATCTCCTCGACGTGCAGTTGGACAGGGGGGTCATTATGTCGGAAACGTGATTAATTAATTGGTTAAGGATACTCTTGGTTGGAAGCTGGCAATTGATTATCATGCTATAATATGGTATGGCATATACATGCACATAATCACTCTCTAACTTAAGTTAAGTGGTGACAAGTTCTACTATCAATCCACTGCACTGGATGTGCCGGATGGATGGCTAGCCTACTCGAGCCGATGCTGTCGGGATTGAGGATGAGAAGCAGCAGATCGATGGCATCATCAGGAGACTCATCTTTCAAATTCTGACCTTCGCAGTTTATTTAAAATTAAAGCAAGAAATGATGGACAAAAGGAAAGAAGAAAAAGAAAAGGTTAAAGAGGCATAAAATGAGGCATATAATTCAAAGCAAGAGATCATATCGGGCCCTAAAGGAAAGGACATGAGATTTTTGGGTCGTCGTTTTCTTTTAGGGTTCAGGCGGCATATTATTTCTTAACCATTGCATTGCACAGTGCATGTGGTGTCATGGCCCAGTCTCTTAAGCATGCATGCACGTACATGTGGGCTTAATCCCAACGTGAAGAGCCTATGCAAGCCTGAGCTTGGGCTTTCTGAGCCCTTTAGCTAGATAGATGTGTAGCTCAAGGTCTAGTTTTCTGGTTCGAGTCAAGCTCGAGCTTGCATCTTTGGCATCGCGGCATGCGCGAGCGTGTATGAATGTGAAAAATATTGAGAGACTATTGGCAGCTGATCCTCGATCTATTATATAGTTATCTCACCCAACTGAACCTTAGTTTCCTCGTATGCTTAGATTGAAATTATAATCATGAATGTTACTCTAATTAATACATGGAATTGGTTTAACATACATGGAGCGTTTGCAGCAGATTGAGATGGCATATATCGAGACTTGATCCCATGTTCATTTCCATTATAAAAAAAAAATCCTAAGAGAGCACTGCTTGGTGATATAATGTTAGTCTATGCTCGCTATATATATTTTTTTCTGATCAACTTAATGCTCTCTATATTAAGGTGTGATTTATATTGATCTAGTAATTAAAAGAACTAGCTTAGTTAGTGCGTGATTGCTTTTGTGTGCTTATGCAATCTCAGTTTTGATTTTTATGGAAAATTAGTTAGATTTATGAGAATTATGATTTACCTTTATGGATATTTGGTAGATGTAACTAACTTAACTTTACTTAATCTAACTTAACTTAACTTAATGCAACTTTTCCTCAATTCAACAACACAATCATTACTTTTTTTATATCTTTTTTTTTCAAATTCTCTCGTATACTTTTTCTTATTTGTTATTGCAATTAATTTGTATTATTAAATTCTCTTAACTATTCCACACTTTTCCTCAATTTCAACACTTTTTCTCAATTCAACAACACAATCATTATTTTTATCTTATTTTTCAAATTCTCTAACATACTTTTCTTAACTACTCTTATCTTCATCTCCTCAAATTAAACTAAATTAATTAAATTAAATTAAATTTAACTTCGTTACCAAATGTTATGTAAGTAAAGACAGATATCGAATTCCCATGTATTTTATTTCTTTTGTTTTTTTGGTAAAAGTAGGACAATAAGTATGAGTAAGATTTTATAATAAGATCAAACTAGTTATATACCCGTGCGTTGCACGGGGATCGTACAAATAATCTCTTAACTATTTTGGTAGAGAAAAATATTATAAATACACGAATTAAAAACTCGTTAAAGAAAATTGAGATATGAGACATATATAAAAAGAATAGAATTGAATTAAAATATATGAGCAAATATATCAATCAAAAGAAAATGAAAAATTCTCATACAAATGTGTGAAAAGATGAATTCAATGAAAGCATGTGAGCAAATATATAAACCAAAAGAAAATAAAAATCTCCCCAAGCAAGATATCATAATAAAATAAGTGAAGAGAAAACCTGATAAAACCTTTTTAAAATGATCAAATTGACATATATTGGTGTTGGTAATGGATGCTCATGCAACACAATATACATATAAAGTCCGCAAAGACACCAACACGTCTTTGCAGACAGAAATATAATGGAAAAGGTTCCGTGTAAACGACGTCTATTTCCATAACTCTAGTATATAATGTTAACTTTGTCTGTGTAGTATATGTCTTCGACTATATATATACACACGTTTCTATAATAAATAAAACAACTATATATATTATATATAGCTGCCAAATAAAAATTACAATATATAATGTTAATTTTGCATGCGCAATATTTATCTACTACTATATGTATACACATTTCTATAATATATCAAACGACTATATATATATATATATATTAAGCTACCAAATAAAAATTACAATACATATTTTATCGTATCAAAACATATATGTACCCCTATAATACAATATTGCGTGTCATCTTTAGATTCTATTATACATAAAGGTGGTATTTTGGCCGGTTATGTATACCATTAAAAGAATATTATTAATATATTTTGGTTGCCATTTTGTTGTTCAATTTCTATATTTTAAAAAATACTTTCATCGCTTTCCTCATAAGGCTAATAACGAAATATTTCCTTCTCTTAATAAGAAAGGTGGTATTTTTAATATTTACATAAATATAGTAAATATAATATTTACATAATTAAAACGATGACATGGCTTGGCGAGAGGGACTGTAATTCGACGACATGGTTGCACAAGAGACGTGGCTATCCAAAGTATAATAGAACTTGATATGGTTGACTACCCAAGGCCTTGTCTTTCGTAAAAAGAAAAATCTCATTTTGCCTGCCTCTCTTTACTCAACTCGTGCGGTAGGTATATATCTATATTGCTTCAAAAAGGAGAATGAAACCTTTTGGTTTAACATTTGTTTTTCCAAAACAGCCCATAAACTTTAATTAAACTGAGTCGTTAGATTGGAGGATTAACTATGGTAAATTCAATTGACTTACCCTCATGTTCTTCCTTCCCTGTTGCCGTTTTTCTCGCCCTCTCTTTTTATCGGACTTCAATTGCCTTGGCTCACGTTCTCCTTTTTAATTTGTATTTTTCTAATATCTATTTTTTTTTTCATTTTTTTGTAAAAATGAATTAATATAATTTTGCCTATAACACAACAGAATAGAATATTAAGTTAGGAACATGACTGTATGTCAAGCAATTAATATTATATATTTTAATAATTTTGTTTAAAACATTAACAATAGAAAATAATATCTAATTTTAAAATTTTGCACATAGATAGTTCATTTTTTATTTTAAAATTCCACACGTAGGGGCGGGGTCTTTTCTAGTATATATATGCACACAAACGGCACAATATAAATGGCAATACAAACAAACAATATCATATAAATGAGAATTTGATTATGGTTAATATTATAAGAATATATTTACCTATAGTGCAAATGGAAACTCTATAAATATTATAAATCATCATTAATATTGGTTTTCAACTCTATATTTTACTACAATATATATGAACAGAAATTCGATTATTATAATATCAAAATTCCCGAATAGTAGCTAATGTATATAGTATATATTCTATTGGGTTATATGCATATATACTACATAATTAATGATAAGAAAATTCCTTAATATATAAGTGATGATATGGTAAAACGAGAGAGCTTCGTTTATTACTTTTGGTGATGTGGCGGCGTGAAAATTGGCTCAGATTTTGTTTTCATATATACTAGATGAACACCCCAGCATTGCACGGGAATCAACAAATAATTTTTAACTAGAAATATTATAAATCAATGGGTCTATGATATATGGCTAATTAAAATCTTTTTTTTTTCTTTCGACTTTGTGTATTTCATATATTAATAAGTTCATCTTTTACCTCATTCCACTTCAAATATGTATACAAAGAGTTCAATATCGATTAAGTAATTATTTAAATTCAGTTTTGTTATTGTGTATATGATACCATTTAAACTATTTTTTTTTATTGTTGATGCATATTACTTTTTCAACTATCGATGTAATGAACTAGAAGATATACCTTCACATAAAGATCTCACAACTTCATAAATTGGTATATCCATAATTAATGTTGTTATAATTAAGTAGAAGATACGTATACTTAACTAAACATCTCTCAACTATATATATTCATATATTGAGAAAAAATGGATTCACGTTTATCGGACAAAACATTTTAAAAATAGAGGACTTATATATTTAAAATATAGTTAATCACCTAGAAAAAAGCATGATCTTTATATTTTTTTTAAATATAGCACGACTTTTACATTTTTTTTCTCAATATAGCACTATTTTTAGGGAGTGCCACATAAAAGTACGATCTTTGCACTTTTTTTCTAAGCGCGATCTTTAAAAAATATCACAGAAAGGCACGATTTTCTTTTTTAATGTGCAAGAATCGCAGCTAAACTTGAAGGTGGTGCTTTTTTGTGTTATTTTTTAAAGGTCGTGCCATATTTGAGAAAATGTGCAAAGGTTGTGCCTTTCTGTATTACTCTCCAAAGGTCGTGCAATATTTAGGAAAAAGATGCAAATGTCGTGCATTTCTATGCTATTTTCTAAAAGTCATACTTTAAAAAAAAAAATACAAAGGTCGTACGCGTAAAAAATATATCGTGTATAGTAATAGTAGAAAACTTTGTTTTAATAAGAAACTATCTATTGAAATTATATTATATCATTAAGAATTTAAAATTTTAAAAATATATGAAGATAATATGGCAGCACGAGAGAGGTTAGAATTTCGATGACGTGGCAGCGTGAGAGAATGTGAATTTAATTTTAATAGATGATGACCTGCACGATGTGCGAATTTGGACTGAAATATAATATTTTAATTATATTCTAGTATATATCTAAAAAAATTGTATTTTTGAGTTAGGTAGAGAAACTAATTCTTAAATAATGATAACAACAATGATAATAACAATAAGTGACATTGAGTAAATAATCTTCTTATATTTAAAATTAAAGACATTATATATGTTAATCACCTAATAAACATATAATCAACAGAGAGTTACAATAAAAAAAATTTATACTAACAAAATTATAAACCTAAAACAATATAAACAACATAAAACTAACTACACAAACTTAGATTAAAAAAATTATTTAACTATTATTTTTATAAGCATGCGATTACTCATCAAAATAAAACAACATATTGCTTATAAACATTAACTGGACAATAATGGAGTATTAATAGAGAGAAAACCTAAAGAGAGAGCTTGGAGCTAGACAAAACAAAACACGAAATTTGAAATTATATGTCACACAATTAATAGAATTTTATACTATGAATTAAGAGAACGTAATAGGAAACAATATATATGAATTATTTTATTATTAACCTCAAATTAGTAAATAATATTATATCGTGCATATTTAATAATATTCTTATAATCTAATTCTTTTGAGATAAGATATATATATAAATTATTTCCTTAATAATTAATTAAAAATTCCTTTCCTTTTTATTATAATATTTTACTATAATATCTACATATACTATATAATCACAGACAACATTCGCCAGAAAAAATATATATGAAGAATAAAACGAAATCTACTTAAATTAGAGTAATATATTGTATATTCTACAATACACTCGCTTTCCTTAGTAAATAAGAAAATACTATGAATATAAAGGACAATCTATATGAGTATATTATCTTGATAAAAAATAGAAAAATTTCCTTAGTATAGATGATAATGACGTGGTAAAATAACACGAGAGAGCTCTATTTCTTATGTGAAAGTGTGAGAATGCAACTTTACTTTATTTTCATATATATAGATATAAGATTATAGAAAAAATAAAAGCTATTACAAAATAAGACTTTATTTAAATAATATTATAATATTTTTTTTGCCATAATAATATTATAAGATTAAACACTGTAAGTTTTAACATAATCTATTTGGTGATGAAAGTGTTATCAACACTTACTAGCTCGGGCTGTGCATGAAATTGGATGCATCTCCCGCATGGCTATAGACCAACCCCATAGCTCGACATGGGCATATGGAAAATTAACCATTAATAAATTGTAATGTATTTATTAAGGAAGTTTGATCCTAATACGACCTTAATTCTACGGTAATAGTGAATTATGATTCCCTTTATAACTAGTTTGAGCGGTTGAAACCGTAAAACGTAATCTCCATGAATTAGATAATATATCGACCAATAATTATGATGGAGTAATTTTCAAAATTTTCTTATTAGTGGATCATGCTGCTCTTTTTCAGATATGAGCAAAGTGATGAAGCCAAAGAGAAGTGCATGTAAATGCAGCTACAAGATATATATATATATATATATATATATTATATATTTATGCACTAGAAGCATATTAAGTGTTATACAGTGGTGTCCAGTATCAAATTAATTTTTAACTAATAGTTTACTTTTTTAATGTTTTAATGTTGTGGACTGGAAACAGGGGAAAAGATAATAATGCCTAGAGAGGGAAGTTGGCTTGAAATATTAGCTGTCCCCGAGGAAAATAATTGTTTGTTGTAGAAAAATGTCTGGTTTTTCAAACTTGTAGGTCCATTTTTGAATGAGAGACAAGTCTAATATGACCAACTAGTTTTTCCTTTCCTGGACATAAAATATATAATATCTATTATGACCTAATAACATGACCTAATTTGTCAAAAAGTTCTCCACAAAGTCTAGGTTTTATATTTTCATCTCTATTATTGTCAATGAGATCAGCTGAGGTCTTTGGTTTTTCAAGCATAGTGTAATTGTTTAGAAAGAAATTATTAGTAGCTAGGTCTTTTTTAAAGAGAAAATCGAAAATTGCAGAGAGGAAATTCTTTCTATATGTGTGGACAGTAGAACACTCGTAGTACTATACGAAGTCGTACTAGGAGATTTATGAATAAAAGAGTGAACTATTCAAGGATCAGTACTAAAATGGGACGATGTCATAATGTTAACTAGCTAAGTGTAATAACCATGAAATGTATATCACATAAATCGCAATCCGTGAAAAATGAAATTGGCCAATGAATTGTTAATTATTTTGGTCCGTTGAAATGTGTAGATATTCTGAGCCATTTTCAACGAATACAGTGGTCTTTTGTTCACCTAACAAATTGAAAGAGGACAAACGATTTCTTCAAATTTCTATGCAAATTCAACCGTGTCTTCCTTTTGTTTCTAGAACATGAATTGCCACTCCGTGCCCCTCGAAGACTTGCAATTTGATGCATTGCCCTATTCGACACAATAGGGTTGAGGTTGACTTTGCTCCAAATCATATTTGCAAACAGCCGTAACCAACAAATTGACAGATATATATATATATATATATATATATATATATAGTTTGCGTTGGATCATGTACTTGGTCTCGACAGAACTTCTCCTCTCATCAAGTGGATATCGTTGCATTGCACCGATATACTAATCTATATGAATGATTAATCTACAGTAATTAATTGGCACTTGAAATGACAAATTGGAACGCGTGATTAATAAAAAAAAGAGCAAAAACTGTTTTCATCCGGAAAAGGATTGAGGCAAGTTAAATCTTAGAATTCGAATCTCCTACGGTTTCTATGTTGTCCGGCAAGACATTTGGACTATCAAACTGTCTTGTATGTTAATCCGTCGATATGAATGAGAGCTGTCATTCTTTTTTAAATTTTTATCCACTAGCTATGGAAATACTTCAGCATAAATATATAAAAACTTGGAAACACATGGGAGGCGGTATATATCTAAATTCACTGGAGTCGTATATTCAACTTTTTGGGGACAAAATATAGGTAGATTATCCACACTCGCAATTTCCAAGTCAAGACATTCTCGAAACTTTATTCTCAAGAGAGTGAGTTACCGAGGTATTTATATCTCTATACATGTATATAGACGCGCATGTGATGTCACAATGTTATCGTTTATTGACACTGTCTTTTCAATGATCGATAGTACATTAATAAGTTGAAACCTCCAATGAAAACTAGTTCAAATCAATAAATTGAGAACAACTTGTGATTTCACCGACATAATTTGATCTTCTAATAAATTATATAAAAATTCTCTTTTATTTATTTAGTTTTTTAAAATTAAAGATTAGCAAAACCAAAACTTGGAACATGGGTTGGCAGACAATGCATGCAAACACTATGTCATATCCAGAGGTAAAGTATGTATGTCGTTATTAAATATGGAGGCAGGGAAGAAATTTAACTGTTGGTCCTATGGGTTTGCTTTAAAATCTCTGTTTGGACATTAAAAATTTTGATTCTAATCCAAAACCGACAAGAGGAAACAAGCTCCCATTTCTACTCTGTCAACACTCTCATTTTCAATTAATTAATTATATTAAATTTTTTTTAAAAAAAAGACAAAACCTAAAGTGTTCTCTCTCAACTATGTTTATCCTCTTCTAGCTGGTCCATAGCTATTCCACCCTCCATTCACTCTCTCTCTTTCTGAGTTGCAGAACTGATCAAAGAGGATTCAATCAGACATGGGGAGAGCTCCTTGCTGTGACAAAGCAAACGTGAAGAAAGGGCCATGGTCGCCCGAAGAAGATGCTAAGCTCAAGTCCTATATCGAGCAGCACGGCACCGGTGGTAATTGGATTGCTTTGCCCCAAAAAATTGGTAATTTTGTGCTGAACTCCTGTCAACCGGTCCTCGTTCTTTATTCATCATCGTCTTCTAGTCAGTCAGTCAATCAATCAATATGATTCATTGTCTTTATGCTAGTCGCTGATCATGTATGAGTATGAGCTGATTATTGTCTTGAATCTGATTAGGGCTGAAGAGATGCGGGAAAAGCTGCCGCCTGCGATGGCTGAACTATCTTCGTCCGAACATCAAGCACGGGGGATTCTCCGAAGAAGAGGATGACCTGATCTGTAGCCTCTATGTGAGCATCGGCAGCAGGTATATAATCAATAAGCCTCATTCCATCACTCTTTGTCATTCCCTTTTACACTTTGATCGATGATCCCAACTCATATATCAGTGATGCACATGCCCTTCAACTGAAACTTCTTCGTAATGAAACATTGAAACTCATCATATCAAACTTTCAAGACTCGTTGGCTGGTGTCGTTAAGCAGGTGGTCAATAATTGCTGCACAGTTGCCAGGAAGAACAGATAATGACATAAAGAACTATTGGAATACTAGGCTGAAGAAGAAACTACTAGGTAAACAGAGAAAGGAATATGGCCGTCGAGGAAACAATAGCAGCTTAAAGAGGCGAGAGAAGAAGAAAGGGTCGATAGCTGGGGAGGAGAATTCCATGGAATACCCTAGTAGCTTTAGTAGCAATCAAGGCACCCCGTATTGGCCAGAACTGCCAGCTGCGACTCCAACAACGATGATGCCCTACTCAAACCTTGAGGGAGCATCATTCAATGACCACACATCAATGAGGAAGTTGCTAATCAAGCTCGGGGGAAGATTCTCAGATCACAATGATCAGGTAGCGATGATCCAGGCTGGGGCTTCAAGTCTTCATCAATACTCAAATGGCCAAAGCTCCTCTTCACCTTCCCAAAACCCTAATTATGATCATGACCAATCCATGGCGATGCTCTCTTCTGCCACTATTATACAACCACAATTCGGAGTTGTAGAAGGTGGAATAACCACTCCTAGCGCTCTGGTCGAAGAAACACAACGCTTTGGTGATCCCCAGAGGCTTGATGGCCTAGAGTTTTTACTCGGAGACGGAATCGAAACTGCTTGTGCTGAAGGCCCAAGTGTCAATTGGAATGACATGAGCTCTGTAATTTACCCTAATTCCGTTAATGTGGCTTCAGGCTATGGATTAGGGATCCAACAAAGTCCACTCCAAGAATGCAGTTTCAGTAATGAGTTGAGGTATTCCGTGGTACAATGATGGACCCATCAGTACTAAGAGCAGATAAGTCTATCAAAAACTGAAAGCAACAAAAGCTACTGGCATGCATTTGGGAATGATGCCAAGATTGGACATCAACGTGTGTAATTGACATGGTCTGTTAGACAATTCGGTGGGAAGGTAGTCGATTGGCGTTTTTACAAACCCTGACGAACACTTCAGTTGTTGATCGTCTCTCTCTTTTCTCTTCTGCCCTTCTGGTTTGTTTTTGTGTATGGGTGTAATTAATAAGCTTACTCAGTGTTGTTTTTGTGCATCTCTCTCTTTTTCTTCAGGACATGCTGAATTATTTTCTTGGGTTATTGATATATTGAAATATGATTAGGCATTTGTAACTTTGGAACCAGAAGTTAGCTTAATGCTCTGTTCATTCTTGGTCAATGAAGAAAATAGGTTATATTAATCAAATAAGATTTGGGTTGGTGCTTAAGGGTCATCGTCTTTTTCTTTTTAATAAAAACTCAAATTGGAATTGCCTTAAAATCATGTGTTGAGAATTAAATTCCACACTCAAAACAAAATAAAAAATCACATGTTTATGAGTGATTGGGTATCATAATCTACTAACTTGAGTTTTTGGGTCGAAGAAAAATCTTAAGGCTTATATGACTAGTGAAGTTTCATGGATTCATGCCTGCATAGACTCCCTCCACACTAAATCTAATAATATCTCTTTGTCAAGGGCAACCAAATTGAGCTCGTGTCGGCTCGTAATCAGTTCTAGAAGGGGGTTATTTAAGTCCGCGTGGCACGTGTAAGTGAAGTATCAAAGCCACAGGCTTATGAGAGATTCGATATCAACTTGAGTTTTTTTGTTGCAAATAAACCTAATGGCTTATATGTCAAGTGGAATTTTACACCACACATGCAGTAGAATACTCTTTATTGGGCATTTACATGACCAATTGACTTGTTTTCTGACTTGCAAGAAATTTATGTGAATTGTAAAAGTTAGTTAGGTGAAATCCAAATACCCTTGTTATTATAAAAAAAAAATTAAAATCGGTTATATTCTTGGGAAAATATTTTTGGGGCAAGATTGAAAGATCGTTTTTCTTGGGATGATAGCTTTGACGACAATGATTTCATAATGACATGAACCCATGATTGAAATTGTACATGTGTGTGTAACAAAAGAAATGCTATTTCCTCGGAAATCCCCAAAAAGAGAAAGGTATATAGCACATAGAGCTGGTTAGATGCTCATTTGAAATATCGGCCAAACGACACGATTTGCGATGCACACTAGCTAGGTTGGCTAGCTATGATATGCTTCAAATCCCAATTTTTTTCTCTTAACGGTAGTGTGCTTCAATTATTATTATTATTATTATTTGGTTGAAATACCGGCCGAAACCCGAAAACTCGTGTGAATTATACATATGTCTGGGCCATACGTTGATACTAATCTATTGTATGTATGCATGCATTGTACACACACACACACACACACACATATATATCGATGAGAAAGTAAGAGAAGTGCGCATGTGATGCGGTTGTTTAATGGAAAACCCTGTCTTCTTCTTCTAATTTACGTGCATATATATATATATATCATATATGCATTATTGTTGTTGACTCAGTACACGTAATTATATATTTTATGCTTAGTATTTAGTATCAATTACTAGTTAATTGCAATACACACGCATAACTAAATTTTCACCATGCATGGAGAATTTGTGTTGGCTAATCATACGCACTAATTAATTGGTAATAAATATTCAGTACGTTCCCTGTTCCACCTGACTCGTTCATATGTAACCTAAGCTCATGACTCATACATACATATATATTATATATATGATGTGAAAATTTAATATAAGTTTCGCAAGAGTGACATAATGTAATTGACTTGCTTGGATATGTATATGATTCTGATTAGCAGTTGAAAGATCAGAGTCAAAGCCTTTCATTACATATGTATAGGTCCATTAATTTATAGATGTATAGGTTAGTGATGGTTCTTTGAATTTTGATCATTCAAGACCATGTAATTGGAGGGATGGAGAGACTTTTTCTTCAACCTCTTAGTCAACTTTCCACCAAGCTGGTCCTGCAGGAACTGACTAAAAAGATCTCCCTTTTGTTCATTAAAACATGTCATTGAGAGCTTAATTTCTTCATTTTTTAAACCAAAAAATTGGAAGAAATCTATCTTTTTCTTCATTAAGAAAAAATTCTGACTAAATTAAACGAAGTACATTTGTTGATCATTAGAAGTGTTCATATGCCTCATGAAAAGAAACGAAAATAAGTACATCGTAATATTAATGTCCCAAAGCCTATTGAACTAATAATTTAATGTAACATCATATGATGCATGCAGCTTCTTCACATAGAAATATATATGTGTAAACGCGGTGCCACGCTCTCTATCTTTGAAAAAAATAGATCAGTGCAGTGCTTAATTATATGATCTTATAATGTCCATCAAATAATCTCTGTATATCTCGCACGGTATAAATTAGTTTGATGAATAGAGAGGCAATGCTGCAATGCATGATTGTCCAGTGTAATCAGACTCGATGTTAATATATTCAACTCATTGAGATTACCATTGATCCATCCATCACCCAAGTACATATCAAACCTCCGTGGACTATATATATATATATATATATATATATATATACGCTTCCAAGTACTACTATATATAAATTTTATATCTGATCAAAGTAGAATGATTTGATGCCTATATTTCCTCATCCAGCTAAAAAGGGGAAAAGGGATGGGAAAAGAAAAAAAGAAAAACCGTTTTCTTTTTATAATTGATATATGGGAGAATTACAAAAATGATCTTATAAGTTTACCCTTATATGACATCGAGTCCTTAACTTTCATTTTGGCTTTTTTAGTTCTAAACGTTTACTCCACTAGACATTTATGGTCCAAATTGTAACCGACCGTTAATCAATGCTGACATGAACATAAACGGTATTAAATCTTTTCCACCTATATTGGAAATACCTACGTGAAAATTAAAAGAATTGCAACAATAGTCTTAAAAGTTTTTCATTTTTTGAACTTCCTATAAATTTAATTTTGAAAAAACCAGTCCTAAATTGTTCCAAAAAGTGACAGCCTTGATCTATTCCAACAATTAACGGACAATGATGTGAACTTAATGTTGGAAAAGAGCTTACAACTAGCAGATAATATGGCACAAGTGAACCAACCATCACACGCCACTTCAAAAAATTCTTGAAGATTTTAAAAAACATAAAATTAGAAAATAAAATTTTAAAATTGAATAAGATTAACCAAAATTAAATAAAAAAAGGGAAAAGTTGAAAAAAATAATTTTTAAAACTTGAAAATAATTTAAAAGAAATAAGAAGAGGTTGGGTAATTACCAAGATATCGAATAGGGCGAGGTGTCGAAGGCTTTGGCCAAAAGGACCCCCTTGCTGAGCCTCCTCCCCCTTCCCACTTTAATTAAATTTTTTATTTTTTTTGTAAATTTAATTAATTTTTATTTTTAAATTTGATGTAGTTTTTCTTATATTTTTATATAAAATATTTACAATTTTTTTTAAAAAAATTAATTTCTTAATATTAAAAATTTGAATAAAAAATAAATTTTAAAAAGTTCACGGCATTAAGTCCACATTATCCTCCGTTAACATTCAGTACATAATGGACCAAATAACTTTTTGAAACGATTTAGGACTTTTCTTTTCCAGAATTGAACTTATAAGACTTGAGTTCAAAATATGAAAATCTTTTTGGACCATCATTGTTATTCTTTTAATTTTCATGTATATATTTTATATACACGTGGAAAAGATTTAATGCCGTTTATGTCCACGTCAATACCGATTAACTATCAGTCACGATTTGTACCATAAGTGTCTAACAAAGCATGCATTTAGGACTGTAAAAATCAAAATGAAACTTATAAAACTCGATGTCAAAAAGAAAAAACTCATAGAATCATTTTTGTAATTCTTCCATTAATATATACTACCAGAGATGCATGCATCTCCTCAATGCCATATTTCATTTGATTGAGAAATTTAATTCAAAATTTTTAAAAATTCATATGCAAATTGCAGTTGTGTATAATGAAGTTGATTATTAATTTCTAACTATTTTTATTTGTGCAAACGCAATATTAAAAACTTTTGCGCACTCGCAAAGGCTTGGATTTTATGACATACACTGATGCGTCAATCTAGAACCTTCATATATGTATGTATATATATATATATATATATATATAATATGCAAATTAAAAGAATAATGCAGCAAAAAAGGAAAGTCAAGAAGTCATGAGAGTCCATTCACAAGGCATAATTGTGACTGCACAAAGGTTCATATTACACGGATACATATATGTATATTATTGATGATAAAGAGAGATACCGTCTTGATATTGACTTTGGGCTCTTTGGGGTCAATGATTAGTTTGAATTAGTTACCTTAGTTTTGGACCGATAACTATGTCTTTGTCAAGCTCCTATGCATATATTTCACCAGTTTTTGTCCCATGCCCTAATTCACACTTTTTCCTAGCTAGCTAGGGTTTCAATCTGCACAAAGATCAAAATGATTAATGATATATAATGATAAAAGATTGAAAAGAGAACAAGTTTAATTTAGCAAATAATTAGCTTTTCGAGAAAGTGAGTTTGGTACAGTGATATTTCACTCTTGACTCAAGATTGGGAGGTTTGGTTTTGATTTTTACTATTAAAACGTGCTCTGCCCTTTCAATTGTCCCCTTTTTTTTCTTCCGCCCACGAGTCTTTGTTGCAAAATAATCAGTGTTATGTTTGCATATTATATGTTATAGGCATCTTTCAGGTCAAGATAAGTTTTAGATGGTTGTAGTGATAAAATGTGAACCAAACAGTGAACTCAAATCCGTTTTTACATTCTAATTGGGATCAATTGCGAGGTCATGAAGTTTGATTCGAGAGATACGGGTCCTGATTCATCTGGATTGGGCGATTGTGCTTGAATATGTGCTCAAGAAAGGAAATAAGTGTGCAGATTGATTAACAACTATGCGTTTTCACTTCTGTTAGGAGTTCATAGATTGAATAGCTGTCCTCCTGACCTCAATTTACTCGTGTGGGGACATTGTTGGGGTCTCCATACCCCGTCTTTGTACTATTTAGACCGTTCATTTTTAAAGCAACTAGGATTTGGCCCCCTCATTCACCCAAAAAAAAAACCGTTTGACAATATTAGATCTAAATCCTGTTATAATTACATTTAACCAAAAAAAAATCCTGTTATAGATACAGTCTTCGTCAATCTTTGATTAGTTTTTGAACTGCAGCACCTAAAAAAATTAAAGTAAGAAAATGCGTTTGACAAGCTTCTCGATTTTGTGGAGACTAAGGTTGCATTCTAAGACAACAGGGCAGATACATTTTTTGTATAGAGAGGGGATTAGGGAGAATTAAGGGCCTTTAATTAATTTTCCTGAACGAAAAAATATCAAGAAGAAATTAAAAATACTTATACTTTCATCATAGATTTTGGGTGATACATAAATCAACACACACACACATATATATATATATATGTATATATATCTATCTCTACCAACATGACAGAGAGGTATACTTACATAATGGATATATAATGATTTTTTTCTATTGCAAGAGTTTATGAACCTAATATGATAAAATATAAATTATAGTGATTGTTATCGAAAAAAATCTTAATGACTGACAATATACACGGACAGTCCCATTAAGTATTGAATCTGAAACCTCTTGATTATCAGGCGAAAACGGCGTCACTGCACTACACCCTCTTTTGATTATATAATGATAATTTTAAAGGTTTCTTAGATTGTCTTTGGATAACACCCTCTGTACTAAAAAAAATCCATACGAATTACTTTACAATTTCGTGATAAAATTAGAGAAAAGGAAAAGAAAGAAGTTTTCATTGAAGTCATTTGATAATATATATATATATTATATATATAGAAGATAAAACTTTCATAAATTATCAATCTAAGTTCGTTCGAGTGATTCAATGTTTGTTACATTTAAATAAAATTTTAGTTCGAATATTGTAAATAGAGAAAATTTACGACTGTGAGAAGTTTATCCTATAATGAATCAACCCGATTGAATTGAATTTGTCAGAACCTATTGAATTTCTATATATTAAAGTGCACATCACTTTCATCAATTCAGACAGCTAATCAAAATCCGGTTGGTAATTAATGGATCTTTTTTCTTTTTTGGCCAGAATGGATGATCTATTATTGTATGATTAATCAATCAAAACCTGCATGCAGAATTTTCGCAAATATTTTTTATATATGGTATTTAATTTGTAGACAATGTCTGGAAAAGCATAAAATGTGGAATGAACGGACAGACGCCTATATTCCAGCACATAAAATGAACACGACCTGACAGTACTAAGGTTCTATTATTTATTTATTTATTTATTTTTAATTGGTTACTAAGGATCTGTTCAGTAATACATAGAGAAAATTAATTAGGTTTGAGAAATTAAGACGTTGCAAACCGATGTGATTATTATGTAATAATAATAGTATAATAATAATATAATAAGCCCCTACCGCTGTAAAGTTGAAAGAGGGAACATCCCTCTCCAGGAAGAAGCTACAACAGAAAGAGCTTTCAGCTAAAAACCAAATATCTACCTCAGAAATTTGATTCACCCACCCACCCACATTCAGTCAACTTAACGACCATTACAAACAAAATAGATAGTGAGTTGATAATCCAAAAAAAAAAAGATGCATCAAAACTGTCCTCCATAATAAATAATTCGTTTAATGAATCATAAATAAATAAATATTATATAATCACTGTTATCAGAACCGGACCAAACCGTCCAGTTCGTTCAAGAACCAGAATCTTGACCAATCCGGTTTCATAATTGGACCCTATATGCATGGTTGAACTCATGGACCCATAGAACCAGTCGGGTTTTAGACAAATTTATAGTGAACCAGCAATGAACCGTCTGGTCGAATTTTTTTTCTTTTTTTAATAAAATAACTGAAAATGAGCTTGACTTGGGGAAGGATTGAACTACAACTAGTGACACCCAATGAGGGAAATACTTGACTTGCTAACCACTCCACTACCACTTCCTTTGTGTCATAAATGTAGATTTTTATTCATTTCTTTGTAAACTCAATTTATTTTACATTAACCTCACTTAACATATTATTTTGCTATCATAAACACTTATTAAATTAATTTAACAGATATATTTATGATTTAATTAAACTTACGGTTCGACCCATCGAACCTAGGTTCGACCCAAAAAACCCTGAACCCAAGCCTCGACCGGTTCAACTTTCGGTCCGGTTCTAATAACACTGAATATAATATTTCGAGATTATACATAGTTGTATTTCAAATAAAAAAAATGGATGAGGCCAAAAAATAAGAGGGGGAGGAAGGGAATGGAACCTAAAGAGGGCCTAAATTTTTGTTATGTTGTTATTTGCCCTTAATTTTGTGGATTCAAAATTATACATATTATTCATTATTCCATTTCATAAAGGGCTCTCAAAAAAATACTGCTAAAAATCACATCATTAAGAATAAAAAAATCTACCAAGCTGATGAAAACCGACAAACATACAAGGTGGACATATTTTTTGATAATATGGGGAATGTAATGTGATAATTATTAATTAGGAAATAATAATTAATTAAATATATGTACATACGAATAGAGCTCTAGAGGTGACAACAGCCAAACGACGACATTCATTCCTGTCTTGGAGCCTTTTTGCATGTCATATATATACGAACATAATATCTATTAATAAATAAATAAATATATATATATATATATTATATTCACCACTGCATATAAAAATACAAGACACTTGTTTCAATTATCCATAAGATTTATTCTCTCGTTAACTGAAAGCTAGTGATGCTCGCTCATACGAGAAATTCTTTTGGGTTTGTCCTCTTATGTATTACGACATTCTCTGAAGAAACCTTTTAGCATATAGCTCCCAAAAGCCATTAATTATATAATAGGATATCTCTTTTTTCCTAAGTCGTGAATAATAATTTTTTTAAAAAAAGCCAATTCCGAGGAGAGAATAAGATAGCCATTGGTGGCCTCTCATTCAGCAGTCTAAAAAGTAGAGATAGAGGATTTTACATGCTAGTTCTTGGAATTAATATTAATATATATATGTAGTCTGCTATATATTATATCATATCATAATGAATATCCATAATTATCGATATAATGACGACGATGATGATTACGCATTATATATAGGGCTTAGTTTTATACTTCTTTTTTCATTTTTATAAATTATGTACATTTTTTGGAAGACATATCTGTTTATCTATAAAAAAAGAATGATCATTTAATTGATTACTCTTGGCAAGGATTTCCATTATTAATTATGAGTCCTCAAAACTAGTTTTCACTAATGTTAGACTAATTTTGAATGGTGGATATAACTAATAAACTAATAATTTAATTAAATATTCATGTAAATGGATATAATTAATAATGTATTCAGGAACTTCTAATACAAATTTGATATTTGATATTTTAAGTTATTATCTATACAGTTATAAAAGCAGGGACAAATCGTCAAAATATGCCACATAAAATGAAGTAGGTCTCTACTTATATGACCTTTTAATTCACCCTCAATAAGAAGGTAACAAGAGGTGCAAAACGTACCACTAGCTCAC
Source organism: Punica granatum (assembly GCF_007655135.1). Lineage (NCBI taxonomy): Eukaryota > Viridiplantae > Streptophyta > Magnoliopsida > Myrtales > Lythraceae > Punica > Punica granatum. Next base: position 9,445,165 of record NC_045127.1, on the reverse strand, counting down.
CTCGGGAAGCCAAAAAGACATGCATCAGTGAAAGATCATAAGTACATATTTATAACTTACTTGTATAATTGGTGAATTGATTATTTAAGGTTTATTGGGGTTTTGTGTTTAGAAAAAATACCTATTTACAACTTTGTTTTCCATGAAAGAGAATATCGAAACTTGATGATGAAGTTCCTCATCAACTATCCAAAACAGAATTTATAAAGGTGTTTTCGAACCGTGATATTACTCGACATCTTTTTGAGGTGAGTAAATTATTATTCTATATTAACGGGAAGATAATTCTACATTAAGTAGAGACCTAATATTTGTTTAAGACGGTCGATGAATTTTCTATTATTGAGAGAAGATGCAGCAACATAATAATACACAAAATTTGGTATGTTTTATATTGTTATTTTTTATTGTCCAGAAGGAATAAACTATTTATTTGAGTCTCTTTTTTTTTTGAATTAGAGAGGATTGATAAGATTGTTGTTAGGGATAAAGTATTAAGGTTGCTTCACATCTCGAGGTTAAATATTGTATCTATAAATGGTTATTGATGACGATAAATAAATATCATATTGATAGAGACTACTACGAAACAAGTCTTATACTACTTAAATAATTGGCTTTTTTCATCAAGATTACCGGTTGTTTGATCGATTAAAGTAAAAAAAATCTAGCCCGCATATTTCGCTTGGGCCTTTCGCCTGATAGATATCATGTTCTTTTTTTTTTAGAAAATAATCTTTATAACGTTCTAGTTTTATACATTTATTTTCTTATAAAAATAATTATGATAATACTATAATACTAGCGTCCATATGTAATCCCATCACAACAATTAACTAAGAAGTGCCTACAAGTCCCATTTGGGCCCTAGGTGGCGAGTGCTGTTCTTTTTTCCACTTGCATGAGTTTCCATTTTGTCCCTCTTATATTTAAATATTTAAAACTATAAATTACAGTTAGTTGAGATGGTTGGTAGTGGCCCTATTTACCCTTTGATCAGAGGTTCGAGTCAAGCGATTGCACTTGCAAGGTTCTCCTTTATTTTAAAATTTTTTAATTGTTTTTAATTTTCAATTATTTTAAAAGAATTCATTTTTTTCTTGGCGTTTTTAAACCTATAGGGACAATGTTGCGAGTAATCCAATTGACCCGTCCACTCAACCGGCCCAAACCAATTATTCCAAGAAAATTTTTCCTAATATTTTTTCCCCAAATTTAGGTATATATTGCAAATTTATCTTTGTATAAATATGATTTTGTAAAATTAAAATTTTGAATATTTGGATACCGTTTCTCAACTTTATTGTGTTACTTGTGATATATATTACAGGATCTCTATACCAACAGTCACGTAACCATGATTTCCAAATTCAAATGCGAATTGTAATTGATGACTTTATTAATGATTCTAAATTTCAATTAAATAATTCTAGAATTCCTTGTAATTTATTATAATAATAATAAACAATAGTTAAACCGGTAGTTGAACCGGTTGTTCTCAACTTGTAATCATTTCATTTTTACCTTTCTCATAATTTTTAAAAAACTGATGCTTAAGATCGTCTAGAAACATTGTTATTGGTTGGTATTATTTCAAAATAACTTATTAAAACATGCTTCAATAATCATTCTTAATGAATAAGTCGATATTTCATCTACATACAATCTGTAACAAATATTACATGAGAAATTACAAATACTTATATATGTTACACAAATGAAAAAAAAAAGCCTCTAAAATGTATAACTTGATTATATTTTCACTCCTTTTCTTTTCATTTCTTTTTTTTAACATCTCCATCCCAATATTAATTAAGAGACAAAACTCTTACATATTTCTATATGTGATTTTGTCAACTATTGTATATACAATATCCTTCCCTTCTATTTAAAGAAACCTTCCTTTTAAGAATATATTCTAACATCTTATATCCATTTATACATACCAATATTTTAATGGGAAAATAGCCCCATATATATCACAGTTTTTACCTTATTTTCACTTTCTAGCACGTTTTTAAAAGTTGTCACGATCTAACACAATCATCATTTTATTCTTGGATCTAGCACACCATCAAACTCCGTCTAAAAATCGTTAAACACCGTTAAACTCCTCATTCTTCCTCCTCCTCCTCCTCCTTCACGACTTTGCCCTCTTTTCCTGCCATCCTCTCTTGAGCTTCCAGAGCTGTTGTCGATGTCGCCTTGCAACTGTTGAGCTCATCCTTGAGCTTGTTGAACTGTTTTGTTGTTGTTCGTGCTTCCCGAGCTCCCTGAGCGTGCTTCTCGTTACTGTTGAGCCTCTCTTCGAGCTGCTACTGAATGTTATTGCCCTCCCTTGTTCCCATTGCTCTACCGATGCTAGCCAATCACTTGTGCTTTTTCATCAAGTTTAGATACATTTTATGCTGCTGGAAAACCAATTTAATATGGAAGTAAATTTTGATATCTAACTTGTCGAAAATGAAGTCCAAGAGTCGAGAACCATTCAGAACAGTGACCCCGTTGTTTGAGTTTTTCCGTACAAAGATACTTGAAATCTGCAAGAGAAACTCGATTTTCTACCTGAAATCTGCAAGACAAAGACTCGATTTTCTAACCATACCAATGGTTGTCGACCTAACTAATACCTAGCCGATCAGTTGTTCAATTTCATCAGGAAATCCACGTACGACATTGCCACTTCTGGATCTATGTCTTTGATAGCATCAAGCAAAGCGTACAACTTTGCCACTTCTGGATCTATGTCTTTGAGCGCATCAAGTAGAGCGTCCATCTCCCTCCCTACTTTTGTAGCCCGCTTGTGAATGACCCTTAACCAGGCCATTATCTCTTTTGCCCGCTCTTGGGTTATCTCCTCTGCCTTGACTTTCCACGACCATTCCACGGCCTCCTCCAAGAACTTCTCAGCCTTTAGCGGTAGAGCATTCAAATCTTCATCTTCCGAATCGAGGGAAGGACGGTCTTGCTTTGGACTCTCACCTGCGTTCAAGATTCTTGACAGGTCACTCCTCTTTTCCTTGAGGAGGAGGAGGAGGAGGAAGAGGAAGAAGAAGAAGGAGTTTAACGGCATTTAACGGTTTTTAGACGGAGTTTAACGATGTGCTAGATCCGGATAAAATGGTGATTTGTGCTAGATCGTGACAACTTTTAAAACGTACTAGGAAGTGAAGTAGATAAAAACGTGCTATATGGGCTATTTCCCCTATTTTTAATTTATTTTTATTATTAATCATGTGTTTCAAATTGGATTAAAATTAATATATGGAAATACTTAAATTTTTATTAGTTACTAACATAGACGACATAACATATATAATATATATATATATGATCAATTTTATATCTAATGACTAATTTTTTTGATCCCACAGCATCGCCAAGTAATTGCCTAGTATTATTTTATAGCGGCATTAGTTACCTCTTAAGTGAATTAATAATTTATACCAGTATGGACTAGGTGTTTGAGGGAGCGAGGAATCACTCTAAAACTTTTGACGCTTATAATAATTTTACATATTATTTTTAAAGTTTTATGAAATTATTTATATTTATGCCTTAATTCGAATTTATGTTCTTATTTGCTAGCCTACCTTCTCAATCCAAATCTTCATTTGTCCCTTATTTATTAATATATATATATATATATATAGGCTAAAAATTTTCTTTTTTGGTGTGCACCACCTAATATGCGAAATCTTAAATGGGCCCGACTATTCTAGATTCAAGGTGGATTGAACCATTAAGAGGTTAAGTTCTCACATTGTATAAATTTTCTCTGCTTACAAGACTCAAATCTAAATTTCATTTAGGAAAAAAGGTATTGAACCAGTCTATGTTAGTTATTATAATTAGGTACGGTCTACCTCCAGTATGTAGCAGCCTAAAACTAATGCCCCACATTCACATAGACTAAAAAATAAATATATAATTTTTTCGATTACAAAAATAAATATATATTAATTTGCTGTAAAAGTGTGATTATGCTATTTTTTCATACAAAATGTGCCCCGTGTAACTAGTATAATGAATGGAAATTTAAAATAAAAGAGTACAAATAGTTTTCTTAGAGAGAGTCAGTTTTTCGTTGATTAATTCCCAAGTGAGCGTTTGTGTCATTGTACTATATTCTCTTTCTCGTGATTATGCTAATCATTATGTATCATAATCAGGAAGCTTATTAGCATTGCTCTTGTGTTTCGAGTATATTATAGATGGTTTATAGTATATAGTAAATCAAAGACTACGCCATGCAAATCGCACATTGTTCTTTTGTTTGGGACAATTAACACCCTTGTGGTTTGCTCCGTTAGACATAGGGGTTACGGTGTTAATTTTTTTTCAATTTTTAGTCATCAATATTTAGTCTTTTAATCATTTTGGTTTTAAATCTTTTTCTTTTATCATTCATATCTTCAACTTTCCATTTTATTTCATTTTAGTCCTATAAAGAAAATCGAAATGGAAGGAGTCCTCGGTCGATTCAGGATTGGTGACCCCGACCCCTCCACTGAGGTCGTCGGCGTCCTCCATGGGTACCGGTGACCCCGACCCCCTCCACCGAGGTCGCCGACGTCCTTTGTGGGTACCGGCGACCTCGGTGGAGGGGTCGGGGTCGCAGATTGACGGCCTCGACCCCTCATTCTCTTTCGATTTTCTTTATAGGACTAAAATAAAACAAAATGAAAAGTTGAGGATAGGAATGATAGAAGAAAAATATTTAGAACCAAAATGATTAAAAGGCTAAAGATTAAGGACTGAAAATGAAAAAAAAAATTACGCTGTAATCCCGTATGTCTAACAGAGCAAACTACAGGGGGACTAATTGTTCCAAACAAAAGAACATTGTGGATTTTGTCCCAATTCCAAACCACAATGGAGATTTTTATCTTTTTCCTTAGATAATTTATAATATTATTTCATTGACTCTCCCATTTCTTTTGATAATTAGTTTCCACATAAATCTTATTGATAAACCCTCAACTCATACTTTATTCCCCCTTCATGTTTCGTGTATTACATCATATACTTTAATCATCTAATAATATTTTTCATATTTTCCAAAATTCTTAATAGATTTTCTTTTAAATCGGTAATAGTAACCATAATTTTAATTTACTTGACAGTTGACATGCATTAGTAGAACCGTAGTGCTTACTCAACATTGTCTTTGGCTTCCCAAAGTCAAATCCTTTTGTTTTTCTTTCAATTATTATTATTATTCCCTTTTCATTTTACCGATTTTTATATTTTATTTATTGATTAAGTATCAGACACCTCTTTTTTATGTGAATTAAGTTATTTTTTAATTTACTGATAGGATACCTTTCAATCAATACGCATGCTGAGCTGAAGCTTGATGCCTGAGGTGGGAGAGTGGCCGATGAAGAGGAAGCAGATGTAAAGAGAACGAGGCCCAGCAGCAGACGTGTCTCCTCCGCGCAATGGTCGCTTCTGTGATTATGGCTTCAGCTTCACCAATTCGTGTAAGCTGTTTAATCTGATATCGTTCATCTTCTTTGATGGGCAATCGAGTTATTACTCAGTTGCCAAACTTTGAATATGTCGGCTCCGGTGCGCATTGTTTATCAGGAAGATATAAGGCTGACACTTGCTTAGAGGAGAGATTGTTAGTTGTTTTCATTCTTGGGATTGATCTGAGCTGAGGTTTGACGGGCTTATCGAGTTTGAGCTTGGCCACATTTGGCGGCACCGTTATTCGGCTTACCCGAGTTCGATTCCTGATGAAATCTAATACGTTTGAGCTCGATTCTAGAAGAAAGCAGAGAGTTTCAATCCGATTTTTTTTTTAATTGAATTGAACTTGAGCCTGGACTTGTTTGGCTTGGCTCGATTGCTGCTCTAGGGTCTACTCTGTAACACCGTAATTGAAGGGCTATAAGGCTAGCTTGCTGTGTGAAGTTTGTTTAGTGGGAAATGCCAGTGATCAAATTGGTCTCTTTTAAGGTTGTTCGTGCTATATTTTTTTGTAATCTTTTTGCACTTTTTTGAGTTGATGATGAGATACTCCTGCTTTCTTTTTAGATCAAGCTGTTCAAAGGCAGACCTTGTCAGCTCAGTGGGAGTGGATTGCGGCATTCTCGTCATGTAATAACTCCTCCGAGATGTTCTATGAGAGCATCCATGGCACAATTCGGTGAGCCAGAGAAACTCAAAGTACATTTAAATGTTGCGAGGGAGAGGTTGTGGGAGACTGTTCCGAACTCGGTCAAAGATTTTCCATGGAAAGAAGCAGAGGATAAGATACTTCACCGGCTTGTACTTTTGGGACATAAGGTGTTGAAGTGGTCAATCGTCAGTCTCTTTGTTTTCAGCTCCCTATCAGACTTTGTGTATGCAGTTGCCAAAAATAATGAGCTTATGATTCCCCTTGGCCTCTTCATTGGCTGTTTGATGGCCGACTTTCTGAAGGAGATATTTTTGGAATTCTTCAGCAACTCCGAGGTGCACTTGACTACTCTTCATATCAGTTATTTTTAGGTTCCATTCATTTGAGCTATTTGGTTTTGAACTCGGAAAATAATTCATGGAAATGAAGCTGCTGATATTAGGTTTATGGTGATAGAATCATACTTTTCCCGTTGTCTGTAATTCCGTTGTCATAAACACTTGGAAAATATACTTAGAAGATTATCTTAATGGTTCCCCCGTTTGGTTCTAGAGAAATAAGAAATTTTCCAGTTTGCCATTTGCACCAAGTAAATGAGGAAGATATGTGAGAGTACTCCTCACGGATAAAGGATATACGATAATCTTTCCATGTTAGTCATAACCAACCGGCATTAGCATGAGTTTTCCGGGAGTACCAAGATGATATCGCAGTTCTCTCTGCAGCATGTATAATGTGAATTTGCCTTTCAACAGGATAAAAGATATGATCTCCGGCACTTAACGACAACAGGTTTTATCTTTCTTCTTGTGAAGATTGCATCTGTATGTTTTGCTTTGCGAACACGGGTTTTTCTTCTGCATGTCTCCAATGGTGGGTTGATGCAAGTTTTGTGGCTGTGGAGAAATTCTTCAAGAGGAACGAGCACTGAAGAGAAATCATCGATACAGGAAGATGAGCAGCCTTCACTAGCTGTAGATGGTCAAGATTAAGACGAAGACCTTGGCAGAATTTGTTGTAGTTTCAATAGATTTTTCATCTTTTAACATTTTTTTGTATGTCTAGATTGGCTTGTACTGAAAATTGAGAAATTGCTCACCGAGCATTGCCAATGCAATGCTTAGGTGTAAATGTATGACACAAATTTGCATAACTTTTGGAACTTCATCATAGAATGAACTCGGTTGTCTGATCCTGACTTAATCAGTGATGTGGAGGTTAATGCAAATACCTGTGGATTATGTCGGGCTTACTGTAATCACAACAGACTAGTATTTTTCAAAGTTACAATTTTCACATTGAGTAATAATACGCATGTCGATTTTTGTTGTGATATTGCTTGAGGAACTCCAACTTGTGTCATAGAATAGTTCCAACTTCTGAGCACAACATTGTGTGACCGCGATAATCCGCTTTTATTGTTGATAGAGAGACAATTTGAAGTTTATAGAACTACTCAAGAGAGTAGATTTTACATCTATATACACAAATGAGATACATTCACAATCTTTCGATTTATAGGCCTCCCTCACATCATACTTTGATTACTCCACAGCCCAAATTTTGCCCATGATGCGCGTCCGATTCGGAAAAATGAAGAATTTGGTGGAGACGAGGTTTGAACATCCTACACTGATGGCATACCTGTATTAAGAGAACAGAAAGCAATTTAACGAAATTAAATTGATTTAGTTTGATTTGAGGAGATTAAGACAAAAGTAATTGGAAAAAAAGTAATGATTGTGTTTTGAATTAAGGAAAAAGTACTGAATAGTTGAAAGAATATAATGAATGTGTTGTTGAATTGAAAAAAAAATATTAAATAGTTAAGAGAATTTAGTATTAAAAAGTTCATTGTAATAATAAACAAGAAAAAGTATGAGAGAGAATTTGAAGAAAAAGATAAAAAAAATTAATGATTGTGTTGTTGAATTGAGGAAAAAGTAAAATTAAATTAAGTTAAGTTAATCTGATTCTTTTTTCGTCACAAGTAATGAATTAGTTTCCCCATCAGGAAATCATACTTGAGAGCTTACAAAGGGCAATGCCGGATTTTGCAGCAGTATCAACTCAAGAGAGACACTGAAGTAAAAACTCTTGGAGAGGATCCGTGGGATTAACGTTAAAAGACCACCTCAGACTACCAATCTTAGGATTAAATAGTTCACTTCATTTTGTGCTGCATACGCCCACTTGGAAAATATAAAATGGAAATTTTGAAGATATAAATGAGCATTCAGATTAGCCGGAGCATGAGTTTGCTAAGGAGTTCGATATTTCCACCATCCTAACTCCTAAAGCAGCAAAAAACCAGGATAAAATCAAAGAGGTAAACCGATACTTACCGCTAACAACTGCAAGCTGGATTGTCAGCTCATCTGCCACTGCTCCAACCAAAGCAAAGAGCAAAAGGGTCAAGAGAACAAAAATATATGAAATTGTTTTTAAAGGAAAAAGAGCAATGCGTCTGGATCCAGAGACAGCTACAAAGGTTGCAACAATGGCTAGACTTTTAATATTAGCTCGTAGCTGGAGCAAAGAGTCCTTAAGTTGGAAGAAGCAATTAACACAATATCGGTATATGATTGGCTCTGCAGCAGCTGCCAACTTGAGAAGCTATTTATTCCAAGCAAAAAAGAACCAGAAGAGTCAAGAGTTTGAACTGACAGAACCTTTAGGACTGGTTCGCCCTTATTGGGAGTCGCAGATTGCTTTGCAGCTGCCTGCATCTGGGCACGTGCAGCTCTTCCGGCAGCAGACTTATCGAATTCCTCTTGCCTAATTGTGATTCAAGTGCACTCCGATTAGTTCATGAAGAGAGAGGGAGAATCGTATATCCTATTTTGCTTTATCATCAGGCAAGAAATGGTCATGAAGCCATTAATGTGAATTTGCTAGGTGCACAATTACTTTGCAGCCAGTGTTAGGCGTCCAAACGAGGTATTTAAGATAAACAGCAGATTAAATAAGCTACAATTTTGAATTCAGAGGCAGATGCACGGAGGAATTACTTAACACGTATGCAGGCGACTTTGGGTTGAGTTATAGTAAGGTTAAAGAGAAGATTCTCAGACATTGAAAACAGAAAACTGATGCTGATTCTTCATCAACCACATCGGCTCATATCTTCAACTTAACGCAAACATGGCAAACAAAGAAACTTGATACGATCAGATACCAAAACTTGTTCTCCCAAGAACAGCCAATTTCTCAGATAAGGTCAGGACAAGCTCTTAAGCCCCATAAAATCCAGGAATCAATGGAAAAAGCAGCATGAATATGGGGTCCATAGCCAAATCAATCAATTACAGCCAGAAACAATTGCTTGAAAAATGCCGAGTTAAGCGTTTTAGGACGAGCTACAATATGACCAAACCAGAAAATTTTCTGCCTGGACGCTAGGTAGTCAGATTATCGACAATCATGAAAGAAACTATTCAAGCTCAAAATGATAGTAAAATGTCAGGTTTCCATGGAAACCGGAACGGATTCGATCGCGTAACACTAAGAAGCTCAAGCAAGAAAAACCTAATTCCGGAAGCTCGGGGAGGTGGAAAGCGTGAAAGAGATGACGACAAATTCCCAAAAGAACAGCGAAATAGGAGCGGAGATTGAGAGGGAGAGATGAGATGAGATGGAGGATAAAGCTTTGCCTTTTCTCAGCGGCCTCGGCGGCTTTGGCCCGGGCATCGGCGGAGGCCAGCCTCTCTTCCTCCCGCCGCTCCTCCTTACTCCCCCCGTCGAAGCAGGCGCACAACCACCCCATCTCCCTGTACCCTTCACGCCGGTAGCTCCGTATCCCCTTGATCCCATAACCCCCGGCATGCCGTGTATATATGTATATGCCTTCAAGTTTTGACTTTGACGTGCACCATATCTTTCAAACTTAGATGGACCGGGTGCATCGGCTCTCTTAATCACTAGTCTGGGGCCCGCCTGATTTTGGGCTCACGCTATTCCACGGGACAGGATCATCAACTTTGAGATGTAGTCCTCTTCTCAGTTATCAATTTGACCTACTATTGTCTGCACCGGGTGCATGCACTCTCTGTCCCAGTGGGTCCCATTATGAATGAAAGGAGTATACACCAAGGTGCATACAACTCCTACGTTTTGTACTCTGTATCTCCCAATCCACTGTAAAGAGCAGCGACTCGAAGCGACTGCTGCAATCACTCCGATCAGCGGCCGTGCGACTGAACTCCTCTCCTCCAAGAAGCTCGGTGGCCGGAAATGGGCTCCGCCGACCGCTTCGACTCTGTCTCCCCGATCGAGCCTCTCGACATAGAGAATGGCCTCACGCTGCTCCCCCGAGTGAGGCTCAACCTCGCCGTCCACCCGGCCAGCCCCGCCCAGACGAAGCCCGTCGACGACTGGCAGCTCAAGCGCGCTCTGCTCGACTACCTGAAGAACTCCCTCTCCGTCTCGCTCGCCGTCCCCGAGGAGGACGTCGACGTCAGACGCTTGAAGGACCTTAAGAAGCGGAAGCGCGACGAGCCCCTCGCCAGCGGCTCGCTCGTGATCCGCGACCTGGGGTTCCTGAAGGAGACCAAGAGGTCCAGCTTCGACGAGGATGAGGCCACCAAGGAAGGCGCGGTCAGGATTCTGGAGAAGAAGTACACGGAGTGGAGGAAGTATCTAGTCGGGAAGATGGACGGACTGGAGCTGAACTTCGGAGGGGTGAAGTTCAAGTTGAGTGCTTCCTTGCCGGCTTCGGACGATTTCGAGGGAATGAAGAAGGAATGGGAGGAGCATTTCGCATTTAGCAACAGAGGAGGTTCTTTTGATTCATTTCGCATTTCGCGTATTGCATTTACTAACATTAGATGGTAGAAATTGTCCTGATGATTGAATTAGGCATCTTGGGAACGTGATTATTGCTTCGCAGAAAGTGTTTCCATCACTAAAAGTTGAATCTTTGTCGGATGCTCGGTCGATCAGTTTCTGGAAGGATATTGGTTTCGTATGCACATTTGAGGGAATGGTGGGAGTGTTTGAGAAGTTAACCAGCTTTCGGTATGCAGGGTACTCCAGAGGAGGGAGAAGAGAGACCGATACAATTGTGTTGAGGGGGGTTCCATCGAGGTGGTTTGCTGAGCCAAGGGTGTCATCGAAGCCATCGATGTTGGTCACACATACTATCTTCTCTACATTCGGCAGTATAAGGTAGTTATCATTGTTGTATGTCAAGGTCGATTCTATTTTTAAAATCCTTCCTTTCCAAAGTTTCAAATAGTAGTTTGTTGATGTTGAATTTTTAGTCATTGTTGGTCAGCTTTAATGCTGTTCTCATTGAGCAGCATAGTGAGATTCCTGCATTTTGATCTGAAGAATCTGTTAGTTGGCCATGGATGTGTATTATGTGTGTTGTCGGTGCCTTCTTAGCAGATGCTTTTAAACATCAAGGGCATTTAGTACGATTGCCAAGCTTAAAGCACCATGTCTTCATTTCTTTGGCTGAAATATCTTTTGCAATCTCTGAAACTTTGGAACATTGAACAGGTGTTGATACTCTGTGTTAGTGTGAAATTGGCGATCACTCTGATCAAAACTATTGGAAGTTTTACCTGCACAAAGTTATAGCAGTTAACATCTCTCGGTGGCTCGTTATTTGTGGGTTTCCTTTTATGATGTCTTATCCATTCTAGGCATAACCACTCCAACTGGAGTCCTTAGTATTAATAAAGTGTATTTCTTTTCTTGCATTGGATAGGAATATTAGTGTTGCAGAAGACAATGACTTTGGTCAGGACAAAGACGAGGATGCGGGCTTAGTATCAGGTCTTCATTGCAAGATTGTGGTTCAATTCGAGAAATTCAAGGACTTCCATAATGTTCTAAGAGTTCTGTGTGGCCGTTCAATGCAAAAGGTCAGGACTTGATTGTCGATTTCCCAGAAAAGAGCGAAAGTTGATCTCTTCCATTTAGGAACTTGTGGCACATTTTATTGGTGGCCCCTTCAGTACTTGACAAATGGCATGATATGGAGGTCAATTACATCAAAAAACAATGACCTTGCAACTTACTAAAATTTCCTACCTTTAGGACCGTCACTTCAATTTACCAAGATTTCACCTTTAAGACAATCACTTCAAGTTTGTACGTGATCATATGAATGCGATATGGATCTGGTGTTGCTGGTCATTGGGAAATATATGTGTAGTTTTGACTTTTTTCAGATTTTACACAAGAACTAACCTCCATTTCCATGCAGCAAGGATCACGACTGAGAGCAGATTATGAGGTCTCTTGGGACAAGGATGACTTCTTCCGGAGCTCCAGAAGTCAAAACCAAGACAAACCTTTGGAACAACATGACAGAGGTGAAGCACCGAGACGTCATGTTTCTCGTTACAGGCCCGAACATTCTTGGCCAAAGAGATTTAAGGTTGGTATCAATATTCTGATGCCAAAATGCGCTTTCATGTATTTGTTTATTCCACTTGCACTCAAGCATCTCTGGTTTCAATGATTTATATGCTCTAAATCAGTTTATCGGCAAAAATAAGTTTCTGCTGGTACATATTTTCTCCTGCCACTGTTGTTTTTCTTCTGAAAGTAGCCTTTCATACTTGAATGCAGGAATGACATGCAGTGTTTGTGTATCCATTGATTTTCTCGAGGATGTGGACACTGTGAATCTCAGCCTGGAGTTTATTCTTACACATGTAGCCCTGTAATAGCTTTCTGGCCCGTTCTGCCATGAGAGAGCTCAAATTGTTTGGCAAGTATTCTGAATATTTTCAAGTTACAAATGTAGAGAACTTCTCCATGTATGATCAACAGTCCTGCATGCTTCTGAACTTTCCTTGCTCTCTGTTTGCCCCATGTGATTGACTGTATTTATCCGCAAAATCAGTATAGACAGCAAATGAACGCGCTGTTTTCGACAAAACATCCTTCTTTGCAGACTTTTTCAAGGTCAGTAGAGATTGGTTTACCAATTGATAATTTTCACATGTACATCTCTGGCCTTAGGCCGAACTACTTGGTATTGATCCACAGAAATGGAAAGTGAAGTGAAAAACAAATTTCTTCGCACAACTCCATTCCACATTTTTCCACGATGGAGGAATTAAAGAAGAAACTATACATCATACATCTATCAACACTTTTGACATATCAAAAACTCGTACAAACGTCTGATTTTGATAGACCTGGGGGGAAAGGAATGTATTCTCTCTATCATGGGAGCCTTGAGAGGAACCTGGAAGATGTTGACTCTGGAAGCAGTGTACTATGAAGAAAGAAAGAAGGGAATGAGGCAAGATCAGCTTCTCACTCTCTCTCTCTGTTTACTGATTCTTCTTCTTTGAGTTCCTCAAGTTTGATCGACTTGGTCTTAATGCAGGGATTGCATACCAAGCAGCAGAGCTGCAGAGAATTGCAACGGTCCTCCCGAAAAAAGCCAACGATATCAGAATAAGAATCAGAACTGCTGCTATATAAGAACTGGGCTTCACATACAATAATCTGCTCTTTTGACTCCCTTTGGCCCCCGCTTTTGCTTCGATGGCTTCTTCAGTGGCTTCTGAAGAGTCCTCCGCTTTTTCCAAGCGGTGGGTCAGAATCACATGCCTGTCTCTGGCGCAATCACCTCTCTTCGTTTCCTCTTGGTTATTCCTACTCTTCGCCTTAACTACGATAGGCACGAGATCATCCGAGCTCGCGTAGACGAACCAGACTAGCGTCACTTCCGGATGCTTGGATCTTATCTTCTGCCTCCTCTCTTCGAGGTCTGCCAAAAGCAAGGTGAACTTGTCAAGCCCAGAACTCGAGTACGGGTTCTCACGAGGAGAACGACTCATCTGTCTTTTCGGCATAATGGAAGGAGTCGTCCTATTCTTCCATAGCCTATCATCGTCGTCATCATCTTCTCCTTTGCCGTAGCTGGAGCCACAAAAGAGAGACCTGAACATTAGCTGAAGAAGAGAAGACCTGAAGAGATAGACGCTAAGTTAGTCAAGCTGCAGACTCTGCAAGCAAAGGAATGTCTTTTTGTTTTTATGGGCAAAGACTTTAGCATCCGAGGGATTCTGCGTAGCTTTCACTTCATGGAGAGGAAGCAGACACCATCATCAATGTCCATTTGCAATCACAGGAGAGGCACATGATTCTAGTATAAAAATTGAAAATAAACTGACTAGGTGCCATTAGTGAAAAGTGAATTCATGACTTTTTTATTTCGGATCAACACCTTGTGCCACTGTGTTAAAACCCCTTCCTCATCCATGGCCTTTTTCCATGAAAACTTTGAGTTATGTCCACAAATCTCGTAAAAAAGGGAATTGGACGAGCGAACATTAATGCTTGCGGGATTCCAACAGCGTAACTATGCGGACAGTTTGATCGAATCCACTCGAATAGTATTTAACTTCCCAGCATAATCATACATTAAACTGTTTCATAATCTTAATGGAATTTATGCCGGTCAAGTCAAATCACATGACTAAGTCAACGACGCTGCAGCCTGGTATATCAACGAGACGTCGTTATCTGCTTGGTATTGTCCTCTGGTATGCTCATATCATCCAATTATAAGAAACGAATGGAACAACGTTTATATGACGAACAACAGTAAACCTCGGTTGCTCCAACATATGAGCTTGCAATTCGCTTTGTTTATATAGATGGACCAGCCATCATTGGTACATAGAACGGCAATCACTTTCACAAAAAGGAAAGAATTTTGAAGTTGAGGCTTCATAGCCTTGCCGGCTCCTTTGCAAGAAACAGTCAATTTCTCGCATCGGAAAGGTCCATATAAAGCCTTCGAGATTGAAACCAACTATAGTGAAGAGATTCCACAAACATCAAACTTTTCAAAACCGACTCCACCTTCCCGCGAGCCACAATTTCAATTTCTTTTGGTGATGTAAGGATTTAAATATAACAATCCCAATAACAGAGAGATAAAAACGGGGGTTGGTGATATACCGATCAATTTACAAGACACTGCTCTCAAGTCAAGTTATAAGGTTGAAGTTGGTGAAAGGAAGCCTCTTTTGTCTACTACCCACCCCTCTCCTTGACTGTCTTCAAGCACTTCAGAACAATGTAGCATTGGCTTGATCAGAACTTTCTATTGGGCAGAGTACGATGAAACAGTCGAAACAGAGCCTGAGAATACGGGCACTTCAATAGGGGCTTTCAGTTGTCACCGTCGTCGAAGTTCCCATCATCCTTGACGTACTTCTCTTGCACTGCTGCAACTGTAAAGCCACTTTGTCAAGGAAAACATGAGAGACACCAGGGATCTTTAAGACATAAAGACAGACATACATTAAGTACCTATAAATAATATTGTGAGCCGATAAAATACTTGCCCTTCCATATACAAAGCAAGATTTGCTTTATTCAAACCAATTCCAAGACACATGCAGATTTTTTGTTAAACAGAGCCAGTCATCTCTATATGAACATGAAACAAATAAAAAACTTTCAAAAGTGTCAAATTTCGAGTTTTGCATGAAACGCCGTGTACAGAGCATAAAATGATAAAGACATCTTTCTGGAATTTATATGTGAATTATAAGGCGCAGATGAGATAGAAAACTGCAATTAAAAGGATATCTGTAGTAGTCCCAGTCTACAGGCCTAACAGCAATCTTGCTGAATTCCACAGCACTCGGTTCGACGCCAGCAAATATATACCCATTGCTCTTATCGATCAGCTTCACAAGATTCGCCACACTCTCCTTATCCTGGCATGCATTTTCAAACTTACATTATGAACAGCAATCGATGACCATGGATGTGCAAAAGGACAAAAAGGAATAATTTGAAAGATATAGATAAAAATGTTTCCAGACCTGAATGTCCAAGGTTGTGAAGTCGACAAGACTATAATCTTCTACCACCTCGCACAACTCTTTTGTGAGCTTCCTGAAAGAAAAATCAGCAAAATAGCGCATATCAAGCAATATGTCCAAGTAGAATTACAAATGCATGGAGTAGAGAAATATACATCAAATCAAGGAGATAATGAAAGACTATTCCCTACTTATTTAAGGGACAGAGAGAGATCAATCATTTGAACAAGACTTAAAGAAAATAAAGAAATATTTCAATGTTATTTCATATTTCTGCAAACATGAAGCCAATAAATCACGTATGACCGGGAGAAACAAAATTTTTTTAGATCCCCGTCACTTGAGACATTAAATTCATTAAAGATAATATAATCTTGAATTGTTGCCTAAACTAGTCCCATCAGCACAGGCAAACATAGATTCCTCAAGCATGCCACTATGGAATTCACAACATATCGCACCTGTACTTTGCAGACCGAGGATCTTGGTCTAGATGGTACTGTAAATAGGACAAGTCTTGCACATCCGTGTAGAAATCAAGATTAAAAGCTGCAAGATAATCAGCCGTAGATGAGTCTGAGTTTTCTTAGGACAAATAGAATCAATCTCCAAGTTCAAACTAATAAACAATGTAACCCCACCTAGCTTTCCGTAGCTCTCAATCAGATCAATCTTGGATAGAACATTAATGTGTGGGAGTTCCAAATGTAACATTGTTGATAACGAGAGAAGCAAAGCACTAATATATTTTCCTGGATCACTGCATAGATGGGCATCGACTAAATGTACAGCAGTCAACTGCACAGTTGAAGAAAAGTTGGTTTATTAAGAGCTATATAATATAGCAAACGTGTAAATTAAAATCGGGCATGCAATAATGCACAGATAATAGTCATACCCGGAGGTTCAACTTCTTTATTAGTTTCTCAATAACTCTCTTGGCATTGGCGTGAAGAAAAAATAGTTCCACCTGGCCAGGAAAATCAAAAAGCAGATAGTGATCTGCAAAGTAAATTAAAGGGTCAGGTAACTAGAGTGATGAATAAGTGAAAAAGAGCAAAAGTCAGATCTTCAGGGGAGTTATGAGGAGGAAGTGAGTGAGACAAGTAACACAGTGTTAACAGATTTATTTAGTGCAACCTTAAACTCTAATGTCAGTGTTTGCCAGCAAAAGAAAATTTTACTGATACATGAGAAGCTCATCAATGAATAGATGGCCGTGAGATAGATAAAGGCATATGAGACCCCACCAATTAGTAAATATTCACTCAATGGAACAATCTAAAGAAATGCATCCATCCACAAATGTTTGTGCCGTTATGCACATATTCAAGTCATCTAGGGGCAAGCATGTACAAACCTTTTACAAGAGGTTTCAGCTTAGATTCCAACCAGTCGATATTCTTTTCTAGATAATCCATGCAGTATACGAGGCCTGGTTTTACAGATGGAACAAATATATTAACAAATTTGCACCATAATGGAATTAACAAGACTTAGTAAGAGCTCCCTAACAGTTCAGACATTGATCGCATTAACAAGGAAATATTTGTCTTTTTTCAGTGCCTCAGCTCATCATCTTGAATGAAAATTTCTCTGAAGATAAATACAAGAGAAGGGCAGGCTCACCTCCATTAGGACCAAGAGAGTGCTCGGACATAACATCACTCAACTTAATCAGTTCCTCTATGTTCACAGCACACTCATAACTATATTTATTAAGGAAACTCAACATAGATTACACTTTTTTACTTGAACAGGATTAGGGACTCATTACTCCAAAATTAACATTGACAAGGATACGGCAATATATCATTGGCAGGATCCAAGTTGACAACAGCAACTTTTCTGCATCAACAGAAAGCAAAATCATATCAACAATATTGAACAAATTAAATGAGCATTGGCATATCCTGAAGACTAATATCGAATGGAACGAGTTTATCAAATCATAATCAATCAAAATGTCTCCTTTATTCATTGCACTTGTCACCATTGCAAGGTAACCAAATATGTCATGAACAAT
Source organism: Punica granatum (assembly GCF_007655135.1). NCBI lineage: Eukaryota > Viridiplantae > Streptophyta > Magnoliopsida > Myrtales > Lythraceae > Punica > Punica granatum. The sequence continues at coordinate 9,427,197 of NC_045127.1, read as the reverse complement.
TGAAAGTTATAGCTAGAAGGGGGCACAATGCACATTATGCATTACGCGAAAACTCAAAAAGCAAACAGAGATTCGGAAAAAGGCCAGCGTGAAGAAAAAATAGTTCCACCTGGCCAGGAAAATCAAAAAGCAGATAGTGATCTGCAAAGTAAATTAAAGGGTCAGGTAACTAGAGTGATGAATAAGTGAAAAAGAGCAAAAGTCAGATCTTCAGGGGAGTTATGAGGAGGAAGTGAGTGAGACAAGTAACACAGTGTTAACAGATTTATTTAGTGCAACCTTAAACTCTAATGTCAGTGTTTGCCAGCAAGAAATTTTACTGATACATGAGAAGCTCATCAATGAATAGATGGCCGTGAGATAGATAAAGGCATATGAGACCCCACCAATTAGTAAATATTCACTCAATGGAACAATCTAAAGAAATGCATCCATCCACAAATGTTTGTGCCGTTATGCACATATTCAGTCATCTAGGGGCAAGCATGTACAAACCTTTTACAAGAGGTTTCAGCTTAGATTCCAACCAGTCGATATTCTTTTCTAGATAATCCATGCAGTATACGAGGCCTGGTTTTACAGATGGAACAAATATATTAACAAATTTGCACCATAATGGAATTAACAAGACTTAGTAAGAGCTCCCTAACAGTTCAGACATTGATCGCATTAACAAGGAAATATTTGTCTTTTTTCAGTGCCTCAGCTCATCATCTTGAATGAAAATTTCTCTGAAGATAAATACAAGAGAAGGGCAGGCTCACCTCCATTAGGACCAAGAGAGTGCTCGGACATAACATCACTCAACTTAATCAGTTCCTCTATGTTCACAGCACACTCATAACTATATTTATTAAGGAAACTCAACATAGATTACACTTTTTTACTTGAACAGATTAGGGACTCATTACTCCAAATTAACATGACAAGGATACGGCAATATATCATTGGCAGGATCCAAGTTGACAACAGCAACTTTTCGCATCAACAGAAAGCAAAATCATATCAACAATATTGAACAAATTAAATGAGCATGGCTATCCTGAAGACTAAATCGAATGGAACGAGTTTATCAAATCATAATCAATCAAAATGTCTCCTTTATTCATTGCACTTGTCACCATTGCAAGGTAACCAAATATGTCATGAACAATTGAAAGTTATAGCTAGAAGGGGGCACAATGCACATTATGCATTACGCGAAAACTCAAAAAGCAAACAGAGATTCGGAAAAAGGCCAGTCTACTGCGTACTGTCATTATCAAGATCAACCATTTACCGCAAAAACATTCCTTGACAGTTGCTACCCTGCCCTTCATCAGCACCAAACATTTCTGGACTATCCTAACAATTTCACATATGCTTCCAAATAAAACAGAGATTAAATCCCTTCAACTATTGCTCTCATTAAAAGGACCATTTTCCATGAAAAATTCATTCTTCCCTCTCCATTCGTCAGTATCAGTGACATATAAGGTCTTGGCTGAATCATGATCGCCCAACAAGCCTCTGTCAACGATCACTCTCCACCACGTAAATTCAAAAACTCAATGACAAAGCCTGTTTCAAGCAGATATTGAAGATCAACAGATAAACCTAAGCTAGCGGGAGAAGAGAGATGGACCTTCCAATGAGCTGGAGGAATTGGGACATGCCATTACAGTAGGTGGTCTTGCCGGACCCCGGTGGACCAATCACCACCTGCCCGAACACCATCCCTCCTCCTCTTCTTCCGCGTGCAGAGACAAGAGCTTCCCCTTCTTGAGTTCGGGTTCCAATTAAAACTGCCGGTCCCGAGCAGTTACCAGCCTATAGAAATCACAGCTCGACGAGATTAAGCTCCAATCTTTATCGCACTGTGCCCCATCCACCGGCAGAGACAGCGTGGCAGACGGAGAGCGAGGGAGAGTATATAGGGCTTCAGAGAGGGTCTGACAGTCGCCGGTGGACTCCTTCTCGCCCCCTTCTCGACGGATTAATCCGCCGGAGACTGCTGAACGTACCGGTCCGTACGGTTTCCAATTGGGCCAATTTTTACGTTGGACCGGACTAAACCATGCTAATTGGCTGGTCTTCCATCGAAGTATATCGGGTCACGTCAGTAAAAATGGATGGAAAATGTCGCGGACGACAAATGTGAAAAGTGAATCAAAGTTCGTGATTTTTTGGCAACAATTAAAGTTCGTGCTAAGTGTAAAAAAGTGGTAGTGTTTGCGATTTTCTAGGTCATTAATTCAAAAATAAATGTATAGTCCTAAAAAAGAAGAAATCCAAAAGTTATGACATGAATTGGTATTTTTATAAAATAAAATAATAATTTGATCAAATAAATCAAAGGTAAATTCTATAATGAAACATTAAATTATATTATATGGTGGAACGATAGTTTTTTTCTAATCTTTTTAATATTAAAAACAACATTTTGACCCATAAATCTTTCAATGACTTCACAAATTCATCGGGTCACATATAAAATACTATAAAGTTGGCGGGTCACTTACGCGTCGATGGCATGCCGCTAACGTATATATAAATTAAAACCCAATTTGCATGCGGATGATGTGTCATTAGCTTATCTGACTTATATTAGATCAGTTTTCTTTAAAGATCGATTTTTAGGGCTAAATATGATTGATACACGTGGTGGAAAGATTTGAGAACAGTAATATAGTATTATAGCAAAAATTATGAAATGAAAATATAAAGAATTAGAAATACTAGTGTAAAATGCGTAAATAATGGACAGATGAGATCAATATTCGGTAAGATATAATGGCTAAAACTAATGCTTCATCATGAACACAAGTTGGGGTTCTATCAGATGGGGTTAAGTGTATATTTTCTCAACAAATAGGATTAAGTGTCATTTTTCTAAATTTCGAGGGAGGTGAGTACATTTTACTTTAAGAAATAGTATTTCTTTCTAGCATGCATAGTTGCTTGACATGTGGCTACAGAAGACCAGCATTTGTCAACAACAATAGCAATGGGTTGGGTTAAGACGGTTACCTCAATGTCTGGACTCGCTTTGCCTACTAGCCCGTTGCCTATTACTTTCTCCTTTCAAAATAGGACACTCAACACCCTTATCTTTGTCGAACTGATAGTTTATTTTGCATGTTGTGCGATATACTGATGTGGCACCTCTTTAAAAAAAATAAACAATTAAAAGTCTAGAAATTTAAAAAAATAAAAATAAAGGGATGCGAAGGAGGAAAATGGTGGTGAGGCTTTCCCACCAACGACCCACCCCCCAAGCGAGGTCACTAAAGGCATCGCTGACCTTCGGCAACCTCACTTTGGGGATGGATCGTCAGGGAGGGAGCCCCCTCCACCGATTTCATTAAAATTTATTTAGCTTTTATTGTTTAATAGATAGCATATTGAAAGTTTAGGATTAATTACTAAGGGATACAAAAAAATTTTAAAGGTGTAACACTTTAGTACAAAAAGAATTTTTGGTAACGATTTAATACAAAATCTTTCAATTTGTTACAATTGACTGTACTATGTCATATGATCATCTAACGCCGTTACTACTTGCTGACGCAACAGATAACACGTCCTATTGCATCGGACGTGGCACTAAACATACTTTAAAAAATTCATTGTTTCATTAATATAAATATAATATATAAAATAAAATAAAATAAAAAAGATTATCTCTCACCTCTCTTCTTCCCTATCATCTCTTTCCCCTCTCAGTCCAGATCCTATTTCTCCCATGGTAGTCTACTCGTCAACCGTAGAGCTTCCCGCTGGTTGCTGAAAGCTCGTTCCAACTGGAGCCCTTTCTCTTTCCTCTACCTCCTCGTTTTGTTGTCTTCTTTATATAGATATATACACGTGGACTGAATCAATGGTGGGGCCACCTCGCCCCCACCCCAGATATCTCTCTCCTCTGATCTATCTCTTTCCCCTCTGCTCACATTGTTGATTTATCATAGCAGAGAGACCTCAGCTCTCAAGTTCTGATGGTTTGAACGGCCCCAATAACCGCACATTCAGCGACCCCACCCCCACCCTAAGTCGCCTGGGCTCAGATCCCGACAGCTACTTAGGTCGGGTGTTGGGGCGCCCCATCCTCGATTCGCTTGGGAAAAAAAAAAAGAGTGAAGGAGGGAGAAAAAGCTAGAGGACTTCGACGTCTGATGACCAACAACTTGCCAGAAAAAGAACGAGCTTCTAATGATCCGCTGGAGAGAGCATGAGAAGAGAAGGGGAGACTAGGAGAGGGGAGAGAGAGGCTGATAAGAGAAAGGAGAGATTTTTTTTAATTTAATTTGATTTTTATTTGATTTAGATTTACATTGTTTAAATTAAAATTTAATAAATTGTTACTGTATTTTAAAATTGTGCTATGTCAGAAGTGTTTTTGACATGTCAGTAAAACAAATTGTAACGACAATAGTGGACAAATGATGGAGTGTAGCTGATTGCAACAAATTTGAACGTTCTTGTACCAAATTGTTACTAAAAATTCTTTTTGTATCAAAGTGTTACACTTTTAAAATTTTTTGTAACCCTTGAGTAACTAACCCAATGTAAACTTTTCATTGATATCATCTTATTTTGTAGCAATATGTTTCGAGAAAATGTAAATTCAAATTATGAGTAAAAGAAACTGATAAAGAGTTCAAAAAAAAAAAAGAAAGAAAGAAGATAACAGAGGAGGCAAAGTTAGGAATTGAACGAGAGGCTTTATATCAGATACTTTAGTTCATGGATGGTAACTCTTTTATGTTTTTATTATTTTTAAAAAAATTTTGCTAGGTAAACATCATAACTTTATTAGTAAAAGGCAATGCTACAGAGGATAACTCTCAAATACATAGAGGGAAACAAAATTTGATCTATTGCCAAATTGGCATAGATCATGGGCTTGAGGATTTAAAGTGCGGGAGATCCAAGTACATTGCCACTCCAAGAAGTAAGAGAGAAGTTTCAAAATGTCTAGGATGATATTTCTAATTTTCCAAGGAACGTTTCCCGAATTACGCAAAGCATTAACTCCTACTAAAGCATCACTAACTAGCCAAATTTTCGAACAGTTGGAGTTGAGGGCCAGTGCGATAGCAAGAAGGATCGCTTGTACTTCTGCTTGGAGTGGGGTTGCTGGCAAGATTGAGGTGTACCATGATTGAAGAATTTCTCCATTATAGGATTGGGCTACCCAGCAACAATAGCATTAAAGCCTCTCCATCTTGTATCAGTGTGTATCTTCCACCATCCTAGTAAGGGGGGTTATAAAATAGAGGGTGTAACATTCATTAGGCCCTGGTCAGTATGGTTGGGAGGTTGGAGAGCATCCCCATTTGCAAGCATGATGGAATCAGCAAGGGAGTAGCTTGTGAAATCTGGTGGAGCATCACGGTTGTTTGTGCTGGTGCTAGGAGCTGGGTGAAAATATTTGGGGTAGTCGGGACGAAGGGGATTGCGATGGGCCTTTCCTCTTGAGTGCTCATCGTATGATCTTCAAATCCGTTGTAGCACAAAAGCAATGTCAGCTTTAGCACTACAAATAGACATTTGTTCCTCAGATTCCACTAAGTATTAAGAACAATGATTCCATAACATGTGAAAGATATAGGATCAATACGATTACACAATAGAAGCGTAGGGGCCAAATAATGAAAGTTACAATATCAACAGGGCAACAGAAATGGAAATTATCATAAATGAAATGCCATGGTGATTCCCTCCATATGACACAATAAAATATGCATTCACCATAGAGGTATGCAAAATTATCGGAACCGGTTTGACAAAGTGGGCATGTATTTTCTCTTTGGGAAAACCAAGGGATGCATTCAGTCATAAATCTCCATAGATGGATTTTCAGTCATTCATGCACTTTCAAGCTCCATAGACACTTCCAATCAATAGAAGAATGTGTGTTGAACCTATGCTTTTGATCTAGCAAATAGTAAGATTTAATAGTTTGTAATCCCAAGGTAGTGGGTGTCTAAATCACAGAATCAACAGCAAGATGGATATTAAGGTTGCGACGCACATTCTCTATCAAAAATGTTAATTACAAATGGGACACTCCATCTTCTCAGATGGAAAAGCATTAAGTCGCGTACCTTGGTGTCGTGATCCATTTGAATAGCAAATGCTAAAATAGGTTTGAAGTTAGGCATACTTGGGATCCAAGGGTCATTTCATGTGAAAATGGTGGCTCCATTTCCAATGGCAAGGCAAGTACCTACCAGGAAGGTATCTGACATTAGGAGTAATCGGTTCCGGGTACCCTGTATTTTTTCACGATACTCGGACCCATCCTGTAAGGGACATGTTCCAAGAATTTAGAACCGCACTCTACCATGTTGAATCTTGGAACCGGAACCTATATTATACTACAGGTTCCATACAGGTTCCGAGTACCCGGTGGAACCTGTAAATTTTTTTTCCCCAGTACCTAGAGTACCTAGTATTGGCTCTATTTATGCTAACATTTCCCAATTCAAGAGTCCAAGACATGAACATTAGAGTTAAATGCCACCATCAAAGGAGCAAACAAGGAAAGCAAGTGACAAATGTTTAATGAATTTGTGATCTGATTGTTATGTTTTAATCTATATGTCGTAGGCTTTAAGGAAGGAGCCGTTGACTGTCTACGGGGACGGAAAGCAAACAAGGAGTTTCCAATATGTTTCTGATTTGGTATAAAGCCCTCTTCTTTCTCCAAATGTCCAATTAATTTTTTTTTAATTTGAGTTATAATTTATTTTGCAATGTTCGATTATAGCTGAAAACCCATCCACAATTGAGCTCTGAGAGAAAGATCTGACACAGTAGAAAGAGAAGAGAACCGAGCGGAAACGGTTATATATACATATATATATATAGAGAGAGAGAGAGAGAGAGAGAGAGGGAGTTGGGATGCGAAGAAGAAACCTGCTCCGGTGACAAAGAACGCACCCCCTCTGGTGAAACATGTCGTTTAGACTGTAGAAGACGAGCTCTAACCCTAGCCGCAGCCCCAGCCCCAACAAGAGGAGGACAACTAACTAGTCAGACTTATGGGTGAAGAGCCCCAAATCCCTGAACCAGGTCCTCTTCACTATGCAGCTTCAGTCCCTCCCAAAGAGACCCCAAATTCACAGTTACGTATGACTGAAATCTTTCAGATTCGAGTCATATGTAACTTTACTCTCTTTTTTTTAATTAATAAATATCAGTCGGTTCCAGATACCGGTTCCGGTTCTGGGTACCATGTAGGTAGGAATCGGAACCGAAATCGATTTTCACCGGTTCCTGATTTTAATACCCGGACCCTATCCTATTTTTGATACGAGCTACCCGGACCCTACCCTAATGAGTAGTTCCAACTGATTCCGGATATACCCGGTACCCGTGCACACCCTTATGTGACACCATTGTAGTCCTTTCTAAGCATATGAGTAGGTCGCGGCTGATCTGCTGTAGGGATTGAGAAAGTTCCCATATTTCTCTTTCATGGTCGTCAAGGCCAATCTATTTTTGTTGGAAGTGAGAGCCCAATAAATCAAGACAAATCAGGGATTTTCTTTTCAAAGAACCTACAAGCTCCAAGATGCCAACAAGTCAAGCAAAGCCTGGGAATGAAAAAGCTCTAAATGAACTCGCATTAGTTGGGAAACCCTCTCTTCCTCAGCAAAAAAAAGAAAGAATCTTTTCAGTTCATCTTGAACATAATCAATAATAGGTTGGCCTCTTGGAAAACAACAATTCTATCATGGATAGGAAGAGCTACTCCCATCAAATCGGTCATCAACAACACTCATCTCTACACCATGTCCATTTTTCGCCTTCCTAAATCTATTCTTAGCGACATAGATCAAACAAAAAAGCTTTTCTGGTGGCCCAACAAGAAGGAACATGATAGTTATTTTACCCCTAAAAGCTGGGAAAGTTTATGCTAACCAAAAGCCTCGGGTGGAATGGGTTTCCGTTACGCAACTGATTCCAACAAGGCTATGCTCTCTAAAATCGCTTCTTGTCCCGACCATGAGCAGAATTTATCGAGAATGTGCTTAATATTGTTGATTTCTGAGTTAGTGGTTCGAGAGAAAATGAGGAGATCATTGGCGCACATGAGATAGGTAAATGAAGGACCTTGCCAGTTGATTTGAATTCCCTTTATTTCCTTATTGGGTTTAGCTCTACGAAGGAGCCTCGATAGAGCTTTCATAACTAGGATGAAGAGGTAGGGGAAGTGGGATCTCCTTGACCAAACCTCTTCCCGGTTTAAAGTGATCGTGGGGTGAGTCGTTTATCAAGATGGATAAGGAGGTGGTAGAAATGCACTGTTTAATCCAAGAGATAAAAGTCGGGTGGAAACTGAGGTTGTTGAGGACAGTGATGATGAATGGCTACTCCAATCTGTCAAAGACGAAATTTCATAAATTCAATCTTCATTCCTAGCCATCCTCGACAAGCTTTGGTGTTTTTCATTGAGGGTAGAATTTCCTAAGCAAGCAGGTTGTTCTTGTTTATCCATCTTCTTCAATAAACATTATTTGATTTGGAGAGACCATTCTTTTAAGGTAAGGCTTGAGGCGCTCTGCAATAATTTTTTAGATAACCTTATAGCTAACATTGTAGAAACTGATTGGTCTATAGTCTTTGAAGGTGGGGTCATTTCAAGTCTTGGGGATGAGAGTGATGTGTTGAGGAGTAAAATAAGATAAATCTCACATTGAAAAAGAAAAGGGAAATTCATGGGTTAATATATGACTTGGGTATCACCACTTATCAGCTTGAACTTTTAAGTGGAAATAGGCCCAGACCCGTATAAACTCAATGTAAATTTAATATGATGAAAGTGTTGTTCCATTCTTTTAGGACAAAGCCCGATCGAAAGGAGCTCTAGACTGCCGCGATGAGAAGAGGAAGATAGTATGGCCCTAGAACTTGTAGAAGTGCGCGGGTAGTCCGTTGGGTTTCAGGGCCGTAGAGATATCTTTAGCAGATGTCAATTAATTTATTGTATCCCTCTTTTGATATGAGCGGTGAAAAGAGGCCTTCGAGGTCAGAGGGGGAATGTTGGATTTGTAAAGGTGAATAAGTCTCGAAAGTTTTGCAAGAAGTAGCTTCCAACATGGTCTGGATTTTGGATCCATTCATCTCTTCCAATCTTGATAGCATCTATCTGGACGTATTATGATTGTAGAAAGGTGGAAGAATTTGGTATTTCTATCACCATCTCTAAGCCATAATTCTCTTGATTTTTGTCTCCATGTAAGATATTTCCTGAGTAATATAGTTCATCCAATTCTTTCTCAAGCATTTCCTCTTCGATTCTACTCTCTCCGGTGTCTGGTCTTTGGATTGGATCATCCTCAGCTTGTCAAGAGTTCATGCAATATTCAAATCACACAAGCTAAAGCAATCTCTATTCCAAATTTTTAAATCCTTCTTTTACCTCTTTTAGTTTACAAGCAAATTGAAAAGGTTTAGAACCAAGGAAGGAGGTTGGCCCAGCTGTTTTCACAATATCAAAACTCTTCTATTTATTTATATCAAATATACATGCAACAAAAAAGCAAACTCACCCTATAAAAGTGGACGTCGTTTTCGGAAATATTATCATGACTGACTTAAATATATTGTAATTTAATACATTTGGACTGAATAGAAGATATTTTAAAATTGTCTTCGAATAATGGACAGTGAACATACATATGCGATATGAAAATACATTAAAAGATATAAATAAAAAATAAAAAAATAAATTATTGGAAACTTTTAAAATTTTCAAAAAATAAAGCTGTAAGACGTGGCAGCATATGCGTCCCATCGATCAGCTTTTGTTAATTAGATTAGATTAGACTAGATAGATTAGATTAGATTAAATGCTAATTTTGGAGAAGACATTAGAAAAATAATAATTTTATGTGAAAAGCATTGTGCGTGTATGTGCCAGCAGAAGGATCGAGAGCTCACACTCGGGCCCTGAAGTGATCGATTACACCAGCCCAAACCCAAAACCTTTACATCTAAGCAAAGCAAGTCAATAGATTGTCCAGATGGAGTTCGATTTACCAGAGTTACATTACATCCGATATATGGAACAAGTCGATAAGAATTACAAACTTACAAGAGTAAGTCGAGCAAGTCGAAAGGCACACCCCGCCCTCCCAATCCAGCAGTACGGTGCCGAGCTATCAGACCATTTTCTTCTTTTACATTCTTACGTCTCACTTTGAAACCAAACAGAGCGGAATGATGAACCGACACACCAAAAGACCTTGTTCGAAGGGAACCCGAAAATGGAGCGGGACCCGCTCGGCCCTACCGCGAAAGGGGTTGGTGCATGGCAGGGAGAGATCAGAACGTGATGGGCAATGATTGATACAGCACATTACCAACTATTAGCTGTGCTAGATTAAATCAAAAATAAATAAATAAATAAAAATCAAACCACACGCAGAGTTGTATTGTCCTCTCCCAATCATCCAATCCTTTCTGGCCCCCCTCATCTTTCTATCTTGCCTTCCTTAATGGGGGCCAACAGCTCAGAAAGCTGACAAGCAGATATTTCTATGGTAACAACACTGATAAATGTTGCTGAATTTCCACCAGAATTATTGTTAACAACTAATGACAGTGCCATTTCACGATGCCTGCGGGCTAACTAAAACATCGTATTAACTAAGTCAGCTTCTCTCGGCTCAATGGAAGGAAGAACGCCATCTAATCGATGCAAGATGTGAGAACTCTCAAGTCTCAAAGGGTGTATCGAAGATATGTTTCTCATGTGTTCGGATATTGTTAACAAAGAAAAGGGCATAATGAGCTTATTTGAAAAACAGTTTCGAGGAGATATCGAGTATTAGTATCGCAGGAAAAAGTACTTGCAGGTGAGATATCAAGGTGGAGGATGGCAAGATTTCATGTCTTCTTGATAAGATGATTAATCTACTCATCAACAATTTTTCATAGTGTAATAATCAAGAGATAGTTATTATTATATAATTTAAGAAACAAAAAAAAATATATATGTATGTCAAAGGAAGGGATTTTTTCTTCTTTTTTTTTTTTTTGAGATCTTTTAGGTTGTTAGGAGCTTAAAAATGAAACAAAAATGATTGCCCCCAGAGTGACAGAGCCGACCCTCCATTGCCTTTAATCATATCTTAGGCCAAAGCATCTCAAAGCCTTTGGCTTTGGTTTCCCATATCTTCATCCCTCTATCCTTCTCTTCCTCTAAGAACTCATTGGTCCCTTCCCTTCAAACAAGAAACCAGACAGAGGCAGAGGAAGTTTTTGAGGAGGAAGTGAGACATGGCATTTGCAGGAACAACCCAGAAGTGCATGGCCTGCGACAAGACGGTGTACTTGGTCGACAAGTTGACGGCCGACAACCGCATCTACCACAAGGCCTGCTTCCGGTGCCACCACTGCAAAGGAACTCTCAAGGTACCTACGTGCAATATTTTTGTATGCGGTCATATGTATGTATAAACTCTACCGAAATGATAAGAAACTGATGGGCAGATAAGTGTAACTGGTCTTGCCATGCCTTGATATCCCGAGTCCCGACTGAACTATTAGTATTAGATTGATAAGAGCAGATACTGATAAGAAACGTGCAGATCCGATGCTGAGGAGATGTGAGCATGAGTATTATGCAAGTCCACTCACATGATCAGATAGATAGAGTGGGTGCTCCATCACGGGATGAGGGCCGTTCGATAGTCTGTCAAAATCTGGATGATACTTGAAGCAGATCGACCATTCCACGTTGTAGAGCCGAGCTGCAGCAAAAGACTATGCGTTCGGGTTGCTATGTTCCACCTATCCTCTGTTCTCTGCTGTAGTCCAAGTGCATGCTGGAATGAGATAGGAATCATTCTCACCTTTGGACACTGCATTTTTGGAGAATTTCCTTTTATCGCATCATCCTTCGGTTTTCTGGTTCTTTATCTCTCAGATTCCTCTCGATTCGCCTAATCTAACACTAGGTGATAGCCCCATTGTCTTCGACATTGCTATATGTAGGACTACACAGACACACTGATTTTTCGATATTTTTCCATCTTCACTTGGGGTCCTGAACAGAGGATTGTGCAGAAGATGCAGTTCTTGTTTTGTCCATTGATTCCGGGACTAGTACGGCTAATAGCTTTACAGACTCTAACATTGACTAGATCTAATACTTGCAGCTAGGGAACTACAACTCCTTCGAAGGGGTCCTCTACTGCCGGCCGCACTTCGATCAGCTATTCAAACGAACTGGTAGTCTTGACAAGAGTTTTGAAGGTAAACTTATCCCGATAATGGTCTATTAATTTTCGATGGAGAAACAAAGTTTGCTGACCTTTCTTCATTTGCAATATGCTATTGCAGGAACCCCGAAAATCGTAAAACCTGAGAAGCCTGCTGATGGAGAGGTAACTCTTCCATAACTCTACCCACTATCCTCAATTATATTTTCTTTTGAATTTGCTGGCTAATATATCTACCAAAATTGAACCTTGGATTGTTCTTTTGGACAGAAACCAGCATCTAAGGTGTCCGGTATGTTTGCTGGGACCAGAGAAAAATGCGTTGGCTGTAAAACTACCGTCTATCCAACTGAGAAGGTAAAGTGCTACATAGTACAGATCCTACTTCGTCTGGCCTAATTAACGACCTGTTAATCCTGTTCTCTACCTGTGAATACAGCAAGTACTGCAATGAGCCGAACATTTCAGGGAGACTAATAACAGTTACAATATTGAAATCTTCAGGTCACGGTGAATGGAACTCCTTACCATAAGAGCTGCTTCAAGTGTACGCATGGAGGATGCACAATAAGCCCATCGAACTATGTTGCCCACGAGGGCAGGCTCTACTGCAGGCACCACCACACCCAGCTCATCAGGGAGAAGGGCAATCTCAGCCAACTTGAGGGCGACCACCACGACAACAAGGAACCACTGGGTGCCAAGGAAGTCGCCGCTGAGTCGTAATTCCCCAAACCATATGCCATTACCCATTTGTTCACATAATGACTCTTTTCCTTAGAGACCAATATCACTATGCCTGTAAGTTCGTGACATTGTATTTCTAGTACCTCGAGATGGAATGCGTGATCAGCTCTTTCAGTGGTTTCTTCTTGGGTTTTGTTTGCTTGCATTGCTACTGCAGATGCTTGCTCTCCTCAATCGATATCGAGTATATAATTTTTGGATTGTGCTTGCTTTCTCTATTACTTTCTTCTCCCTCTCTTTCGGTCGTTTCCTACTGATGGTTGTTTCCGGTTATAAGATGTAACTTCCCATATCCATATGCGGCAGGTTACAATGATTATTACATTAGGAAGACCGATAATTCCCATTAGAAGCCCCTTTCTTTTGCTGCAGAAAATGGTCCATGATGAATGCAAGTCCTTTGGAGAAGAGTTTTGCAGGATTGATATGATGTATGTATCTCCATAAATCTCATTGGAAACTAAATGCTGAAATTACTTAAAGGGGTTTTTACCCCATATATCTCATAGTTTAACATTTTTTTAAATCTATCATATGCTTTAAAAATTGTCTAATACATCCATGGTTTACATTTTATTCCAAATCTATCACGGTGTTATCTTGTCCGTTAATGAAATGTTAGTAGGCTCCAAATCTATTCCATGGTTTTAATTTTTCTTAAATCTATCCCATGGTTTTAATTTTTTCTCAAATCTATCCCGGATAAAAGGGCCACAGTGACAAGACCGTTAAAACGTTGACAGAGATATAACGGCGGAATATATTTGGAGAAAAATATAAATCATGGGATATATCTGACAAAAAAAAAACATATTATAGATTTGAAAAAACGGTTAAACCATTTGATATATATGGTAAAAACCCCAAACTTAAATAACGAATGAAAACTTAGCGAATGATTCCGAGCAAGCTGACGCTCTAGGGCCATACGGACCAAATCTACAATAAAATTGTCGCAAACAAACATGAACCATATGCCCAATCCTCGAACACTCTGAAATTCCTGTACGGGGATTAATCTGAATCCATCCATAAAAGCTCTTAGAGAGTCCTGTTCCTTTTTTTTTTTTTCCCATTACTGAATTTCAAAAGCCTCTTTTGATGTGCGATTTTAGATTGCAGACATTCTCAGTTGTGGCTCTAATGGGAACATCACATCTAAGTTACACAAAGTATAATTTAACAAATAGATGCTTAACAACAGAACGATAATAAAGGTTGAACTGCCCTTCCTTTTACGAGTCAAAAGATTATGATGGCCTGAGTTAATTCTCCAGGAAGTCCAATCTCCATAACTCCCAATCTGGTTTTACTGAGATTCGGTAATTCTGCGACCCCATGGAAAGCTTGCTTAATTCCTCGAGCAGGATCTTCTCGTTGTCCTCGTAGATCTTCAGAATTTGGATAACCTTTCACTCAAAGGCCACTGCCTTCTCAAGGAAAACTCCTACCAACAAAGTTTTTTTTGACCACATGGCCTATGCAAAACCTTGACAGAGATCTTTTCGAGCTCTGTCAAGAAACATGATTCTAGTGCGTTTGGTTTTAGAGTTGAGTTGAGTTGAGTTTTGATTTCAATTGGGTTGTAATGATTGTATTGTTGAATTATGAGAAAAAGTGTGTAAAAGCAATGAATAGTTGAGAGAATTTAGTATTAAAAATTGAATTGAGTATAATGGAGTTGCATGTATGTTTATATATGAGGCCCACATTTTTTACTTTGAAGAGTTGATTTTTATTGTGTAGTGAATAGAGTTAAAAAGTTAGAGTTAAAATTTTAAAATCTAATTGCGAAACCAAACGGAGCAAGGCACTGGTCTATCGACTCATCTCTTCCATTTTTCGGGTATTACTTGAATGCCTAATTGTCATGTTCACGAAACCATTTATGACCACTCTATTTGCAACGACTAAAGAAATATTTGAGTGCATCAACATAGTAAAATACCCTGTCAAAGTAGAGACATTGAAGATGAGGAGATCTTCTTAGCATTGTCCAACGGCCCTTGACTGTCGTAGAATCTACACTACACGACAATGTTAATTTGATCATATTACTGAACAAAGGAACCTCAGCCCTTGTGCCAGGTACCTAAGGATAAAGCGAAAGAGAATATTTCCGAGACAGAAGCAAAATAAAATCGTAGCTAAAAAGGAAGATGTATGAAAGCAGGCATACTTGTAGAAGTCTATCAGATAAGAGTTAACACTTCGCGTATGAAAAGAACGACAGGAGCTTCTCAGGCTGGGCTACTTCTCTCTCTCCAAAGCATGAACAATTCAGTAGCTTGGCCTCAACTAGCTGTTCGGTGTCTCCCAGTATGCAACATTCGTCCTTGAGCACCCCCGAATATAAGAAAGACTTGAGACAAGTTCCATTGATCTGTACTAGGTGGTCAAATGGACTACGGTTACCACGCTGCAGTATCTTCTCCTTGATATTTAAATGTTGAATCCCGGGGGCAGAAATGCGTATGCGTTTGAGTTTCCTCCAATCGCAGTCATCAATTTCTAGATTTTCAAGTGATGGACAAGAAGACAACTTGTCCACAGAGTCCTTATCTTCAAATATGACCTTCGAAAGAATCACGACCTTGAGATTCGAAAGACAAATTGAAGGAGTTTGAGGAAGCAACGGGATTGGACCTCAATCACTACTATGGTTGCACACTTAAATATGGAGGAAAGTAACACGTAAGACCTACCAGAGTAATGAAGGAGCAGGAAAAGATCCTGTGCATCACATGTTACAACAGAAGTAATCAATTTCTTGATGCAGGGGACGGCTCCGACTATCTCACATTCGAGAGAAAATACTGTCATAGCAGATCCACCACGTAGAGCATTTGCTCTTTCCACAAAGTCCAAGAAGAGAGACCTCTTAGATAAGTTAGAATTCTCGAAATGAAGATCGGGAACCAAGGCCCGCAACTGCTGCCACCTTTTAGATAATACATTCGTCCTCACTAAATCCTCCAGCGGGAGGAAAGACAGGATCTGAAGAAGAAACTCATCGGGTAAATCACATAACCGATCTGAGCAACCAGCACCCTTGTTTTGATCTATCGGCGCAAAGACTTCCGCCTGCCATGTCAAGATATTGATTCAGACAAGAAAAAAAAATATATGGTGTTAACTCAGTGAAACAATGTCTCATCTGTTAACCTACCGAACTGTTTAGCTTGCTAACATGCAATAATTAGTTCCTCGAAACTGTTGCACATACTCAAAACAAAGGAATACTAACATATTGTACTCTGAATTTTGGCCATTCCATCATTTGTAAAAGGGTAAAATGAGGCAATAGATTGAACCCTTTATCTGCACTGGAATTAAATGCAACTTTTTGTTAGTCACGGAGTCATACAATCCAATAACACGCAGACAGCTCATTGAAAGTCACCATTATACAAGTAAAAGTAACGTGTGATAACAAATCCTCCAGTGAATACCTGAATCACTTGATTGTCTCTTCCGTTTACGTCTTTTGTCCGTGGGCAGTAAGAATTTTTATAATCTGCAGGTTCTGAGTTAACAATGAATTTTCAACCAGATGTCATAGCCAAGTTAATCAAGAATTAAAGCTGCATTATATAGCAGAAACCTCAAGGAGACCTTTACAGGAAGATACAAAACGAAAGCTAGTCAAGTGGGTCCTTGTATAACCCCTACACAAGTCAATAGTATGCTGGGCAACTTGTGTGGAGAAGGATAGTCATTACCAAGGAAAGGAAAACAAAGGGAGCAAAAACATATTTTTCAAGTCAGGATTCAAATACGTATCTGCACAGCATCTCTATGTGCAGCAAATTAATGCTTGAGCAGGCAGCAACTGGCATTTAGAATGACACATTATATACATATATTTACTGAAAACCCTGACAGATTACATGAGAAATACGACAAACCTGCATCAAAGCTTAGGTTACATTGAAATTGGGTCATCTTCTTCTTTATGGCCTCAGTTTTTGTCAAGGCCTTCGCCATCTTTGACTCTTTTCTTGATACATATCTTCTTAAAGCTAGGTCACCTTCGGATCGGGCCAGCTGCTTCTTAAAGGCCTTAAATTCTGCAAAGGTCTCTGCCACGTCTGACTCTATTCTTGTTGCGTGTTTTCTTAAAACATATAGATCATTGAGCAGCTGCTTTATCGGAGCCTCGTCTGATTGAGTAAGCCCTCTCTGTCAACCAGTACGCACTAAATGAAGGTGAGCATAAAAGTCCTAAACTTTACCAGGTTTAGCATTTACCTCTGCAATGAGAAGCTCCATTAGCTGTCCGCATTTTTCAATCCCAGAGGCAAGTCCATTACATACCTAAACAATGACAAAAAAGATCAACATGAGCATCAGGAAATAAAAGATGTAAGGGTTATGTCAAGCAGGGCCACGGACTTAAGTTCTTTCTTAGATAGCATGGTTACCCCGTCTTTGCAATTCCTTGAACTGATAGTTGCAACGGCTGTAGGAGCTTTAGAGAAGCTTTGCCATTTCTTGAGTTCATAGAAGAAGAAAAATGTGATTTCAAGTAACAAATTCAAAAACTTTATTTCCCGAAGCTTCTAATGACAGCCCTCAAATAACCCTATTCTCATTCAACTGGCTGACCCATCACGGGAATAGACATTTACAGACAGAGAAGAATCAAAAGGGAGATGGTGCATTACGAGAAATTACTCTAGACATATCAGTTGACACTGAGACTTTCTGCAAATGCAGTAGTCACTTACAAGGACGATAAGGATTTGGCATTGATGAAGTTACAGTACCCCCATGTAATGGGAAAAGGAAACATAGACATGAACTTATAAATAATGCTAAAGTTAGCAATGGGAAGAACTTTGAATTTTCCGCGTTTCGAGATCCCGTTTTGTTTATTGGGCACCTCTCGAAGGGCTCCGTCTTGATCGTACACAAGCCCTGGTTGGAAGTCATTAAGAAGATGGAATCAGCTCCAGTACACAGACACATCTTTGGGACATAAAAGCAGCCTGCTTCGAGGATAAGATGATTTTGTCGACATGAAACTCAGCCAGTTTGAGGATGAAGATGGTATTCTCTGTCATACACAAGCTCGAGCTCGAGAGAGGAGAGGCTCGATCAATGGTCGGGTGGTGCCTTGTTAATTGAGGTTTTTCCCTGGGGTCTTTAGTGGCTAATAGCATGTTGTTCTTTGTATCACAATTCTTTCTTACAACCAAAATTTTGCTTCGTTCTGTCCTGTTTTGTTTTTCTTACCTTCTTATCTAATCAAATCCCATCTTTTATGATTCATCTGCCTCATTTTGCTCATTGGCATGAATGTGGAACCCGTTGGACAAAAATTTTCGAATTTCTAAGATCTCTGAATATCATGATCGTAACGCAACGAAAATTGTCACTGTACTAATAAATGCAATGATTGTCCTTTTCCAACAATCTGTGCATCATTGAAAACGGGATACAGTTTTTCGATGGTAACCCACAATGGAAGATTTTAGGTGATATCAACCAAAACATAACTAATCATTGTACGAATCCAATATTATTTGTAGCGACTTATCAAGTTTCTGTTGAATGAGTTGGAGCATAATTGTACGAATCCGACATTATTTGAAGCGACTTATCAAGTTTCTGTTGAATGAGTTGGAGCAATCACTTTCATGGATATCAAAATGGAATAGACTGGTGAGCCTTCCTTCGTTCCTCATGTAGGAGAATGCAAGGGCAATCACTTTTCCTAAAACAAAATATGAACATGGTTCTTTCCTACAGTAATGGCGATGAAGATGGAAGCTGCGAAGGGCTCAACATGTTTTGAAGGGTTCACGCTATTAATTAATGTATAATATTTTCCAAGACATTCATCCAGATTAAGGTGATAAGAAACAACAAATGTTGCTTTTTCATAAACTGGTACTGATCGATGCAGATAATCCTGAAATCAAGCCGAGCGTCGCCGGTCATCAGGAGAAATAATTTTAAGTAACTCTTGATATGTCTGCTATTCTACGCACACAGGAGCCTGTATTATAGTTTAACCTTGTCAGCACCGCATCACTTTCTATTGCCCTTGGAACGACCTGCAAACAGGAACCAGATGCAACTGGTCTGGTCAGGATTTGAAGGAGCAGACCAGTCCAATCCTAGAATCTGGATGCTAACCTGGTTTTCCAGAAGCCGCCTTTCCTGCAATCAAGGGCGGTGTATCGTGGCGGTAGTTCGGGAACTTGAATTTCCCCTGCGGCAAATTCACAGGCGCAGCATGATATCAATAACGGAATGTAGCGGAACAGTACAAATGGTACTTTCTGCAGATGCAGTAGTCGCTTACATGGAGTGAACTAGAAGTGCTCCTTTTCCCACCATTCTCGTTGGCACGTTTGTCCTTCTGCTGGTTTTTCTCGTTACATGTCTGTGCATTAGTACCGGTTGAAGCGAAGCAAGAAGAGGAACACTCGTTCTCGTCATTGCAGGAGTCTTCAGACTTGCAATGTGGAGGTCCCGAGGATGCATCAGAGACCATTGACAAGTTCTCTTCTTCATGTTGTTGCTCTTCTTCTTGCCCACCAGAAAATCCTGATCTTCTTTCACTCCATCTTTCAGAAGCTGAGGATTCATCCAAGTACTTAGTCCAACTCGACTCATGCCCTGTGCTGTGATCCGAGTTCGATCTCCTACTCATCTCTCCACCAGTCTCAATTATTACACATTGCAACTCTTTGATGGACCGTTTTTATAGGCAACTACTGACAACGAAATGTGATAAAAAGGCTCGGTGTGAATCATACTTCCTATACTTACTGTAACAATGTGGACGATGACCACTGCTTTTATAATAGGACACTGACCGTGTATGAGATCCGACCTACCTGTTGCCATGTCAGCGTCACCACATGTTGCCTCATTAACCTCACCACACGGCAGCCTGCCATGTCATCATCGTACGGGGGATGCCATGTGGTTAGTAATGCAGGAGATCACACAAGGGACTACCTGCACAATTCCAGGGGATTACAAGGAGAGGTAATGCAGATCACGGAGCACAGGTCAGTAGTATAGTTCGATTAACTTTCAGCAGGACGAGGCGGAATCTTTGATGGCTTTGCTGTTGTTGGTTTTGATTTTTCCTATGGAAAGGGATAGGAGAAGAGACTGAGGGAAAAAGACAAAATAATCACTACTCAAATGATTTGATTTCATTTGTCCTTTGCTCTATCCTTTTCCTCATGCTATAGTACCCAAATTGAGAATAGATCAAAAATTTCCCAGTTGGCTCAGTACATTAATATTCTCTGTTCCTTGAGGAAATGTAGCAATTGAGAGGGAGAAAGGGACTATATTAGCTGGCCATTCGATATAGTGTGGAAGTATTCTCCAAGTAGACGAAACCACCCATCTCCATCCTCCTATCAAGCCCTTTGGAGCTTTCTCGTCGAGAGCCCCACGAAAGGGACCCACTTTGTGCCCCTTCGGTGAGCATTGGATTGATGAACACCTATGTACAGATTAGACTCCACCGAGAGGAGTTGTGTTTGCTCGCCATTGTCCATGGTCTAGTCTACAATGACACTTAATATATACTTATGGATAGACTCAAATTGTAGACTGCAGTAGTTGTTGAAACTGGACCAGACACTAAATTGGCCTAAGATTTTCGTCAAGGGCTGGTTTATTAGAGAAAATTTGAAGTCATTTATGAAAATGTACTGCACCGATTAGGTCGTGGAAGAAAAATATGCTGATATGGAATGCTTCCAGTCATTCTCAGTCAGAATATAGTATTGTTGTATTACGAGCACTTAATTGATGTAAGTTTACAGTCTATACGAGACTGCCACCGCGGGATGGCTAGACCAAGGGCCGGTAACTTCTTCCATCCAACTTACAAATTTTCTCTTAGCTTTTTGGACCTATGCTTGAATATAGCAAAATAGCATCCTACTTCTCTCGTTATACCGATAAGAATGTTCCATTTAGCTGATCCTCAGATTAAAAGAATGCTTATGTTATGATTTGAGGGAAATGCCGACCGAAGAAATCTCCCGTTATACTCGGTTTTTTATGACAGTATCTGCGAATGCCCTAGAGAGAAATGGACAAAACACCTATTTGCTTTTTCATTTTGTTGAGTCTCTGTGGATGGAGAACTAATGGAAATAAGTGCTCACCTAACATGATGATTTCTTTTTTCAGATTTACTTTATTCTTAACTTATTATGCTATGTTGCTAATCTACTTCAAACTTTTGATGATTCATTACATTGTTTTATTGATGCTTTTTGTTCAAGCAGCTTCTACCTATTTCTGTCTATATATATATTTATACAAACGTTCTCTTTACTAATCCCTTTAATTTACCAAACATACTTTTTTGACAGACTTTTCATCAAGTACATTGCGGTTCACTGGCAAGAAAATCAATGGGCGCTGCTACAGGGAGAAAAATGAAATATCGAGGGCCAATTACTGCATGTTTATAAAATACAGAAGAGAATAATCTGAAAGACGTTGGCAATATGGATTTTCAGTCTCAAAGCCCAAAAGATGGAGACAAAGATACAGGTATTGCTGTTTTATCACCTTTATGTCTATATGAATCGCCAACTTTATAAAAACAATGGATAAATAATGTTCATCTTCGAAATATATGTGTTTACCTAGAAATGAAATGTTGGATGAGCAAGAAGCATCGAATGGACATCAGTATCAGCTTCACCAGATAGCCAAAACCAAGAAAGCACAGCGTGGTCGGCCAAGAAAGGTAGATGTTCCGAATCTGGTGGACAAAAAGGTACTTTGTTGTAACGTCTTCACTGGACCCGTCACTCAAAAGAGCTAGCTATTAATGAGGTCATTGGGCCTTACATATAAATTTCAGATCTCTCTCTTGCATAACCGATGTGGGATTCGTGAGGCGTGACATACTCTCCCCTTTCAGCCCCAAAGTTCCCATTGGGCACTTGGGCCGGGATCCATAACATAACTCCCACCGATTCGAGCTCATGGATAGCCTTCAGAATGCCTACCCACGATCCCGCATGGTTGTGGGCCAGGATCGACTCTGATACCATATGTAATGTCATCATTGGACTCGTCACTCAAAAGAGCTAATTACTAGTAAGGTCATTGGGCCTTACATATAAATCACAAATCTCCCTCTTACACAATTGATGTGGTATTCGCGGGGTGTGACCCTTCAACTACTTGAAACTCGTTATCGAGCCAGGTTGTAGAGAATGGAACAAGTCCGTTGCATCGCCAGTGAGAGTTCCGGGAAATATAAGGCATGGTGTTTGTTCTAACACTCCTCTTCCCAAGAGAGAAGCCGTGTACCGACGAACATGATTCACTGGATCCTTCTTCCCATTGTATAAGGCAATTTGAGGAGGAGTGAATTTAGTGCGAAGGATCTCCTTGCATAGGAGCGAATCATAGTCCTCCTCGGGGGGCAAGAACCTCTTCTGCTATCGCTATGTGGTCCGCATGACTTTGGCTACCTGTTTCGCTGCCATGTGCTGGATATCTTTTGGAGAGAGAACCGGGGTCGATCCAGGAGGGATTGTGACCAGTGAGAGCTTGTCATTGGGCAGCTTCTCGGAGTCCATTTTGAGGGGGACTTTGGGTCGATGCTTAAACGAGACAACATCCTCTTATGCTTGGTTTAGTCTTTAGTTAGTCGTTGCATGTCCTTCCAAGTTAGCCTGAGGGTCTTGAGAGGTTATGCCGATTGCTTCCACCACAACTCGTACATCAGGTGCTAGTTGGTCCACTCAAACCACGTTTGAGTCATGTTGTGGCGATGGTGGATCTTGACTAGCCGATTGCACTAGGTAACTTCTTGCTGACCGTCGTCGATAGTTTGGAGCCCCCCAAGACCTGGTCAAGTGGTTTGTCGCATTTTGCTGCTACTTGAGAATTTAAGGCACTCATGGTCAAAACCACTGTTTCTTCTCAATTTGATGAAAAATTGCCGATATAATGACTTATCTTGTTGCTTCCCATAGATGGCGCCAATATTAGGATCTTGGTTTTCGGACCTCAATCACGTGTATACTACAAGCGTCGAGTGACTTGCAAAAAAGGGGAAGAACATGAGGAAATTTCGATTTTCCTCTCCACTGCTTAAATTAGAGTGTATGAAGAAAGGTAAAAGAATTGAACATCGGGTTTATGGGTACCTGGAGAGAGGTATTCATAGGAGCCCCAAGATATATGTATTGGGATATCGTAATCTATGCATAATATTTGATAACTAATAACAAGCAAATGTACTTGCCATATATAACGTTAAAGATAGGAAATAATATCTCGTAGATGAGATATATGCATCAGTAGAATATTTAAGAGAGAATATCAAAGATATTATGAGATATATGATAAATAATTGTGATAGAGATATATGATATTATTACCGATTCAGTGTATCAAGGTGATGGCAAGTTGAGTGTCGAGCCGGTTTTCTAGTCCCTAATATACTTGTGGCATGTACAATTGCTATATGAAAATACATTCTTAGCAGTGAGCTGCTTTACGTGTTCACTCAAAGTAATCGTGGTCCATGTGCTCGGGGTCTAGTCGCTCTATTTACAATACGTCATCGTGATAATGCTTTGTTTGCCCGAACAGACTATTTTATACTCAAAAGATATTAATTATTTCTTATCAGTCCCCGTGTGAAAATAATGTACTATTCCTCAGATAAAAATGAAAAAAACTGAGATATGACACGAAAATGACAATAACTAGAGTAAAATCTAGTCATTTCTAAGTGTATTATTTGCTTAAAGTTTATATTGCTACAAATGCAAGATTTATGATTAATTTTGTAAATTTCTTTTTATTCATAATTCTGCGACTAACTTTCAAAAATTATCTTTTAGCGTGAATTATTGCATCTCTTCCCCTTTCTTTTCTATTTTACTATTAGCTATACCGATTGATTATCACTTTGGAAAAGTAAATTGTCTTAATTTGCAAAACTAGGAGTGTCATTCGATTTTATGTTTGATTAGCAATTAACTTATGTCAAGACTAAAGAACGAACATTACTATACATTTTGAAAATGGACTTAATAAAATAATATTTATGGAACAAATTTGGCATGCAGCTTCTCATGGAAGCTGGGGCCCAAAGGCCCACAAGACAGCTATACTGGTAAAAAAGGTAGCCCATGTCCAATGCTAAGATCAAGAACGCTTTGCATGGGATCCATGAAAGGTTTCAACACAGGCTGAGTCCCAGATTGCTCATTCCAGACTCACATAGATCTATACGGATTACTAAATACTAGTGAATCCACCTGCGCTTTGTCCGGAATTATTATTTGTGATAGAGTTTAATTTATTATTTAATTTGGTTAAATTTTAATAAGTTTATAAATTATTTAATAATAACTTTTAAATTAACATTGAGTATAAAATATTTATTAAATATAACTTAGTGAATTAATTCTATAAAAATCCTTAAATATCTAAATTATATATTTTCTAGATAACTTAATATAACTTAATCAATAATTTTATTTTAATTAATATTAAAGTAACTAATTAGCATTTTTAGTTTCTAAAAGAACTTTTAAATTTTTAAAATCAACATTTTAAAAGGCAATTTGATTCCTAGATCTTACATCTTCTAAAGAATAATTAATCAAACATAGAATTTAAAATTTTGAAATCAAATAATTTTGATTTTTTAGAATTTTAATCAAAATTATTTACTTTTTAATAATGAGAAATTTTAATTTCAAAATGTATTTAATTTTTTACATGAAAATTGAAAATGTTGATAGTTTTCTAAAAATCTCTTTACATTTTCAACCAAGTAACTAGTTGTGAAAAATTCATTTTCAGCTTTAACTTAAACCCGTAAATTATTTCACTCTAATATACTAAGTTAAAGTTCAATATATATTTTCATAAGATAGTAAAGTATATAACTTTAAATAATTTCAAAATTCAAGATTTTGAATAATTAGTTTTTTTCTCATTATAATATGAAATTTATGTTTGTTTTGAGTTTTAACTTCAATTTATAATTATTTCACTCTAATATACTAATTAAGATTTGGTATGTTTTTGTAATAATTTTACTCTAATATGCTATTATAATTGTATATATCTTTATATAATGTTATTTTATTTCTATTGATTAGTTTCTTCTCATTTATAATATTTTATATTTTATACTTTATATTTTGAGTGTTAACTTAAATTTGTAATTTATTTCACTCTAAAGGGAGGAGAGGAAAGGAAGTCGAAGATGGTGATGATGGAGGAGATGATGATGGTGCTATGATAAGTAGCACAGAATGGAGAGCATTCAGATAGTGAGATGAAGGTGATGAAGATGGAGAAGGAAAGGGTTGCGGTAACAATGGTGAGGACAAGGGTCGAGAGAGAGGAAGAGGAAGAGCGGGCATAAGGAAGAAAGAAGGAAGGTGGAAGGCGGCGTCCTTCCTCCAAGTCAGGCGTATCCCGGAAAAGGGGAGAAGTTGTCCTTCTCGTCCGGAGGAGGGGACTCGAAGGCCGAGACCTTGACCATCTTCGAGAAGCAGAGCCTCGGCATTGTTAATGGGACCGACAATCAGTTCCTCGTATTCGAGAGGAACGTGTCGAAGTCGAGGTAGGTCGGGTGCGAGACCCGGAGCTTCTCGAGGAACTTGATCTCTACCAGATTCAGGGACTTCTTCTTGAGGATCTCGGCTCTATCATCCGCCTCATCCTACTGTGTCTCCTCATCCACCAACGTTGTCCACCACCACCACTCCCACCACCAGCACCAACATCATTAGGTTCCCGGAAAATCATTGGCTCTCGCCAATGGTGGAAACTCTCGGGCTAAGAGGTGGAGCTAGAGCTGTGCCCCTTATAACTGTTCCTGAAAATAAGGAAGAGCTGTGCAAAAATACAGTTACGTCAGCATTCCGTCTACTTTTTAATAGAATATTGACGATGTGACGCATGATAAAAATTATTTGAAAATATGTGATATCTCGTGAAAATATTTGAATTTATGACGTAATTCTAAAAAAATTGTGACATGTGATGTTATTTATTCAAAAATAAATCAATAAAAACAAAAACATACACAATAACGGAGGAAGAATAAGCAAAGGCTAATGGGGGCATGACGCTGTCGGTATCTTGTTTAGGGAGTGCTGGCCGGCTTCGGCCGGACACTTTTGAAATATCGTCCTCCCTCTCTTCATTTGGACAAATTTGCAAATCTTGGTAGAGTGTTACCGTGTACCATGGCAGGCTAAGGCCCCTTATAACTGTTCCTGAAAATAAACAATATATTTTTTCATGAAAAAGTTAACGGAAATTACAAGAGTTTATAAAAAAAGAAAAAAATATATCAAAAGAACGTGCTTTGAGTATAATAGTATAGGAAACTTTCATTTATTGGTATATTTGAAAAAGAGAGTAAACTTAAACTATGATCTTTTTCTCAAAATTAATCCTAAAGTAAATAATAGGTGATGATGAATAATATTGTTTATTTAATATTATTTTTTCCCTTATCTTTCTTCACACTTGTCAGCATTTTCTTGTTGTGCTTCCTCTTTGTCCTAACCTCTAGAATTCGTTTGGGTATGCAGCGAGGCTCATAATTACTCTCTCAAATAATTTTAAGCTGATTTGGTACTTAGTGAGAGTTTTTAAAACTATGGCCTCGATCGAAATTACGATTGCAAACTTGATTTCTTCAAGTATGTTGATAGGTACTTATGAAATCTACTTTTACTTATTTTGTTTTAAGTATTAATAATTACTTTTTTTTTCAACAGTTTTAAATTAGTTTCCTCCAAACACTTTAACTTATTTTGAAAATAGCACTTATTTTTCAGTAATTTTATTTCAGTACTTCTCCATCAGCAATAACACTCTCAAATCAAGCCTTAATCTAATATTATGTGACATTATTTTTATTTCTTTTCAAATTTTATCTCCAAATCTTTATTTTTTAGTTTTTAGACCCTTTATTTTTTTTATCCTCTTCCAAATCTATCCACCCGTGAGAGTATCGGAAAAAATTATATATTACAGTTGGCATACGGTATACGCAAGTTAAGTCTAGTAAATACTTGCGAGAATTGAATCTAAAATATTACCATTCTAAATTGAAGTAAATATAGATATAATATTAAAAACTTTTTCTCTCTTTTTCCTTTTTTTTTAACTCAACTCATCACTGTACTGCTATTTGAACACCTTGTTTACGAATATCTATGTGGAGATTAATCCATTTAGAATCTTGTCAATACAAGGCATTATAACTTAAATAACGCATCAGAATATCATAATTATTTATACATGAACTATCTAATTCTTATATTATCTTTATCTTTTGTAAGTAATCTTGGATTACCTTTAAGACTTCTATATTTCCATCGATTAATAGAACTTCACCTACAGCCAGCTCCTGGGATGAAATGGAAGGAGTCTTCTTTTATATATACTTGTGATAGACCCCCACTTTATGGCAAACCACATCATTTTTTCCGGATTATTCTGACTTAATATATGTCATAGCACATATCTGAAAATTAAACCTTACGATAAAATTAAGATATTATTGCTGTGGTATTCGTTAGCGAGTATATATTTTCCCACTAAAAAAGTAGTGGTCTTTTGTTTTGACTAAATTTAAAGTTTCTTTGACTCATTTAGCTAACTTAATAATGAAAGTATGGCATCAGAGTTTGTAACTTCGTATAAATAATTTATGTTATAAGAAAATTTATATGTTCATATTAAATATATATAGCATTGGTCAATTTAAACAACTTAAAAAATTCTTTGTACAATAATTCTCTCGATTTACGCTATTCATAAAGGCTTAACTATGGCAGTTTTTCTAGATAGATGTAGATATAAATTCTTTTCTTGAAAATTTAGATCTCAAAAAAGAATATGGAAATAAAAAAATAATCTTGTATCGCGAGTTTATTATTTTTTTGGGTACATAGAGTTTATTATTATTTTTATTATTAACATTGAAGAGAGAAGAGGAAAGGTAAGTTTAAAAATACTTTTTTTTTTCATTCCCTTTAATTGATACCTTGGTTAAAAGAGAGTTCCCTTGGAACCCTTCATTAACTTAATATATAGATAGATATAGATAATAGATAGATATATAAGCCGCAGCAAGGGACTTGATTAAATAGTAATTTGGAGAAATAGAATTAGCTTGAGTAGTAGAGTGAATACGCTCGGGCTATGCGAATCGACATAAACCGATAACCGAGAGGATAAATCAAATTAATAAAACAAAGTAAGAAATGACGCGTAAGGCAAGTTTTTATTTATTTATTTATTTCGGTGAAGGGGATAGTTTCTAAGTGTAGGTAGTTGGGGGGGGGGGGGGGGGGGGGGGGGGGGGGGGGTGGTGAGGGAAGGAATTGTAGGGGTGTTTTTAGGAGAGTTAGAGGTTTTACCATCATTTCCCTACTTTTCAATTGGCTAGCATAAATTTTTAAACGATAATAGTGGAAATAAAAAAGCGAGACCAAACTCCTCACATTTTGCCTAGGGGCGGCAATGGTGCATATAAAGAGTTGTATCCGCGGATAATTGCACCATTTTTTTAACCTCATAATTACGCTAAATGGATATAGTATGGATATGGTTTTTAATTTTAAAAATGATCGCGGTGCAGTACGGATACATTGTTCACAAAAAAAACCGCGAATAAACCTGCACTGCATAGTCTAACATATTTTTACATTAGTCCAATCCTTAGACAAACATATTGTTTAGCCTTAACACATAAAAACAAAAGTCCACTTTGCTCAAATAATAAAAAAAATCCATTGCTTGTCCCAACCCACTTCATGAAAAATTATTTATGTAAGGAGATTTCGTACATAAGTTTGTAATTATTTTAATTTTTATTTATGTGAACTATGAACTTTCTTTTATATGTATTAAGATGTTTCGATATAGCTTTATGGTTGAATTTTAGACTTCTTAATTTATCTTATTATATTTTTATAAGATTTTTATTTGATTTAATTGTGATGTGGTGATGTGCGGATAATTGCGGTTTTTAAGTAGTGCAGATGTGGTTCTCAATTTTCACTATTGCCGCGAATGTGGTGTGGATATGGTGCAGGGTTTTAGACAACGGTACGAATACGGTTTTCATAGAACTCCCATCGTATCTGCACCGTTGGTATCCCTAATTTTGCCTAATATATAAGGTCTCATTTGATACACAAGAATGAAATGAAATGTAATGGAATAGAATAAAGATTCCATCAGTTCATTCCATATTCTTATATGATAACAAGACACTATTATGAGTTAGAATTATCATTTCAATTAAAAGATATTTTCCCTTTCATTTGATAAAATAATTAATCCTTCAAAAAATTGAAGGAATGTTCATTCCATTATTTCTAACAAATTTTATGTGCATTATATATATATATATATATTTAATTTTAAATATCTAAAAGATAAATATATAGAATGATATCTTAAAAAAAAATCATCCAATTAAATACATTTCTAATTCAATCTAAAATTACTATCTTTTTTTCCCAATATAATCACATTTCAAATGAAATCGGTTCCATTCCTTATCATTTTTTTCAATTTTTTTCCGTGTACCGAACATGAGTTAATAATATAGATAAAAGGTAAATGTAATTCTCCTTTTTCCCAAAAAAACTTGATGTTATATATATGGTCATGTTTGGAGATTGGGATATTATGTGGGATAGGATTTTAAAATCCTTATCTTATAAGGACACACTGGGAATGGGTTTGAGTTTGGTATAACGTAGGATAAAGTATTAAGGAAATTATTCAATTGAAGGGGTAGGAAAAGGGCAGATTGGGATCTTAATATATTTGAAAGGACAAAAATAACCTTGATATGTTGTCAAATTTTCAAACTCTGTTATGTCACAGTTGCAACTTTTCGAACTTGGGGGCAATGAAAAGGGTGGGGATGATAGCGCAGCGCCAAACATCACCTCCCCAACCGAAGTAGCCAACGACCTTAGATATCACCGGCGACCATGACTAGGAAGTGGTGGCTAATGTCAGGTCACCATTGCATGAAATTTTTTAAAAAAAAATGCGTAGAGAGATTAGATTTGACGCCGGCCACTGACGCCCCAATTGAGGTCACCGATGACCTCTATAATTATCGATGACCTCGATTGGGGCAGTGGTGGCCGGCGTCAAGTCACCACAGTCCCGATCTCCTTTCTCTCTGCATTTTTTTAATTCCGAGCGGTGATAGCTCAATGCTTGCCACCATCACTCAATTGAGGTCATTGGCCACCTCGCTGGGGCCTAGTCGGCATCTGACGACCACCGCCCCCTCCATTTCAATTTTGTTCGACTGATCATCTTCTTCTTTTAGTGTTTAACATTTTTTGTATTTAAAAATAAAAAAAAAATCATTTTATTTCGTAACTTATTTTAAAAAAAATTAAAAAATAATCATTTATGGGCATATTTGTCATCTTCTCCATACTTTGATCCCGAATCCTGATATGCCCCAAATACGTGGTTAGAATAGCAATTTAAATCTCATTTCGCTTTATCCTTAACCCTATCACTAATCCGACAACTAAACGAAGCTTATATGTAATACTTTTTTTGGCTTTTCGAGTTACATGTGCCATTCGAATTTATCTCATCATATCTATCTATCTATCTATCTATTTATTATAGACATTTAAATTAGGCTCTTCAAACCCGTACAATAAGGATTCTTCATTTGTACGATAAGAGTCTCTCACGTAGAATTTTCAAGCAATTCCTCAACTCCTGGTTGATTAGTTGAGTATCTCTTCCTTTACATTCTTTAATTTAGTAACCTACTGAAAGTAATTAATGAAAAATTTTTAAAATGTGAGAATGACACACATATCATACGTGCAATTGTTATATGGATATTGAACTTTTAAAACTCAGAGTTGTAAATATGTAACTCACATTAACACAAAATATACGAATTATCCTATCTTTTTAATATCAATAAACGAAATTTGTAATTATTTAATATAACTATTCATATTGAAGTTTTATTGGATTTAGTATTATGGCATATACTATTTCTGAATAAATTCTTTTGAAAAATAAATAAACCAATCTATACAAATTTATTACAAATAAATTTAAAATTTTCAATTAAAAAAAGAGTAACATGAAAATAATAAGTTTATACTCTTAATCAATGTTATATCTATTAATATATAATATAACACAACATATAAGCCATAAACATAATAAGTCATAGAAATAAAAAGATTTCATTCATTTGTTTACGACAATTAACAAAAAAAAAAAATCACGAGCACCCAAGCCACGCACGGGTCTAAGGTCCACTTGTCTTTATAGGTTAGCCAGCTCGTCCGATTCGTTTCATTTACGGCTGAATGTTGGATTCTTTTTCTTTTTCTTTTTCTTTTTTTTCACTTCATAATAATTTTTGCAACGAATCATCTGTTCAATCTGAAGAACGGTAGACTAATCCCAGCCATCCACACTCACCAGCGACTGCGAGTCGAAGAAATAACGGGCAGTAACGTAAGCAGAACCCAAGGGGGCAGTTCAGTTCAGTTCAAGTCCGACGACGTGGAGAGACCGATGCCGCCCGGCACGCCGATCAAGGAAAAAGCCCACGTTTTAAACAGCCGCCTTGAGATGCTGCCACGTGCATCCTCTTAGCTCCTCCCGAGGCCTCGCCAGCCAATCACGGGCGCCCCAACCCCATCCCCTTCCCTTGCATGTCAATCGAGCCGCCAGGGCCCGACACGTCGGCGGCGACCGACCGAGGACGGGGGCTTTATGGTAAAAGCACACGCCCGGGGACAAAGGGGTGGAGGGAGCGCAATCCTGATAGGTGTGCTCACGCATGGATAGCCAGATCCACACGTGTTACTGCCACAGACCATTCTCTGCATGGCAATGGCAATGGCAATGGCTTCCCTTCCCCACTTTTATTTATTCATTACATAATTAATTTGATTTTAATTATTCAATGTTTTTTCTACAATTTTTTTCTGGGGAAAAAAAGTTAAAAATAGATAAATTATATTATGGATGTGGCCCATTGGTTGTTTGGGGCCTGAGACGTGGTTGGCTCTCCAGAGCAGTAGCCTCCACTCCCATCAACTCATAGAATACCTTCTGTATTTTCCCTTTCTCTTTTGGTGTTTTCCCTTTTTATTTTCTATATTTTTCTCATTATAATAGAGACTCCTGAATTTTATATTATATAATGAGATAAAATAATTTGAACATGAAACATTAGTTAAGTAGAACAAACACTGAACCGATTCAATCAATCCACGTTGATTATATCATCTTTTTTTGAAATGAATCATGGTATTCGAAAGTCCAATTGAGTCGTGACTAATCCAGTCTAGCCGAGTCGGTCCACAAAGTGGTAAAACTCTCACAGTTTGAATTTTCTGTATTCACAATGATTCGAAACTGAAATCTTACTTAAGCGAAATAAACGCCTAATCGCTTGAACCAACTGATGTTGGTCGATTACATCCTATTTGATGTAGCACGAAGCTGCCATGTCCTCATAATTATCATTCTAATTCTATTTATCGCCTGACAATGATACTAGTTGGAAGGTCATTAAAAACTATTCATTGACATACATATTATATATAAGAGGATAATTCGTAACATTTAGAAGGATTTAGCATTTTTTGGTACACAAACAAACGTCTGGAACTTTCTCACGTCAAGAGATAGTTCACCAAGATGGTTGAATCACCTTTTTTTTTTTTGGGACTATATCTGACGATCCGTGAGCTATGTAGATGCCAGAATAATAGAGGTTCGAGTTCACTAATTAGCTACATCTCACTAATGCAGGTTTCTATTCCCTAAAACCTTTATATGACCTTTTTTTTAATAACGAGGGTGTCTAAATTTTGCTCAATTATTCTCACAGTTCACATGAATACCCTACAAGTATGAGACATGTCAACTCGGCCTAAGATCGTGCATGTGGTTGAATATTATTACCGGACATTCCTTTACGTCTACCTACTTCATGTTCTAAAAGATATTTGACATAGCGCGAAGATTTTAAAACATCAGATTAGATAACGACGGGATTTATCATTTACGCACTATAACAATCTTATGGAATAGCCTTGTAGTCCAATTCAAGATGAAGTGGGTCATAATAATTCACAAAGAGCCAATGTAATGAATAATTCTTTCTCCCTCATCCAATTATTACTTGTCTCTTTCGGGTTCACAGTTTTCCATCTTTTTCCATTCATTCCACTCATCAGCTGTCAAAGGGACTCCGACGAATATATCTATAGGTGTAGGCATGCATGGACCCAACTCTCACCCTCTCCTGAACCCACATGTCCCTCTTTTCCTTAACCCCCTCGTACACGTACCCCACCGTAATCCGTCCCAAGTGTCACCTCCTCCTTTCCCCTCTCTCCCCCTTTGCCACCCTCTCATTGGCTGCCCACTCCTAGTTCGACTTTGAATATAATTATATCAAGTATCTCTTGACACATTACGAGATTGGATCACGAGATAAATTTACTCCGTATCAATCACGAGGATATGCCGCAACAGCTAATTGTGCTCTCAGTGAGACAAATTTTTTTAAATATATTATAATATGCAAATCTTATATGTGATATAAGAGTTTAAAATCAATAGATAAAGCCTATTGGATCGTTAATATTAGTCAATTAAGTTGAGGATATTTGTAGTTTATTTTATATATAAATGACGTAAAAAACTTATTTTTCGTAAAATTAATTTTGTGTTTTCCGTGAAAATATGAGATAAGATCCATCAGCGCTCCTTTAGATAAAATCTATTGATCAACCGCGATGGTTTCAAGATATTTTCAATAGCTTTTAAGTAATTGTTATGCCAGTAAGGTACGTCTATAGATAATTTAATTATTTATCAATTGCATCACACTTCGATATTATACATTTATTGTATCAATGAGAGTGTGAAGCTCACTTTCGTCTATCAATTAAGAGATTGTAAATTGAATACTTAAAATCATTTGAAAAACAAAAAAAATAATAATTTAATTCGTCGATTGGACCGCACTTTATCATTTCAAGATAATTTTCTTTCTAGCGCTTCCATCCTCCTCACCTTATAAACCCACCAATCTCTCTTCTTGCACTTCCTCCTGCACCCCGCTAACTCTCTTCCTCTTCCTCCTCTCTCTCTCTCTCTATCTCTCTCTCTTTCTCTCTCTCACTCAGGTGCTTTTCATTTTCAAAGAAGCTAAGCTGCCATGATCAAGACACTCAGCCCTTACAATTCAGCTGCAACAACCTCAAAGACTGCCGAGATCCTGTCCAGGTACCGTCCCATAGCTCCGAAGCCCGAGATCCCCGCGACCGATGGCCCCACCTCTCCTTCTTCGTCCTCCTCTCCTCCCTCCTCCATGTCCCAGAAGATCAGGCAGTCTCCCTACCTGAGGAACCTCTGGCCCCAGCTCCAGGCCAGGCCCACCAGGACCCGGAAGCGAGGCCGGACCGCCATTTCACCGCCTGCCGTCAAGCGGCAGAGGACCCAGTCGGCCTCCCTTGGGATTCAGCCCGTTCCTCCTCCACCATCAACAACCAACGCCTGCAAGAGCCTCTCCTTTCAGGCTTTCACCGGTCTCGCAATCACCCACCAGCTGCTTCCGGCCGTTAACACTGGCATAGAGACGGTAACAGCCAGCCCTAGGAGCTTGGTGACCCTCCCTCTCCTCCCCTGCCCCAACGCTGCCCCAGTCACCTCGGAGGACCGTATCAGTGCCCCCGAACGCGGCGGCATTCTCCCCCGTGGAGAAGATCAGGTCATAGACTTGAACCTGAGCACTGGCATGGTCACCCAAATACCCGAAGAGAAGGATCTCCTGCGGCAGCTTCAAGAAGCCGGCAACACGACCAACAACGGCACCGTCATAGCCCCCCAGCCCCTCCGGCCTGTCGGCTCCAGCATAAGCGTAGGGTCCATCAGCAAAGGCCCGAGGCTCGCAAGTGAGCCACGGGTGCCGAGGAAGCGGGAGGAAGTGGAGGAAGAGGTGGAGTCGGAGGAGCTGCCGGCAGTGATCTCGGACTCCAACAACAAAGTGAGGCTGGCGAACTCGGCCTACAAGGAGATGGTGGGCCAGCCCGAGTGCTCATGGCTCGAATCGATGGTGGTGGGGGGCAGCTGCGGTGGGGACAAGGGCGGCCCGTCATGCAGGAGGATTGGCGGGGAGGTGATGCTGCGGTTCTCGTCCGGAGAGGAACTGCCGGTCTACTCGGACGGGTTCTCGTGCTGGGTGAGGATCGAGTGGGGGAACGTCGAGGGGAAGAAGAGCTCGGTGAGGGCGTTCTGCGAGGTGAGTAAGCTCTCTTGCGAGTCGAAGGACTATCACTTTACATGGAGGTTCCACACCGGGACCAGATCACGGGCTTTGGCTTCCCAAGGACCACGTCTCAGTCCCATTGCCTAGTTTCCGAGCTCCGGCATGAGAGCGCGAGTAGAACTTAGTTTTTGTAGTTAAAATTGCAGTTCATCTCCTTTTCTTCCTCATTCCCTTGTTTTTCAACCTTTACATATATATATATTATATATATATATATAATATATGCAGAATATCAAGAGTAAGGTTAGTGCGTAGAGTACATGCAGAAGTAGTACTATATGGTTACAACAATAGAAATATAAAAATATTCGAACTATATAAGCTCCTGAACCTTATTCTTCTTGAAAAGGAATGTGTATATGTAAGTAAATGGATGCATGGAGATGTTCTGCAATGTAAATTTTCCCAATAATATCTTAGGTTTTTGGTGGACCGTCCACTGGAATAATAAGTCTGCATGTCAATATTTCACCATTGTCTTGATCTTAGTTGAATTGAAGACATTATAAAGATGGAAACAGACATGGAGATTAATTTCAACAATTGGAAAAGCAGAATGGAGAATGGAGTGGAATGGAATAACGGTATAAGCCATTTTATGTGGTGTAGGTGTTTGGGCATCTCAAAGTAATTGGTAGTCTCTGTTTTTGATACTTTCTCGAATGGGCGGTCACACTCGAGCTAGCTGCACAATATCCAATATCAAGAATCACATACTTGACATTGCATAGCAACTCGAATAGGCTGTCGCCCCATGCGAATTGCAGGTTTCCAATTTGAATCACATAGTTGACATCCCTCTCCTCTTAACTCCCACCCTAGGGAAACACAGGGAGAAATTGGCGAGAAAATATTAAATGAGTAGATTATATTAAGTGAGTATTACACAGTCACGTGATTATAAAAACCACGTATGTGAAAATAAAAAGATAGATAAAAGAGAGATTTATGAACTATAATTATATATATATATATATATATATATAAAGTTTAACAACCACGTATGTGAAATAGAAAGATAGAAAAATTTTATGAACTATAATTGTATTAATATATATATAAATGTATATATCACTTATCGATTGAGTTTTATTCTTATAATTACGTGATAATGTAATGCTCATCGAATATTTTTTTCATTCACTAATGGGAGCCAAAAAAAGGCCCTCGAGATCAACGTGAGTTGGTTTAAGCGATTCGGCACTTATTTCACTTAAGTAAAGTCTCGAATTCAATAACCTCCCTTGAAGTTAGGAGATGCGCTCCACTTATTTTCTTTTTTTTGGGTGAACAATACTCTACTTATTTTGCCAACACTCTACTTATTCGTTGACAAAATACATACTTAATCCCATTTTATGAAATCATTATTTTTGGGGAATAATATCAACTAGAATTGGGGACATAACTTTTAATTTTTTTCCCTTTTTTAGACTATACAATTACTTTTTATTGAACTAGTTGGATGGCCACGAGTGCATGGTTTCTATCCCTATGGGCAGTTAGTAGTTCAGTTGAAAGAGAATAAAAAAATTATTTAAGCAATGAAATTCTTCATAGAAAACACTATAACATCTCAATGTAAACACATAAACCCAGTCCACTTGCAGCCATGTTGATCAAAATGACTGAGTTTCATGACTTGACAGTCACTCGCCATAGTTATCCCAAGAAAGAAAAAACATCTGAATTTATAACTAATTTTCTCAAGCAAGGAATTTATCATTCTTCCACAACTCTTTGGGCAATGATCCTTCCTGATGTGCGACTTGATTCAGTCCCCTTATCTATTTTGGTCCTTCCAATGATCTTTCCTACATGGTTCATACTCTGCTCTCTTATTATATAATGGGTGTGAAGATTCAAGCAGCGATTTTCAATGAAGCAATTCCTTGCTTCAACCAAGTGTTGCTGAAAGATAATACTTATTGTGTCTCAAATGGACATGTCAAGCAAGTGAGTCCATCATATGGTAATGCACACAAGGATATAGAGCTGACCTTAAGCAATAATACTAGAGCTGAACCTGCTGACCTGCCTATTCTGTCGGACACAATTTGTTGTTGCTTTAGTTCTGAGACAGAGTCAGATTTGATCGAAATCATTTTTCTTTTCGACCACGTTTTGGCTTGCCTGTGTGAAAAGTCTGCTTAAGTTGGTGTTGATTTCCACTCGAGTGTTCTTCGTTGGCCAGCTTCTCTTTTCCTGCAATGTGGCCGATATGAACATAGTAAGAATCACATTTAGCTTCTCAGTTAGTTTTTGTAATTAATTTGATGTAGAGGTAAAAAGGGGCAAAATTTATCCTATAAGTAGGAAAAACTGTTCTGTTAATTGAAAATTTTATTTTAAATCATCGAAAATAGCATTGTTATTTTTATTGATTTGATAACTTCAGTAGCAGGCAAATAAGTAAGATGCAAAAGCAAACTTGTCAAGTTACTTATATATTATGAGTAGTGTAGTATAGATATATATTAAGCATGATATCAATAGCTATTCACCCAATTATGCTCAAAGATATTTGATGATCTGTCTCATTTGTTACATGAACAAGAACGAATAGTAAGAATATACCGGTGCGTTTGGTTTTGAAGTTAAAGTAACTTTAATTTTGATTGTGGAAAATGACAAATGAGATGAGATTATAAATTTGACTTGGGAAACGTGTGTTTTTGTTGTGTAGTGTGTTGAGTTAAAGTTAAAATTAAAATTTTTGTGATTTTAACTCTGAAACCAAACAAAGTGTACGTGTTGCTATGTCTGGGCCCAATGAAGCGTGCAGTGCTAGTTTGCTTTATGTGAGTACTCCGGTTCCCATGTTTAAGTGGCAGCATTCCTTTTTTTCGAATCCTTGGCCGCAACTGTTAGAGGTGGGTCTCTCTTTCTCCAGTTCACAATGAATTGAAAGATAAGAGCACAATGATCATCATGTATGTATAATACACCAAATGTAACGACTCAACCCAATCTATACGACTGGCCTGGCAACTTATCAAGGAGCCCAACCACTGGCCCAAAATGTTTAAGCCCAAATTGCTACTAATTCCATACTTTGGTTCTTATTAACCATTCACTAACTCCTTCTCCCATCGATGTGGGATTGTGGGTGTTACAACATCCTGCACTCGAAGGCTTGACGTCCCCATCAAGTTAGAACCAGACCCAAGACACTTCACCAGGCATGTAATATTCTAGAGGTAGCTCTTGTGGTTCAAAAGATGGCTCCCACCAAGTCCATCAGGTGTAGCATTTTATCCGCATAGTACTTAGTTCCTACACTTTCAGCTGGTGCACTGCTCTGATACCATCGTAACGACCCGACCCAATCTTTAAGAATGGCATAATAACTTGCCAAGGAGCCTAACCACTGGCCCAAAATGCTTTAGCCCAAGTTGCTAGCAATCTCATAGTTTGGTTCTTATTAAATACTCATTAAATCCTTCTCCCGTCGACGTAAGATTGGGGGTGTTACATGAAGGAGCTTTTCCGAGAGAGGTTCACGAGCATGTGCCAAGTGAAGAAAGATCACCTAAAAGAAGATGATCACGTAGGACAAAAGCAGTCATTCTGGATGGAGAAATTTGGGCCTCTTAATGCGCTAAAAGCGATTGTTCTTAATGAGATTGACCAGCTCGGTATTGGGACACCTCCACAAGTGAAGAAGAAGGGAGATATAGGTAATGATCAAAATAGTTATTGCATGTACCATAAAGCTTGGGGCCACGACACCAAGGATTGCAAGATGCTAAAAGTAGACATTGAAAGGCTTCTTCAAGCTGGCCATTTAAGGTCCTTTATTTGAAAGGGAGGCCGTGAAGATAGAGCTCAAAGCCCTTGCCATGGTGGGAGTCCCTCGCGTCGCGAGGAGCCCGATCAATATCGCTCAGAATGCGGCAAATTTCGAGGACTTTGCAAGTGGAGTTATTCCTTGAAAGATATCATAAAAAAGGAAACTTTTTAATGCTTATGATTTTTGTTCTTTTAGGAAATTTATTTTCAGTACTTAATATGTTTTCAATCACGTTATGATTATATGTTTCTTAAAGGAAATTTCAGCTTTCATTGCATGGCTTATACAACAGCATGATCTATTTCAACATTAACTTGCTAACGTGGTGTTTAGAACCCTCTCATAACGAGGTCTTCGCTCATAACTCGATGTTTAAAACCCTCATATAACGAGACCGTCACTCATAGTGCGATGTTTAATAGACCTCTCATTGCAAGGCCATCACTCATAACACGATGCATAAAGACCTCTCATAACGAGGCCATCGCTTATAACGCGATGAGAAACCTACTCAAAGTAAAAACTTTGCTCATTTAGTTTTTGTTTTAATTTTTTATTAATTTATTTTAATTTTAATTTTTATAATTTTATAAAATAAAATATCTTTTTGTTTTTTTACTTACCTAAAACCCTAATAAATATTTATCTTCTTTAAATATTTCTAGATCCCACGTTTGCCCCAAGACGTTGGACTCTAACTAGAAAAGCAAATGCCTGAGCTTAAGAAGTTGCTGGTCCCGTAGGTCTTATGATATATATCATCAACGATACAAAAATAGAGCGAGAACCTAACCATACATGCCCCCAATTATATCTTCCAAACCGTCCACACTAACAATTCATCGTTCTCTCCCAAAGGGCGATTTTAGTAAATAACCAAATGTAACGCTTGAGCTAAGGGTCAAGTTGGTAATTTTTCGTACATCTCCCCCTCCTGGAGCCCAGGTATCATATACACCTCCAAAATAAAGAGCCTTGATAACGCAAAGGCATCGCTTATAATGTGATAATAACGACAAGTGACTTTGATCTACCCCCGCGACCTTTCAAGCTCAGAGGAGTGGGGACTATGTTAGGGACCAGAAAATCAGCCTGACCCATCCGGCTCGACTTACCATCAGGGGTCCACCTAGATACATCGAACCAGTAACAATATCTTGTGAATATATCTATTCCACAATTATCTCTCATATATCTCCTAATATTTTTGATATTATCTCTTGAATATTCTATTGATGTATATGTCTTATTTACGAGATATTATTTCATATCTCTAACGTTTTATATGGCAAGTACATCTACTTATTATTTGTTATCAAATATTCTAAACATATTATAATATCCTGATACAGATATATCGGGACTTCTATGAATACCTCTTCGTACCCTTAAACCTGATGTTCAATTCTTCAATATTTCTTTGATACACTCTCATTTAAGTATCGGAGAGGGAAATTAGGATTCCCCCGTGCTTCCCCTTTTTTGCAGGTCACTCGAAACTCGTGGTTTGCACGTGATTAAAGTTCGAAAACCAAGATCCTATCAAGTACCTTGACGATGACTTATATGTATGGGACGACTAATTAAGAAGTAATGCAGTTTAGTGTGGTGAGTATTCTCGGATGCGTGTGGGTGCGGTATGTTGACACTACTCTCACTCTATGAACGAGACTATTATACTTCATCCTCAATAATATTCGAAGAGGAATCCCTCTTGGCCAAACAATTAATTCTCATTACAGCGCATTTATTCTCTCTTTTCGGATTTCTCTAACTCTAAAATTAATGCTTTGACATAAGCATTGGAAATCCGAATCGGGTCGAAGCCCTCGAGCCAGACAGCTCCCTTTTCATTTGAAGTGATCAATTTGCAATTGATACACGAAGACTTATCAGAGACAAATACACACATGCCAAAATTGTGAATCTAATTAATGGCATCTTGTTGGCTCATGAGTTATTGATTTCCTTTTTTTTCCTTTTTCCTTTTAGTTTCCTTCATGCTAACTGAGCTCTTGATTGGATTTTATTTTTTATCAAACTTGTCTATTACGCGTGCAATGCACGAATTCGTTGATAAATTTATTACATTCAAATATATACTAGAATATTTTTAAAAGATGAATATTATGATTAAAATTTTCGCTTTTTGATAATTTCATATTCCAATAGTTTTAATAAAATTAAGGCCATAAATAGAATTAATGTAAGATCATAAATAAATGCGTGAGGAGCACAATTATGAATAATTTACTTTTAATTCTTTCACCATGTAATTTTTCTAATGAAAGGCAGACATATCTGCATAAATAAACTAGTTATCCTACAAACATTTAATTTAATTTTATACAAATATCTTAGTAAATATAAAATTATACATTATAAACTTTTCTGAAATTAACTCTTCCAATTAAAATTTACATTACAATAATATTTATAGATATGTAAATTTTATAAATTTAGAGATACATACCGAAAATTATGAGGGAGAAGTGCAACAGAAATACCATAAATTTGGACATTTTTGGACTTTAGTCGTATAAGTTTTCATTTTGAAATTTTTAGTCCTATATGTTTGCTCCGTAAAGCGTTTTTGGTTCTTTCCGTTAATAGCAATTAGTGGTCTACTGACGTGGATTTAACACCTTCAAATCCGTCCTAGATGGCTATTAATTATCCATGTGACAATTTCCTATTGACTGAAAATTAAAATATTAGAAAATCAATAAAGAATTTTATAAATTAAAATAAGAAGTCCACGTGGCAATTTTCTATTGGTTGATGGTAATTTTTATTGACTAGAAATATTATAAATAGGAAATTTTTTAAAATAATTAAAAAAAATCGAAAGAGGGAAAAGGAAGGGCTTGGAGAGCCATGGCCGGCGATATGGGCCTCGATCCCAGCCACCACCCCCCGATTGGAGTCGCCGGTGACCACATAGAGTGCCATTTAGGAATTCTTCCAATCCCGGCATGAGAGGCCTTGATCCCCCGGTTGGGATCCAGGCACCCTCTGTGGTCACTGGCGACCACAAATTTGGGGAATGGTGGCCAAGATCGAGGCCCCACTTTGGGGGTTCTCTCGATTTCGGAAGGGTGAGGCCTCGATCTAGGCCACCACCTCGTAGATTGAGGTCGTCAGTGACCTTTGTGGTCACTGAGGACTCTAATCGAGTGGGTGGTGGCCGGGTCGAGGCCCTACCGCTGACCACCGCCCCCCGTTTTGATTTTCTTTTTTAAAAATTTTGTATAATATTTTATTATTAAAAATAATTAATTTTAATTCTTTTTGTTTTAAATGTTTTCAGCCAATAGAAAATTTCCACGTGGACTTCTTATTTTAATTTCTAAAATTCTTTTTTTATTTTTTAATATTTTAATTTTCAACCAATATAAAATTGTCACATGGATAATTAATAGCCATCTAGGACAGATTTGATGGTCTTATGCCCACGTGAGCAGATACCTAACAGCTGTTAACGAAAAAGACCAAAAGTGTTCTACGTAACAAACATATAGAACTGAAAATTTCAAAATAAAACTTACAGGATTGAAGTAAAAATGTCCAAACTTGTAAGACTTCTTCCGCACTTCTCCCAAAATTATAATATAAATTATAGAAGATATTCAAGTAACATTTCATTTGTAAATTTGCTAAAAAAAATTATTGGTATTTTAATATTATATAATGAACTATAAGAATAAAATTAAATAAATTTTGTATATACAAATTTCTTCATTATTATATTATCGATGCAATATATATATATATATATAGAAACGCTACAGTATTAATAAGAAAAAAAAACTACATTTAAAAAAAATTAGATTTTGAAGGACTTCCATAACAAAAAGTTGTATTTAATTGGTGCATGAAATTTCAATATTTTTGTATTATGTATCATTTCTTAGGAGACAAAATTTAAATAAAAAATAAAATTAATTATGTATATTTAATGCATAACTAATGTACCAATTCTACTTTACATATGTATTATTGATTATAGATTATAGATGTTAGTTTCGCAAGTAATTTAAGTTTTTTTTTCCTTCTCCCCTCGAGAGGCAAGTAAATTATTTGCTTCTGTTACTCTAATAAATTTTTACACTAATAAATTTGTACATTCCAAAATAATACTTTGCGTAGGATTTTCATCAATACCAAAGAAGCTGTAGATTTTTTTTTTTTCGATGGACAAGGAGCTATAGAATTTGATGAGAGTTCCAAATGTAGACATATGATGTTCTTTACACGATTATCTTTCTATATGATTTCCGACGCTTTAACTTATTCATTACGGACCTTTCATTTATTATAAAGAGAGACAATTGACCGTAGACATATTGAGAAACCATTTTAATTGATTATATTATTATTATGGTTTGATTGTTGTTAGTTTCATGTTGTCAATGTCTATAAGAAATGCAAAATGCAAGAGCTTCGACATGAAGGCATGAAAATAGGCATTCCGAATTATCGAGTCATTATGACATCTTTTTTGGCTAATGAGTTGTTGATTATTCCTCTTTTTATTCATTTCTTTTTTCTTTTTTCTTTTCAGTCTGTTTTCTTTCCTGCCAATTTGGGCTTTGATCGAGCTTTGTTTGTCACGAAATCCTATCTGGCGAGCAATAAATCAATAAAATTGCTGACAAAATCGGTAAATTGAAAAGGTCTTTTATCCGTTATGAATAAAGCTAAAGAGTCTAATACAATAAAATAAAAATCTCAATAGCTAATTCAAAGACATACCATACTAATAAAATCCGTAAATTAGAAAGATATTTTACGAGCCATTTTAATTTGTTTCAAATAAAATGAAAAGTAAAACGAAACATTCCAATTGTTATTGTTTGACTGAAAGGAATCGGTTTCTGATTTTCCTGTACAGGAAAATTAGTTCTTCCTTATTGGGAAACCATCCATTTCTTAAGGAGATCGTCTAGAACTTGAATTAGTCGGAATGTATTGCATTTCGAATGATAGGTAATAATACACATTAAAAAAAAAAGTAATTGAATAACTTCCCATGGAAGCATTTTGTCGTCATGGGATGCCAATCTGCAAGCAAGAAAATTCCATCCAAAATTGACCTGAATATGGCTAATCTCACCCGAAATCAATCTTTTGGTGAGGTTATCCAATGCTCTCGGTCTAGTAATTAAGACTAACTTATTCAAGTATCGGATTTTCCTCGTTTGCGAAGTATTTCCAGTCGATTTCGAACCCGACCCGAAGGGCCGAAGTCGA
The DNA here is from genome assembly GCF_007655135.1 of Punica granatum. Taxonomy (NCBI): domain Eukaryota; kingdom Viridiplantae; phylum Streptophyta; class Magnoliopsida; order Myrtales; family Lythraceae; genus Punica; species Punica granatum. The sequence goes on along the minus strand of NC_045127.1, from coordinate 9,382,820 downwards.
TTTGGCGCGTCATGGAATTCAACCTTTGAGCTCGAGAATATGGTCAGCTGTAGAGCTCTCAGGCCATTAATATTAAGTTATTAACATACGCTCCCCCCACCTTTCCTCCTTGTCCAATTTTCCTCCAAAAATACCGAAATTACCAAAACTAGTATTCAAGGATGCGCAAATTTTATTTTGGTCGTTTTTCTCGTAAATAAATAATTGAATTTTTTTAAACTATAATACATGTTGCTTATGGTTTACATGTAGTATTATGTATTAATTAACGTAATATTGATTTGAAGTATATATTAGTGTTTGCTTTTTTTAGGAAAATTGAATGTACTTTTTAATATGAACAGTTATATGAAATTGAAATATAAAATATACTATATAAAAATAAAATGTAATATTTTCGTATATATTATTTCATTTGTTGAGGTACGAAGTATAGGGTCATCTTATATTTAGTAATAGCAAGAGTTATATTTTTCCGTCCTAGTGGCTGTTAATTGTCTACATGGTAATTTCCTATTAGCTAAAAATTAAAATATTAGAAAATCAATAAATAATTTTATAAATTAAATTAAGAAATCCACGTGGCAATTTTCTATTGGTTGATGGTAATTTTTATTGACTGAAGATATTATAAATAGGAAAATTTTTAAAATAATTAAAAAAAAAAAAAGAAAATCGAAAGAGGGAAAAAGAATGGCTTGGAGAGCCATGGCTGGCAATATAGGCCTCGATCCCAGCTGCCACCCCGATTGGAGTCGCCGGTGACCACATAGAGTGTCATTTAAGAATTCTCCCAATCCCGGCAAGAGGGGCCTTGATCCCATGGTTGGGATCTAGGCACCCTCTGTGGTCACTGGCGACTACAATTTGGGAGATGGTGGCTAGGATCGAAACCTCACTTTGGGGGTTCTTTCGATTTCAGCGAGTGAGGCCGCGATCTCGGCCACCACCACCTGGATTGAGGTCGTCGATGACCTTTGTGGTCACCGACGACTCCAATCAAGTGGGTGGTGGCCGGGGTCGAGGCCCTACCACCAACCATCACCCCCTGTTTTGATTTTTTTTTAAAAAAAATTATATATTTTTTTATTATTAAAAATAATTAATTTTAATTCTTTTTGTTTTAAATGTTTTCAGCCAATAGAAAATTTCCATGTGGACTTCTTATTTTAATTTATGCATTTTTTTATTTTCTAGCATTTTAATTTTCAACCAATAAAAATTATCACATGGATAATTAATAGCCATCTAGGACGGATTTGATGGTGTTATGTCCACGTGAGTAGCTCCCTAACAGTTGTTAACAAAAAAGAACAAAAGTGTTCTATGCAACAAACATATAGGACTGAAAATTTCAAAATAAAACTTATAGGACTGAAGTAAAAAAATCCAAACTTGTAAGACTTCTGCCGCACTTCTCCCAAAATTATAATATGACTTATATACGATATTCAAGTAACATTTCATATGTAAATTTGCTACAAAAAAAATTATTGGTATTTTGAATTTATATAATGAACTATAAGAATAAAATTAAATAAATTATGTATATACAAATTTCCTCATTATTATATTATAGATGCAATATATATATATATATATAGAAACGCTACAATATTAATAAGAACAAAAAAAACTACATTTTAAAAAAATTAGATTTTGAAGGACTTTCATAACAAAAAGTTGTATTTATTTGGTGCATGAAATTTCAATATTTTTGTATTATGTATCATTTCTTAGGAAATAAAATTTAAATAGAAAATCAAATTAATTATGTATATTTAATACATAATTACTTTACATATGTATTATTAGATTATAGATGTTCGTTTCGCAAGTGATTTAAGTTTTTTTTTCCTTTTCCCCTCGAGAGGCATGTAAATTATTTGCTTCTGTTACTCTAATAAATTTTTACACTAATAAATTTCTACATTCCAAAAAAATACTTTGCGTAGGATTTTCATCAATACCAAAGAAGCTGTAGATTTTTTTTTTTCGATGGACAAGGAGCTATAGAATTTGATGAGAGTTCCAAATGTAGACATATGATGTTCTTTACACGATTATCTTTCTATATGATTTCCGACGGTCGGCCTCGCAGTCTTTTACTTATTCATTAAGGACCTTTCATTTATTATAAAGAGAGACAATTGACCGTAGACATATTGAGAAATCATTTTAATTGATTATATTATTATTATGGTTTGATTATTGTTAGTTTCATGTTGTCAATGTCTATAAGAAATGCAAAATGCAAGAGCTTCGACATGAAGGCATGAAAATAGGCATTCCGAATTATCGAGTCATTATGACATCTTTTTTTGCTAATGAGTTGTTTATTATTCCTCTTTTTATTCATTTCTTTATTCTTTTTTCTTTTCAGTCTGTTTTCTTTCCTGCCAATTTGGGCTTTGATCGAGCTTTGTTTGTCACGAAATCCTATCTGGTGAGCAATAAATCAATAAAATTGCTGACAAAATCGGTAAATTGAAAAGGTCTTCTATCCGTTACAAATAAAGTTAACGAGTCTAGTATAATAAAATAGAAATCTCAATAGCTAATTCAAAGACATACCATACTAATAAAATCCGTAAATTGGAAAGGTATTTTACGAGCCATTTTAGTTTGTTTCAAATAAAATGAAAAGTAAAACTAAACATTCCAATTGTTATTGTTTGACTGAAAGGAATCGGTTTACCATCCATTTCTTAAGGAGATTGTCTAGAACTTAAATTAGTCGGAATTTATTGGATTTTGAATGATAGGTAATAATACACATTAAAAAAGAAAAGAAAAGTAATTGAATAACTTCCCATGGAAGCATTTTGTCATCATGGGATGTCAATATGCAAGCAAGAAAATTCCATCCAAAATTGACCTGAATATGGCTAATCTCACCCGAAATCAATCTTTTGGTGAAGTTATTTAATGCTCTCGGTCTAGTAATTAAGACTAACTTGTTCAAGTATCGGCTTTTCCTCGTTTGCGAAGTATTTCCAGTCGATTTCGAACCCAACCCGAAGGGCCGAAGTCGATTTGGCGTGTCATGGAATTCAACCTTTGAGCTCGAGAATATGGTCAGCTGTAGAGCTCTCAGGTCATTAATATTAAGTTATTAACATACGCTCCCCCCACCTTTCCTCCTTTGTCCAATTTTCCTCCAAAAATACCGAAATTACCAAAACTAGTATTCAATCATGCGCAAATTTTATTTTGGTCGTTTTTCTCGTAAATAAATAATTGAATTTTTAAAACTATAATACATACATGTAGTATTATGTATTAATTAACGTAATATAGATTTGAAGTATATATTAGTATTTGCTTTTTTTAGGAAAATTGAATGTACTTTTTAATATGAACAGTTATATGAAATTGAAATATGAAATATACTATATAAAAATAAAACGTAATATTTTCGTATGTATTATTTCATTTGTTGAGATACGAAGTATAGGGTCATCTTATATTTAGTAATAGCAAGAGTTATATTTTTGCAACCTTGAATCTAAAAAGTTCAATGTCCATAGCCCATGTTGGACATACAATCCGTGTGTCGTTTTTATCCAGAACTTCGTAATAATTGTAATTCCAATAGTAGGGGAATTGAATGCCAGTGACAGATTGTCGATCGAATACTGTGGCAACATGGCCCTCATATTGGAATGACAAAGATTGAGAGCATCTCTGTTATCGTCGAACTTAAGCATCGAAATGAAGTGTTGATAGGGTTTCTGGTGGTCGATAATGAGTAATGCGATCGAGTAGTTATATAGACATTGTAGAAATTTTGTTGATACTACTCCCCTTAGGTAGAGAATTCCTTTAATGTGTTTCCTCCGATGAAAGAGTATATGTGTTCCGTAAAGCAACATAGCGGATATATGTTGCCTGTATTTGCTATCCGTTTCAAGAACCTTATTTCGGAGCTATCGAGCATAGGGAGCTGAGGCATTAGGTCGTATTGCGAGGGCATCCGACATAGTCCGGAACATAATAGAGCTACCAAATAGGGAATTTTTAGAATTTAAATAAAAATTTTATACTGCGTTGGTTTCAAAGTGAGATTTTAAAATCATATTTTAATTTTAAAAAAGAATTGTATAAATGGTTATGTATGAGACTCACCCTTTGACTTTGTATGAATTATTTTGTTTTGTTATGAAAAAAAGAGTGGTATAAATGGGACCCACCCTTTGACTTTGTATGAGTTATTTTGTTTTATCATAGATAGAATTAAGTTAAAAATGTGATTTTAAAAATCACATTTTAAAACCAAACAAGTCAATATAATAACCCGAGACATCTTCATACTTCTTTCACAGTTCCAAATGCAAGTCATCAATTTTCATATAGCAAAGAGAGTGACCTAACTGAAATCATTCTTTTCAGTGTTCTTGGTTGGAATCACCAAAGACGGAAACAAAAGCATGTCCAGGAGCTGCTCAACCGAAGCAACAGACAACTGCTTGAATTTGAAGAAACCTGGTTTGAGATATCATAGAGTCCATCTAATTCCACCTCTTCCTTGGGATATATCTTTTATTATTATTATTAAATTAAAGAGTAAGTCGGATTATTAATTCGTTGTGACTGTCCCAACTAAATAAACTTAATCATCACCGTATGATCGTTTCCCTTTCCAGGGATATATCAGAGACTCCATCTAATTCCCCGGGACAGTATCTATGATTAGTATTGTCGAGGCACCTAATTGCACGAAATTGGGGAGGTTAAATTAAATACCTATATCTCTTATATATATATATATATATAGATATTTCCGTACGCTCTCTCCTCTTCTGCAACTGTGCCCTCCTCCTTCTTCTTCCAGCTTCCTCTTCTTCTTGATATACGATCTCCCCGTCAATGCGAACCCTCCACATTCCCCATTCCTCCTCGAGCAATCGATCGCTTTCCCCTCACCAATGGAAAACGACGGCACCTCCTTGTCCCTCCCCGCGAACTTCGTGACCATCAAGGACCTCCAGGAGCGGTGGCTCAAGCGGAGGCAGGAGCAGCAGCAGCAGCAGCAGCTCGAGGCCGAGAAGCAGGAATCCGGGAAAGATGAGGAGACGAAGCAGGCGCGGCAGCAACAACCGGAATCGCGATCGCGGTCCCAGCCGCCGCATACCTCGGGGCACGTGCAGACCGACCGTGGTGCAGGGAAGCTAGGTCGCATCGGGTGGGAACCACCCCGGGCTTATTTCTCCCGTCTTGGTGGCAGTGGGAGGTGGTGGAGCGATAAGGAGGGGAGGATCATTGCGAAGGCGGAGGAGAATAGGGTGGGGACGGGAGCGGACGGGGCGGAGCTTTGCGAAACTAGTGGCTCGTCGCGGAAGGGCTTCAGGAAGAAGCCTGCCTCGAAGAGCCACAGCTTGGTTAACGAGAATGCGGTGGAGGCGGAAGGTGCTGGAGTGGATGGCCCGAGGGAGGAAGCGGATGGAGAGAACTCTCCGTTGATGAAGGCTGAGAAGGATGAGTCTAGGCCTAAGAGCAATGGCGCTCTGGGAGGGAAAGGGGTTAAGGAGGCAATAGGAGGAACGCAAAAGCCATCGAAGGGGACGCCCCGGCGGAGAGTCTCCTCAAGTAAGGGCGTCCAAGACAAGTTCAGGCCCGAAAGCAGCAGCTCACTTGTCGAGAAGGGGATGGGGAAGGAGCAGATGGATGGTGTAGCGGACGTGCCGCCAGAGGAGGCGGCAAAAGAGGGTTCTTTTTCTAGGAAAAGCAGGCGGCCTTCGTCTAAGTCGAAAAGCAAGAGGGCAGTTGTGGAGAATGGAGAGGTGGCTGCAGAGGATGGGCAAGCACAGCCAGAGGGTGCTCCTGGAGAGGGTCCTTCATCGAAGAAAGACATGAGAGGTCGGTCTGGGTCGAAGAACAAGGGCAAGGTTGTGAAGAATGGGTTTGCAGCGGCAGCAGGGGATGGTGAAGCAGCGGCAGCAGGGGATGGCGAAGCACCGGCAGAAGGGGCTGTTGGAGAGAGTGTTCCGTTGAGGAAGGACACGAGGGTTGAGTCTAGGTCGAAGAACAAAAACATAGTCAAGGAGGATCAAGTGGAGATGGCAGAAGTTTCCTCCAGTGAAGGAATCAAAGATGGGAATGGGACCGAGAACAGGAGCACGTTTGTGCAGTTGAAGATGGCAGGTGGTGATGGGCTGGTGCTGCCAGAGGAGGCAGCTAAAGAGAGTGCTCAGACAAGGAAGAGCGGGAAAAAGTGTTGGAAAAGTAAGAGCGAGAAGGATGTATCTGTGGGGAGCAAGTTAATGGAGGTGGAAGCTGGCCAGGGAATCAGGGATGTGGTTGGTGTCAATATGGCACCTGAGGTTGAGTGGCGGCCCCGTCACATGTCGACAGAGGATAATGATCGGAAAGGGGAACTTGGTCGGCCTATAAGGATGGAAGATCGCAGGTATAGAAGGGATTCTCATGGGAGGTCTAAGGGGCGGAAGGATGTGAGGAAGCAGATAAGTTGTGAAACGGTTTGGGTGAAGAAAGGGGAGACTGCTACTGGTGGTGCAAGTCGGCATTCAAGTGCCTCTCTGGAGTGGCTCGACTAGTAATCTGCATGATTGGTGAGATTACTATACGTACCATATTATTTCGCATTGCATCCTTTGATATTAATATATGCATGTCTTTATTTGCATTACGCAGACCTGGGTGTTTGTGTGGTTTCTTCTTTGTGATAATTCACTGGTACATGCTACTGGATGATGCATTGATGTCAAGCTGTCTAGCTAGAATGGTTTTGGAGTTGCTTTACGGATGATTTTCATTTTGTTATTGATTTTCAAAGCAATTCTAGCAGAGTAATCGGGGGAGAATTTCTTGTTAGGCAGTGAACAAAATCTGGCTATTGCCTTAAATGTGAGAAAGAGTGCTTAGGATACATAAAGTACAAAGATAGACAGCAGGAACCCAAGCACTCTGTAACTCTATTTAATGGGAAATGTCAAAAATTCTTTACACATTCTTTATTAAGTTGTTGCCATAATAGTTTGGGTGTTGAAAAGGTCTTGGCCGGTTAGTTGATAAAATACTGCATAACTTTGATGAATGAGATCGTCTTTAGACCTTTGATGGAATTTATACCTTGTTTGAGGTCAAGGCTGTCAGGTCTCTCTAAAGTTGTCGATGTGGAATATGTAGCTGTTTCACTATTTTAGATCATGCTAAAGCACAGTCAGATCATTTTACAATGCAAATGTTGATATAATCTTCACAAATACATTGACGTGTTCCCTGCAAATAACATGGATGTGTCACTTGAACTCTCCAAAATGGACGAAGAACATATTAAAGTGCTTAATCATGATTTTCATGTTGAAATCATAACTTGGGGTACCGCATCGTGTAGTAGCTTGCATGTGCTTATTCTGGTATTAGTTGTTTTGGTTTCTTAGGAGTTTGGGTTGGTAGATCACAATATCTGTCATCACAGGATGTCAAAAAACCAGATTTGAGCCGAGGAAACCAAATTGTGGCTCTGAAGGGCTAGAGCCATGTAGGAATTTTATGGTGATCATATGCCTTGCAATCTGTCAGTTCTGCAAGTTGGTGATCCATGACAAACTTCTTAATGCCTTTACTTCTGAGAGAGATGTTTGCTTTTACAGCAAATTCTGCACGATTCTATGCATGAAAACTGTCAGGATTTTGGTATCTCTTACGTACTAAACATGAACTTGTGTGTTCTGCTTGTCCAGAAGTCTACGTTCAATGACCCCACACTTTTTAATCGCAGTACTATTTGCATCCCACATATTAAAGATCAAAGCTATACTTCGATTGCTGGACTTCTGATCATGCATTTGCATCTA